>NW_006399905.1:3385388-3398673 GCF_000299155.1 Elephantulus edwardii | reverse complement strand
GCCTCTGACACACCCATCCCGATTACCCCAGTCACCAAATCAATCCATCTCATAGAGGGTCTTCCCCTACTGTGCTGTCCCTCCACCCTCCCAAGCATGATGTCCCTCTCCAAGGGCCCGTCCCTCCTGGCAACATGTCCAAAGTATGTCAGACAAAGCCCCAGAATAGATTAAACAAATAATTACACAATGGCTTTATGTATTAATTAATAGATTAATGCCTGTGTCACCTTGGTGACAAGGGCTTCCAAAGGCCACTACTGAAGGTTGGCAGAACAGATAATAGTGCAAGACACAAGGACAAATCTCACCGAGGCTAAGTGGTAAATTCTCTGTTGAGAACTTAAGAAAAAAACAGCAACTTGATATTTATTGTAGTCAGCTGTTTAGGCAGTTGTTGCTGTCAGGTGCTGTTGAGTCATGTATGATACCCTATGAACAACAAATCTGAACCCTGTCTTGTCCGGTGCCATCTTCGTCATCTCTGACACAGTTGCGTCCGTTGCTGCAGTCACTGTATCCATCTTGTTGAGGGTCTTCCTCTCTTTTGCTGACACTCCACCCTTCCTGGAATGATGTTCCTTTCAAAGAAATAGCCTCTCCCAGCAACTTCCCAGAGTATGTGAGACAGAGCTTTGCCAGCCTTGTCTCCAAAGAGCATTCTAACTGTAATTTTTCCAAGACTTATCTGTTTGTTCTTTTGGCAGTGCATGGGATATTGAGTACTCTTCAACACCACAACTCAAAGCCAACAATTCTTCTGCCATTCTTATTCATTGTCCAGCTCTGAGATGCATAGCAAATGAATGAATAAAACCCCACGCAACTATGGGTTGGACCAGGCATACCTTAGACTTCAAACTGTTATCATTGCTCCTCAGTAATTTGGAAAAGTCACTGACAGCATACTGGCCCAGCGCAATACGTCTTCTGATATCCGGGCTGCTGGTATCAAGGTTGTTAACTATAGATCCAAGTAATATGAAATCATTGACAACTTAAATTTTTCTTCATCTAACATCAGCACATAACAACAGCAACAACAACAAGATGTTGCTTATTGGTCCAGTGGTGAGAATTTGTGATCTCTTGATGTTGAGATGCAATCTATATTCAAGGCAATATTCCTTTTATCTTCTACAGCAAGAGTTTCAAGTCCTTTTCACTTTCAGCAAGCAAAGTTGTATCATCTGCAGAATGCAGATAATGAGTCATCCTCCTATCCTGATGCCATGTTCTTCATAGAGTCCAGCTTCTCAAATGATTTGTTCAGCATATAGATTGAATGGATATAGAGAAAGGGTGCAACCCTGATGAACTCCTTTCCTGATTTTAAACCATTCAGCATCCCCACAGTCTGTCTGGACAACAACTTCTATGTATAGAATTCATATATGCATAATTGAACGCTGCTGGGATTTCTATTAGGAATTATGTGGTTATTCCTTCCATTTATGGTAAATGTCATAAAGATGAGTGTGCAACCTTCTCAATCTATATAGTCTCCATTACTGTCTGAAGTCCATGGGACATACACATGGGTAATGTGCTCAATTGCTGATGGAGAAGTTAGAGGTTTGAGTCTATGCAGAGATTAGCAATAAAGTTTCGGTAATCCACCTCCAAAAATTCAGCCACTGAAACCTCTGTGGAGCAGAGTTCTAGCCTGACAAGAAATCATCCGTTTTCAATTTGGTTTAACTGAAGACAACACCATTTTGTTATTGTTATTGCTGTGTACCATCAAGCCAATTTCATCTCGCTGTGACCGAGACCAGAGTAGAACTGCCCCATAAGAGTTCCTAGACTACACTGTCTGTGAGACTGTATCGCCAGGTCTTTCTTTTCTCCTGAGACTTTTTTTTTAAAGCAAACCACCAATCTTCTAGTTAGCCTCTGAAAGCATAACCATTGCGCCACCAGGGAGCCCCTGTGTTCTAGATTTAAAAACCCGATATTGCTGAGATGCCAGTGTATCATATCACCATTCGACCTGTATGTTTGACATGCTGGCATTTTCATAAATCAGAACGGACTCGACTGCAATTAATTTGGGTCTGGATGTGAGTGGAGGTGGGTCTCCATTCAGACCTCCTGAGTCTCAGGTGCTTTTGTATGACCTCAATGCAGGTGTTAGGACTCAAAGCTGAGTGAGAATCCAGAATTGGAAGCTGCTGGCTGGCTGAATTTATGGGCCCTGAAGGTCCTGATTAGAGGTGGCAGTATTAATGATTACCATTCCATGCCTGCCATTTACTGAATGTCTGATATGTGCCATACCTACAACTCACATACCACCTTCTGTCATCACAATCTTTAAGTTCTGGAAGAAATAAAGCCTCAAAAATATTAACAGTTTAAATTAGCATAGAGCTTGCGGATGGACAGGAGAGCTTAGGGACTAAGTTGTTTTTATTGCTGTGTTGAGTTTAAAGATCCCCCTCCTCCCCAACTCTGTAAAGAAGAGAGAGAAAATGCCTAGGCTGGAATCTGGACAGTGCTCCCACAAGGTACATGGGGCATAGGGGAAGAATTCCTTATGAATGGATTAGAAACGATTGGTTTGTAATACAAAGCAATGTTTTCTCTGTCTGGATTGAATTCCCTAAGGAAGAAAAGATTCCATTTTACCTGACACAAGGTAAATCAGGAGCTGTCACGATTTCAGTTTTTATCAGAGATCCTTAAAGAAAAATTTGTGGATCATGCTAAAAATCCCAGAAGCCTTTTTTGATGAAATTCAGAATCCAAAGGGATGAGATGTAATGTAGTGGCAGCTCCAAAGCCTGGCCTGGATAGGATGTGTTTTCTGAATGAGCTGAGATTTTCAATTTCTTCTGAGGACAGGTACCTTTTGGAAGGCACGATCCCAGAGGAATAGGAACACTGACTCCTAGGATTTAGTGCTGGCTCTGCTCCCATCGGGCTGTGGAACTCTGAGTAAGTTTCTTAGCCTGGCTGGGACTTAGTCACTTTCTCTTTAAAGTAGGGATAATAGGAAGTATCTCAACACTTGCAAGGATTGAATGAGTCAATATAAAGGAAATGCTTGTAAGAGAAGTTGGCACATTGTAAGTTATATTTATATCACTATCTTTGAGTTGTTGTTGTTGTTATGTGCCGTCGAGTCACTTGCGACTCATAGCGACCCTATGTACAACAGCCTTAAACTCTGCTCTGTCCTGTGCCAATTGCACTGTTTCTGATACACCTATTCCAATTACCCCAGTCACTGAATCAATTCACCGACAGAGGGCCTTCTCCTCCTGCGCTGTCCCTCCACCCTCCCAAGCATGATGTCCTTCTCCAAGGACCGGTCTCTCCTTACAACATGTCCAAAGTATGTTAGATGGAGCCTCAGAATCCTTGCCTCCAAGGAGCCACCTGGTTTAACCCTTTCCAGGATGAATGTATTTATTTTCCTAGCAGTGGTTCTCTCAGTACTCTTCTCCAGCACCACAGCTCAAAGGCATCAATTCTTCTATCGTCCTTAGTTATTGTCCAACTTTCTGATGCATAACAAGTGATTGCAAAGACCATGGCCTGTATCAGACGTACCTTAGTTTCCAGAGAGACACCATTGCTCTTCAGTACTTTGGAGAGGTCCCTAACAGCAGATTTTCCCACAGCAATACATCTTTTAATTTCCTGGCTACTGGTGCCAAGAGTGTTGACTGTGGAGCCAAGCAAACTGAAGCTGTTAACAATCTCAATCTCTTCACTATCCATCTTGATGCTGCCAATTGGTCCAGTTGTGAGAATCACTGTCCTCTTGACATTGAGCCTCAATCTATTTTGCAGTCCTTGACCCTCTGCAGCAAACGCTTCAGGTCCTCCTTAGTGACTGTGTGGATCATAACAAACTGTGGCTGACTCTGAGAAGAATGGGAATCCCAGAACACTTGATCGTTCTAATGCGAAACCTATACTTGAACCAGAAGGCAGTCGTCAGAACACAGCAAGGAAACACTGCATGGTTCAAAATTGGGAAAGGCGTACGCCAGGGAAGTGTCCTATCTCCATACCTTTTCAGCCTGCATGCAGGACAGATTATGCAAGAGGCTGGGCTCTATGAGGAGAAATGTGGGGTCAAGATTGGTGGAAGATCTATCAACAATCTGCATTATGCAGATACACAATCCTGCTTGCTGAAACTATCTTTGAGGTGCAACTTAAATCCAAATATGACAAACATTCAAATTATAAAAATGATGTGTTATGACATCTATGTGTCTTTGCTGCTGATTACAGTTTGTGCTGGTGATACATTTCCAAACATGTCCTAGAAACTGTGGACTCTGTGGGGACTTCAGTGGGTGATTACAGAGCAATATGAACAAAGGTGTTAGATCATGATGAGCACTATGATGATGACCATATTAGGCATTAGATGATGATTTCTCTGACCCTCTTCATATTATTTAGGGTTGGTATTGTTCTAGTTTAATGTCATAATAGTATTTCCAATCATGCATCTCCTGTGAATCAGCTTGAATCCAGAGGTTAGAGCAGGTACATGTCGTTCTACTACTGTGAGGATTTAGTTTTATTAATAAGAGTCATGATTAGGAGAAGGGACAGTGCTTTCAGGGAATACTAATCGGTGCTCTTTGCCTGGACCCTGGTGTCACCGCTATGTCTCTGAAATCTTAATTCAAGGGATTCAGACACTGGTGGTGTATAGTTATTAGAGGTGTACAGTTATTAGAGGAGTGAAGACTGACCGAATTACCGTCAGACATGGGACGACTGGGAAGAGTGTGGGTGTACAGTCCGATGTGACGTGTGTGCTTGACTCTGCACACCCAGTGCCATCTGTCCTTCTCTCTCTATCTTCCCCATCATGCTCCCACTCAGTTATCCATCAGACAGCCGTTTCCTGAGCATTTACTGTGTTAGGCACTGGCTTCCCACGGAGATAGAACAGGTAAGCCTGACTTCGTCCCTGCACTCATTAGGCAGTTTTTAGAATCAGAGGAGAAGGAGGCAATCTAGAAAAGGAGACCAGGAATTACTACAGTATGGCAGGTGATGAGAAGGGAAAAATAAGAAAGCATAAAAGAAATGTGGGAAGTCCGGGAGGGCTTCTGGGAGAAAGTGTGTGTCTTGCAGGATTATTTCTACTTCCTTTCTCTATGACTTTGCACTTGCACTCTCTCTCTCATATACTTCATTTTGTTTGTCCAGTAAAAGAGCTGGGGTTTAGAACAAACTGCTCTACTCACTTATAACCCAATGAGGAGACTAATCTTTTATTTTAATTTTCAGATGAAAGACTTTAGTCTCAGAGAATTTACATAATTCACTTAACTCCTCTAACTGTGCTTCTAACCTTGATCTGAGTTGTTTACATCTTTTGTCAGTAGCATCATATACCAAACCACCTATTTACTTTTTAAATAGTTGATAAAATTATGGAAGTGAAGCAAGAAACGTAAGCCTGTCACAGAGCGTGTGATGGTAAAGAACTTAAAGAGTTTTGAATTAAGATTCACAAGCCCAGTTTTAAATCCAGTTTCTACCATTTTCTGCCTGAGAAACTTGGACTGACCTTTTTAATATTTTTTAAGCCTCAGTTTCCTTGTCTAAAGAGGGATAATAATAATAGCACCTATGTTGTAAGGTACTTGAATTACATGAAATGAATACTAACAGGGATTAATGCAAAATATGTCCTCAATAAGTACTAAGTAAATATTTATTAACCCAGTCAATGAATATTTATTTGTTCAGCATACTTGTGTGGCAAGCATTAGTTAGGTGGATAGAATTTCCGCCTGCCCTTTCTTTTCTACTCCCTCTTCTTTCTCTTTCAGAGAAGCGAACAAAGTAAATGTTGAACAAAATTAAAAAGAATAATTAAAAAAAATAGCTTTACTGGTCTGAGAGTTCTTTGGCCCTTAGATGCCCTTCAAATCTGGCACTGAACACACCCCTTGTATATTACCTTCCAGCCAAACAACAGACAGACTGACAAAGTGAACAATAACACTCACGAAAAGTGTTCGCCTCAGCACAATTGCCCATACAGGGTCGAAAGGGCTGCAATTGCCCCCAAAGCTCAGGAAGCAGGAAGGGAGAGGGAAGGAGAGCAAATGCATTCTGGGAATGCAGACAGGAAATGGGAAGAAAGTTATTACACTTGACAGCATTGCGACTAATGCAATGAAACAAAATATCTATGGATTGTTGGGTGAAAATTTACAGAGCAAATGAACTTTCTTTGGAACACCTACACACATACACTCACACATGCAGGGTATTTGATAAATGCTGAAAGAGCCAGTGGGTAAGAAAGTCTGCTCTCAACTCAAAAGCAAGCATATCGGATCTACCAAATTTGCCTTAGTAAAAAGATAAAAGTCCCCACCAGTGGGATTTACAGCCTCTGAAAACTCACTAGCAGGTGAGCTATGAGTTGGTTTTTACTTGATGGAAATGAATTAAGTGGTAAAGAAGAGAAGAAAGAGAGACAGTTAGAGATAACTGAAAGATAAAAATTGGGAAGAAGGAAAAAAAAGTGAAGAAAAGCAAGCACCATTGTCCATTATGTTTGTTGTTGTTCTGAACTATTAAGTCAGAACCAACTCACAGCTGATCCTTCAGCAGGTTTTCCGCTGCAAAGTGCCCGGAAGGAGATCGTCCATTTTTCTCCCTTGGATCCTTGGTGGATCCTGAATATTAAGCTACCAGAGCTCTCATTAATAATAGGGCAGAATAAGGAACACTGGGGGCCAGAGGGCAACAGAGAAACTAGATTGTTTCAGCCCTCTCCATGCTCTGCTTCTCAACACATGTTTAAGCACAAAACAGTTTCTGAAGCAAGGCTATTTAGGTTGAGTCAAAAAGCTAATAATCTTTGCTCCTAAAGCTTGGATACTAGGATTAAGGTAATAAAAAGTTTTCAATTTTCAGCTTAATTCCCTAATCTTTCTTTCCTTTTTTTTTTTTATTAGCCCAAAGAAGCTTGAAACATGATGAGTGAGGAAGTAACAGAATGTGAACACTGACAGGAAGTGTCTATGGAGAACACTGCTGTCCTCGGGTTTGGCAAAACCACCGGGAACTGAAAACAGACGTTGCCATCATTTACACGAGAAGATAAGGCTTCTCTCCAGGGGGCTCAACATGCACTCATAGACTTATCATTACATCTCTCTTGTAAGTTATGTAGAGAAAAAAGGAGGCTATTGTTTTTGTTTAAAATTTGCAGATAAATAAGTTAAGGTAGACTGTGCAATAACTTGCCAGCATTATTCTGCAGATGTAATTAACAAATTCAGAAGTGTGTCTGGCTCTCCAGATTCCTACTCAGCTAGCTTTATTTAGCAGAACATAGTGCTTTTTCAAGAAGCGAATTTTAATGAGAGCTGTAACCTGATAAAGCAAAATGCACCGGAAATGTTTGGTCCTCATTCTTTTCTCTCTTTGGTTGTGTTAGTTGCTACAACAGCACAAAATGTTACTCGGCTCTGAACCATTTTCACACGGGTCAGAATGTTCTTGTCACTGTTAAAGCGACCAGGTAGCTCATCTTGTAACACTCTATTGGGTAATATTCTGATGGGATCCCAAGTGTTCTCAACCCCTAAGAAATTGGGCTGTCAACCCAAAGGCACACTGTTCAAACCCGCTAGCTGCTTTGTAGAAGAAAGGTGAGCAGTCTCCTCCTGTGCGATTTACTGGCTCTAACAACTTGCTGGAGGGTCACCTATGAGTTAGTTCCAGCTCAACATTACACAACAGCAACATCAAATGGAGATTTTCAGATCTTTCTTCTTAGCCTTAGTCTGTAAGCTCCCCTGGGAACTGTCCAACATGAGTGATCCGACTAGGACTTGAAATACCAATGGCATAGTGCCACATCCGAGCAAAACATATGTTATCATGATACTAAAAACTGACACGTGGGTGGTGGGAGCCACCGGCAGGGGTAGCGATATGGAGTCAACTATTTCTGACATGGAATAAGTGGAAACGGTGAATCTTTGATCATAACAATGGACTGCTAAGAAAACAAACAGATTCATCCTGAAGAGGGTTAAACCAAGCTACTACTTGGAGGCAAGGATTTTGGGGCTTCGTCTGGCATACTTTGGGCATGTTGCAAGGAGAGACAAGTCCTTGGAGAGGGACATCATGCTTGGGAGGGTGGAGGGACAGCGCAGGAGGGGAAGACCCTCTATGAGATGGACTGATTCAGTGACTGGGGTAATTGGGATGGGTGTGTCAGAGGCAATGCGATTGGCACAGGATAGAGCAGGGTTTAGGGCTGTTGTACACAGGGTCGCTATGAGTCGCAAGTGACTCGATGGCATACAACAACAACAACAACAATTTTGTTGTTTCTTTGGCATCTTAGACATCTCATTGTTTCTCAGTGTGCTTCCTTACACACCAGGCTTGTGTTTAGTGTTCAAAAAAATGAATATGTGTCAGTGAGTCCCTCTTTCCCTTGCATTTAAAATAAACATCAATAGCAGGTGTTTATCCAAGACAGATCTGGATCCGTTCAGGAGGAAGCTCTGACTCCAATACCTTGAGCGAGAGAGAATAGTGTTTGACTTAGTGGTGAAGAAGGAATTAGCTCGAGGTTGACTACTTTACTGTCAAGTTATTTATTTCAGGGGGAGACAGAATATTGTTATGTGTCTTCAATATAGCTTGGAGCTCAACTTCAAGAAGACAAAGATTCTCACCATTGGGCCAATTCGAAGCACCAGGATAAATGGAGAAGAGATGGAGATTGTTAACAATTTCAGCTTGCTCAGCTCCACAATCAACACCCTTGGCCCTAGTAGTCAGGAAATAAAAAGATGGATTGCATTGGGAAAATCTGCTGTCAGGGACCTCTCCATAGTATTGAAAAACAACGATGTTAGTCTAGACACTAAGGTGTGCCTAATCCAGGCCATGGTCTTTGCCAATACTTGCTATGCATCAGAGAGCTGGAAAATGACTAAGGATGACAAAAAAGAATTGATATTTTTGAGTTGTGGTGCTGGAGGAGAGTCTTGACCATACCACGGACTGCCAAGAAAGCAAATTTGTCTGTCTTAGAGAGGATGAAACCAAATTTCTCCTTAGAGGCTAGGATTTTGAAGTTCTCTCTCACAAACTTTGGGCACGTGGCCAGGAGGGACTGGTCCTTGGAGAAGGACATCATGCTTGGAAGGGTCGAAGGACAGTGAAAGAGACCCCAGATGAGATGTATTGATACAGTGACTGGAGTAATGGAGGTTGATGTCTTGGAATTAGTGAGACTGGCTCAGGACAGGGCAGGCTTCAGAGCTGCTGTACATAGGGTCGCTATGGATTGCTGGCAACTTGACGGCCCATAACAACAACAACAACAGATTAGGTAAACAAGAGACTTTTCATAAGTAAAGTGAATTAGTCCATAAGGTGATATTTGACTATCAAGTATCAGGGAGGCTCAGGAACATGAATCGGCAGAAGAGAATCATGGGATGGTGACTGGAAGTGAGACTGCAAAGAAGGCCATTGTGGGGCCAGCCACTTGGTGACTTGATATACAGGTCAGTGAGATACAGAAAGAATGATAGATTTGAGTCAGATCAACTAGGTACATTACTTGTTCAAAAGTCAAAGTTATTACCACTGAGTCAGAACCCACATAGCTGACCCTCCAGTAGGTTTTCAAGGGTGTACATTGCATAGGAGGAGAGTCTCCATCTTTCTTCCATGAAGCAGCTGGTAGATTAACATTGCCCAAGAAGACTGGCCTTTGGGTTAGCCCCACAACTCCCTATGGGGTAGGACACCCAAGTCCCCTATTGTTGTTATGTGCTATTGAGAGCCACCTGTAACTCATAGTGACCCTGTGTACAACAACTCTGAAGCCTGCTCTGTCCTGAGCCAGTCTCTCTGACTCTGACACACCTACCCCCATCGCCCTAGTAACTGTATCAATCCATCTCACCTGGGGTATTTCTTTCCTGCGCTGTTCCTCCACCCTTACAAGCATGATGTCCTTCTCCAAGCACCAGTCTCGCCTGGCCACATGCATAAAGTATAGGAGATAGAGCTTTAAAATCCTAGTCTCCAAGGAGATACTTGGTTTCACCCTCTCCAAGACAGACCGATATGTTTTCTTGGTGGTCCACCGTATGTTCAAGACTCTTCTCCAGTACCACAATCAAAGGCTTTCGTTCTTCTTCTGTTTTCCTTAGTCATAGCCCAGTTGTCTGTGTTGCCTAGAATCAGACCCTAAGGCAAACAGTTGAATACAAAGAGTTTATTGTTTTTCTGGGAATTGATTCCAGAAACACTGGTAGGAGGATGGGGAGGTAAGACAGGGAAGAGAAGATAGATTGAAGAATGAATTATCAGGCAAGTAGCACTGTGGGAGCTGCAGCTCAGTTGTTCTTGGGAACTCTCAGAGCCAACATGGACTATGTGCCAGGAGTTATCCACCAAAGCCAACTGGCCGTTAGCTGAAAGCTTTGAGTAGAGAGTGGCAATTTGCAGCCTCCCCTCAGGCGAGCAGGATGGACTTCTTCAGGTGAGAGCCTGGCCGGATAACAAACAAGCTGAGGCAAGGGCTCTGCGGAATTCCTCCAGAGGGTAAATGAATGTTCTGTAGCCCCAGTCTCATCTTCAAAGTGGAAGTCCTAATAGCTGGTTTTGGACACATGTGCATGGAAGTGGTTAGGATTCAGAATCTCACATGCTGAATTTTGCCTTAACACACTCACTCTTTGTTTAGAAGTTGTCGGGGGAGATCTGGAGGCCTAGTGGTAGTGATGTTGTTGTTGTCAAGTGCCATCATGACACTTGTGACTCAGAACGACCCTGCATATAACAACTCTGAACCCTGCTCTATCCTGTGGCAGCCTCATCGTCTTTGACACACCTACCCCCATCACCCCAGTCACTGTGTCAGTCTATCTCATGCAGGGTCTTTCTCTCTTGCGCTGTGGTATTAATAGGTTCAGAATTATTCAAACAAGTGCTATAGTTGTTAGACTTACATCATGTGCCTCCAATCTGCACAAATGGTCAGAAATGTCTAATCAACATCTGTCTGGTCCTGAGACCCTGCTGCAACTTCTCTATAATCCTGCAGAGTACCTTGAACCATCTGGTTATCAGGAGGGGAAGTACAACTTTGATTGAATTAGTGTTTGTCTTTCTCAGTCATATGTAAACTGTTCCTCAAGCTGCGTGTTAATGAGAAATTGTATGTAAGAATCCTGAAGTTGCATTTTTCTCAGTCATGAGAACTGCACCTTAAGCTGCCCCTTTACCAGGAGGGGAGATACATCTTTGCTAAATTAACGTTTACTTTTTGAAACTGTTTTTCTGAGTCACAAGTAAACTATATATCACAAGTTTTCTGTTTACTAGTAACTGTATGTAGATTGTTCTTTTGAATGTAAAAATCCAGGAGTTTTGAACAAGCGACAGTAGTAATGTTAGGCAAATTAACACCTAACCCAAGAATAAAAACCAATACTACCCATAGACAGGAGCCAGTTTTTGAGAGGATTCTCTGCTCTCCAAGATCTGCAATGACTTTGGATACTATAATCTGTCTGTCTCAGTGGTGAGTGACTATAGAAAGAAACCCTTGTATTCGCTAACAGTAAGGAGTTTAACTGCAATCCCAAAGGCGTGCAAACCCACTGGCTGTTCCCTTGTGATTTACTGCCCTTGAAAACCCTCCAGAGGTCAGCCATGAGTCTGTTCCAACTAGAAGGCACATAATGACAAGAACAACACAAAGTAAGGCTGAGGAAAGGAATACCTTGTAAACACATGGACATGCTATCAGGAGGGGTGATTCCCAGGGAAGGCCTTCGTGCTTAGAAAAATAGAGGGTATGTGGAAAAGAGGAAGAGCCTGGACAAGATGACCTGGCACAGTGGCAGGAACGACGGGCTCAGGCACATCAGAGACCGTGGTAACGACCCAGGATCAGACACGCTTTCATTTACTGCACACGAAGGCCCCATGAGGCAGAATCAACTTGACAGTCCTAACAGCAATAGATGGAACACTCGTCCTATCAATCCGAGCTAGACCACATGGAACGGCAAGAATTCGCTTGCCCAGAACAGGTAGACCTAAAGGTCAGGACCAACTTTGGCCAAGACTTGCAGATCTTTTGCTGAAATTCATGCTAAAATCTCTGTCTCTGATTCTGACACTCTGAGGGCAAGGTAAGAGGAGTCCATTTGCATATTTATTCCGTATGTGAATTTTAAAAAGTACCCAGCAGTGCCTGACATATAGTTGGTTTCCTGCACAGATGTAATCTACATGACCATGCCTTTCTTCTCAGATTTTTCTTCTACACTGTTGTTGGTTTTTGCTGTCAAGTTGCCTGTGACTCACAGAGACCATATGTACAACAGCTCTGAACCCTGCTCTATCCTGAGCCAGTCTCACTGTCTCTGACACTTCTGCCCCATTATCCCAGTTATTGAACCAATCCATCTCATCCAGATTTTTCCTCTCTTGCACCATCCCTGCATCCTTCCAAGCATGACGTCCTTCTCCATGTTTCTTCTGGGAACATGCCCTAAGTATGTAAGACAGAGCTTCAAAATTCTTGCCTCCAAGGAGCTGCTTGGCTTCTCCCTCTCCAGAACAGATCTGTATTTTTCTCTTAGAAGTCCATGGTGTATATCAACACTCTTCTCCAGCACTACAACTCAAGGACATCAAGTCTTCTTTTGACATCCATATTCATTGTCCAGCTTTCTGATGCATACGAAGTAATTAAAAAGACCATAACTTTGATCAGGTTCACCTTAGTTTCTAGACTGATATCGTTGCTCTTTAGCATTCTGCAGAGGTTCCTGACAGCAGTTTCCCCAATGCAATGAATTTTTGATTTCCTGACTGCTGATGCCAAGGGTATTGATTATGGAAGAGGGTAAGCTGAAATTGTTAACAAACTCAATCTCTTCTACATCCATTCATGGTGCTGCCAACTGGCCTAGTGATGAGAATCATTGTTTTCTTGATGTTGAGCTTCAATCTGTATCGGAGACTGCAGTCCTTCTGCAGCAAAAACTTCAGATCCTCTTCAGTTTCAGCAAGCAAGGTTGTGTCATCTGCATAATGTAGACTGCTGTTGATGAGTCTTCCTCAAATCCTGACTCCACATTCCTCTTCATAAAGTACCATGGACTGCCAAGAAAACAAAAAGATTCATTCTAGAGAGGGATAAACCAGGCTGCTCCTTGGAGGCAAGGATTCTGGGGCTTCGTCTGACATACTTTGGACATATTGTAAGGAGAGACAGGTCTTTAGA
>NW_006399905.1:3360805-3383983 GCF_000299155.1 Elephantulus edwardii | reverse complement strand
TTCTCCTCATAGAGCCCAGCCTCTCGGATAATCTGCTCTGCATACATGTTGAAAAGGTATGGAGACAGGATGCATCCCTGGCTTACACCCTTCCCAATTTTGAACCAGATAGGTAGGCAGAATTATCAAAATCAATGAGACCATCTCCTCTCTAACTCTACACAAGAAAGCTCAGAAAGGCTGGCCAGTAACTGGTAAGGATAAGGGGTAGGAAAGACAAGTCACCGAGAGAAGCGAGTTCAGAGGAATAGTTGAGTCAAGATAATTGTGGTGCAGAGGGCTTCACCTACTGCGTCCAGGAGGCAGTTTATACCTTCCCTCATTGCCTAAGGTCCAAAGCTACTTGAGCCCTAGTAATAGCAATGCCAACTATGAGGGCAGCCACGACAGGGCCGCAATCCATCCCCCGGTCTCATTTAATGGTTAAGTATCAGTCAGACTCAGATTAGATTTACCTATGTCAGCATGTTTGAGGGACACACGCCCACCTCTGGCTTGAACCAGCCTGCATATCTGATAGCTCAGCTGTGAGTAAAGCTGAGCCTGGTCCAATCCTTGGGCTAGAGAAGGCTGAGTGTACTTTTAGTGCTGTTGTTGTTTTGCTGGGCCTTGACCTGGGAAGAACTAATTGCCTGGGGCACCAGATCATGCCCTGGGGAGACTAAAACCATGCTGAGAGGTTCAGGATTTGAATGCAAAGGGAGAAGGCAAGACACAAACTAGCAGCAAAGGTAACCGCAGGGAAGGCAAGAGGGGATCCAAGTGGGTGAAGGGTCATAGACCTCTGGGGAAGCAAAGCCATTACAGAGTTGTAAGTTTTAAGTTTGCAAATTCTTATCTCTTCATGAATTAAGAGAAGCTTAATATCAGGAATATTATTTTATTAATTGTAAAATTAGTGATTTTGGAGGACTTTTAGAAGTTTTAGGGTCCCTGATTCTACATCTCCAAAACAGGCAACTATGAGTCATGGCCCGTGTCTTCACCTTTATTCCCCTTTTCTTGGAAAGATCAGGCGTGAACAACCTTTGTTCTGATCCCTTGATCTGAGGATGTGTCTGGACTATTTCAGGCTGGACCTGATCTGGGATGAGCTCCTACTGGACACTGGAGGATCACAGAGGGGTGTCTGCCATCTGCAACTAAGTCTACATAAGGTGACAATGTGTTTCTGGTGAAGAGGGTGGGGCCATGCCAACCCCCTGTGTTATTTCCCTTAGGGCAGAATTATGAGTGTGGATGAGTCGACATTCAATCGTTAGTCTCTTTTCTCTTGTGAGACCAGTAGACAGGTATCTCCATAATCTCCTAATGTTGCCGTTAGATGCCACCCAGTCAAGTAAGACTCACAGCAGCCCTATGAACAACAGATCTAAACCCTCTCCTCTCTTGTGCCAACCTCACAGTCTCTGACACTCAAGCCCATCGTTGTAGTCACTGTGTCAATCCACCTGGTTGAGAGTCTTCTCTTCCACAGTCCCCATCTCTCCGAGCATGATGCCCTTCTCCCAGGAACAGCCTTTCCTAGCAACATGCCCAACGTGTGCGAGACGAAGCTTGGCCATCCTTACCTCTAAGGAGCACTCTGGCTGAAAGTCCTCCAGGACGTATCTGTTCTTTTGGCAGTTCACGGGCTATACAGTGCTCTTCTCCAGCATCACTTCTAAAGCACTCATTTTTCTTCTGTCATCTTTATTTGTACATAGGGTTTTCAGAAGCCTGCTATTTGAGAGGTGACTAATCCTTCTTTCTAGTCTGTCGTAATCTGAATGTTCAGATTTGGAGAAGTATCAGACAGACCAGCATTTTATAGAAAAAGTGAAAGGTTTTTAACTCCTTATTGTGGAGTTAACCATTAGTATCAGTGTTGTCCCTGCCTTTGCAACACGTGTCTTTACCCACTTTTTCCCTGCTCCACCATCCACTAGGATACCCATCCACTTCTACCCACTCCTTTCACATCTATTTCCCATTGACCAGTCCTTGATCTAATAGCTTATATATGAAGTATACTTGGCTTCTGTGATTTCAAACACGTCGGCTTCTGGTAGTTTCTTATGTTGGGACCAGTGTCTCCGAAGTTTAGTGGTAATGTTTCCTGAGTGAAGGTGATGCAGAGGGTCAAGAACTGTAGCCTCCAATATGGCTTGAGGCTCAATGTCAAGAGACAAAGATTTTCACTACTGGGCCAACTGGTAGCATCAGGATGGATGGTGAAGAGATTGAGATTGTTCACAGCTTTAGTTTGCTTGGCTCCACAGTCAACACTCTTGGTACCAGTAGTCAGGAAATTAAAAGATACATTGCGATGGGAAAGTCTGCTGTTAGTGACCTCTCCAAAGTACTGAAGAGCAATGGTGTCTCTCTGGAGACTATGGTGCATCTGATACAGGCCATGGTCTTTGCAATCACTTGTTATGCATCAGAGAGTTGAACAATGACCAAGGAGGATAGAAGGAGAATTGATGCCTTTGAGCTGTGGTGCTGGAGAAGAGTATTGAGAGTACCATGGACTGCTAGGAAAACAAACAGATTCATCCTGGAAAGGGTTAAACCGGGTGGCTCTTTGGAGGTAAGGATTCTGAGGCTCTGTCTAACATACTTCAGACATGTTATAAGAAGAGACCGGTCCTTAGAGAAGGACATCATGCTGGGGAAGGTGGAGGGATGGCGCAGGAGGGGAAGGCCCTGTATGAGGTGGATTGATTTGGTGACTGGGGTTATTGGGATGGGAGTGTCAGAGACAGTGCAATTGGCACAAGACAGAGCAGAGTTTAGGGCTGTTGTGCACAGGGTCACTATGAGTCGCAAGTGACTCGACGGCACATAACAACAACAACAACAACAACATCTTTATTTATTGTCCATCTCTCAGTCAGCAGCATGGCATTCAATAGGAAAGACCACGGTCTGAATCCAGTGTACCCTAGTCCTCAAACTAACATCATTGCTCCTTAGCAATTTGGGGAGGTCTTTGGCTGTCACTATTAATAGTGACACAGATATCAAGAATAATTATCTCATGGTCCTTCAAACACTGTGTCATCTTCACTTTTCCTTCCTCACTATAATTCTGTAATCTTCTGTTTGGGAGGAGCAAGGATATGTTGGTATTTCTTGCTCAGAAATCAATCACAGCTTATTATGTCTGCCTACTCCCCACACAAAGAGAAACCGAATGTCCGTAGAAGGAAGGTCTCAGGCTCCACACAGGCGTTTTCCTAGGGCTTCCTGTAAATGGAGTCACAGTTAACCAGCTTTTAGCCAGTACTGTAGCAAGGTCAAGGTGTACAGAATCAAGGGCCATTCACTTGTGAAATTCAAAGGCATTTCCTCAAACTCTGGTTCAATTTTCAAATCACTGAGAAGACCTTCTTGCTTTATTGCTGACTCATGATTCACAAGGGGAGAATTCCTTGTCCACAGTGTCCCACATGAGCTAGGAGAGTGTTTTTTGCCTGTTGGCAGAGGTGGTTCACATCTGTCTTGACTTCTGCCAGGGCTCCATGCTTCCATAGTTAAGGACAAGCTCCTAGAATCAAGGCAAATAGGTACAGAACGAGTGGCCTGTGAACTGTGAGTCTGGATCAACTGTGACACAAGGCAGACTGAAGGTACGTTTCAACTTTTAATAATAAACTTTCAGTGACTGGGGAACACAGTCTTCATACGGTTGCCGTTTTTTTTTTTTGCTTTTTTAAAATGATAGACACTACCTCTATAATACTGTATCCATGTTATAAATACATTAAGAAAAAAATCATCCACTTCCTGTTATGAGCAGAGGCCCAAGTAAAGAGACCACTTGACGGTTCAGTGCATGGAGTGATGTTGTAATAGATCCCGCCCCCATAAACTGAAAGCTATACCAGCAATGAATGGTTTGAATCTAGTGGATTGTCCTTCAGGGCCTTTGCAACAAATTTCATTAAGAGCTCTGATGTACTTTTCCCCAAATTCCTATTCCTGTAAATTTAGTTTCAATCTTTTCTGTGGGCTATCCCACTGGCCAGCGTTTAGTGGCTATGATAGAAACATCGGCACCAGTATTCAATAACCCTTTGATGGCTGTATAACAATTACCTTTAATGGGATCGTCCAAATATATACTAGCTTGAGGTGTCGAATCATCAATAAACCTCTGCCGAAAAATCTTAGAACCTGTATTTCCACAGACTGACTATGCTTATCCAAAACTGCCATATAGATTTATTCATTTTTTCCCCAAATCTTGATTTCATATCTAGTTGGTAACTTAGCAGATGTATAGCCAGATTATGGAAGTGAACATTTTATGCACTGTATTTAGAAATATCTCCAACGGGGCTATAGCACTTTAAGTGGCTGTATCCACAATAACTAATATCATTTTACTCCACTTATCATTTTTCCCTCCTTTCATCCAGTTACTTTTCTGTTTAGTATCTCCTTCAAGGGACTTTTCCAGCCTCCAGCCTGTACTATTTCAGAATGATGAAGACCATTTTGGAGATTAACTATAAAAGATGATTAACCATATCCATCCTTTAGGCTAGGTGATGGTACCCAGTTGTTTGGTCCAACATTTGACTAGTTATTGCTTAATGACATTTTGTAGATGTAATTTAGTCCTTGGGTGGTACAAATAGTCAACACACTCTGTTGCTAACTGAAACATGGGTGGTTAGAGGCTTACCAGCAATACTTCAGAAGAGAAGCCTGCCGATCTCCTTTCAACAGATCATGGCCATTGAACACTCTATGGAGCTCATTCTACTCTGACACAGAGAGAGGTCACCATGAGTCAGGATCAACTCTACTATGACAACTGGGTCTTTTAAGTTCACAATTATAATCAGTTGACTTTATGCAAAGAAAATTATCCCAATAATGCATCTTATTGAATCAGCAAAACCTTAAGTTTCCTAAAAGGAATGAACAAGTCTTCCTCAAGAAGGTATCATAGAAGTCTTGTGTTTCTTGTCTGCCAGCCTGCTCTACAGATCATAGATTCACCATCTCCCATAAATACCTGAGAAGGTTCATTTCAAGAAATCTCTGGTCTATTTGTCTATCCTACTTTTTGGTCTCCCCGGAGAACTCTATCAGAAAGGTCTGCAGATGCACAGGATCAATAAGCAAGAGTCCTGTGCAACGAGGACGGTGGTGAGATACATGCCCCTTTGCTTCTTTAACCAACAAGCTGGAAAATGTGAGTAAGCTAGATCCAAAGACCACTCTGGATTTGTACCTTGGTTTAAATCCACCAGCGGCTCTATGGGAGAAAGATGGGCATCTCTTTCCACATGATTTACTGCCTCTGAAAACTCCCTGGAGGGTCAGCTATGGGTTGTTTCTGGCTTGATGACAGACGTCAACAACAAGAGCAATCAATCTTTATTGCAGCTGTCAGTTGGCCCCACATGGAAGCAACTCTGGGTGGTGGAAGGGCACCCAAGAGTAAGAAGACCACAACAACACAGGATGCCACCAAGCAAGAAGGTAAGACTACATCTCATAATCATGTTCCATTTCAGTAAGGATTTCACCTTTTCATCTGAAAAAAATCCAAACACAACCTCTCAAAACATTGCTGTTGATTGGGAACCGACTCAGCTGACCCTCCATTGGGTTTCACAGGCTGTAAACTACACAAACAGTGATTAACTCATCTTTCTCCTGTGAAGCTAATGGTAGATTCAAACTAACAAGAGGTGAAGCCCTGGGGTTAGCAGAAACTCCCTACAGGTGCAACGTAAGTGACTGGAGGTTTCTGGCAGGAGAACATGGCAGGTTATGATTTAAATGTTGAAGATCTCACTCTGCCTGTCACTTGAGGAATTGACTTAGGGCTAGTAAGTTACAAAGCAGAAGAAAATGAAAATAATTTAGAGAGAATTGTAACTCATCTAATAGCTGTTAAATTGGCATCAATTCATGGGCTTTAAAGTGTTGAGAAGAGTAGAATGAGAACATATAGATTCATGAAAAATACTATCCTAATTTTCCTGAGGCCATGTTCCAAACATCAAGATTTTTAGGACCAAAACACTCTATTTCCTGTTGAACCAAACTTGAATAATTTTTCTCCTAAGACCTCTTGGACTTTTGACTCTTCTTTGAATAGGTGCCCATTGCTCAAGAGACCCTACATTGATCCTGCTGGTGTTTATTGGTTGTCAACTTCTCCAAATTCCCATATGACCTCTTTGATTGCTAGTTGTTGAGTCAATTTTGACCTGTGTCTCAGAGCAGAACTGGGCTCCACAGGGTCTTCACTGCCTGAATTCTTGGAAGTGGACCATTTCATCAGAGATGAAAAGTCTGGCTTTCCATCAGCGTTCACTCTGGGTAGACTAAAATTTCCAGACTTGAGGTTAGCAACTTAATGCGTTCACTGTTTTCATCACCCAGGAATGCCACAGTGCCTACACGTAATTGTTTTTGTGGTTATGTGCCATTTTTTTAGATGCTTTTGAATCACAGTGACCCTACGATCAATAGATGTGAACCTTGCCCTCTCCTGTGCCACCCATCCTCACAACCATCTCTGATACACTCCAGCTTATTGTTACGGTCACTGTGTCAATCCACCTTGCTGGCAATCTTCCTTTCTATCCCTTGATAGTTACTGTACTGAAGAAATATAACTATACTGGATAGTTACTAAGAAAACATGTAATAACAATACAGGCTCTGCTATTCTGTGCAATATATAAAGCATGTAATATTTGTCTCCTCTTTCAAGACAGGAACCCCCTGTAGAGCAGGCACCATGCCTGAGCATTCTTTCCCATCCTCTGTAGCACTTAGTATGGCCCTAAATACACGGTGCTTGCTCAGAATTGCATATTGATTGATTGAAAGCATACATCACAGGCATTTGTCTCGTCAGTATTTCTCTTGCATGAAGAAGGGTGATTATCTGTCAATATTTATTGCACCATTGAACCAATATGCAATGCATTAATCATCTCTGAGATAACCAGATGAGGCTTTATTATAATCTCCTTCTATTTTGCTGAGATAATTTCACTTGCTTTGGAGTTTATGAGGCCATAAGTGGCTCCCATCTGTTGATGAGCATATTTCTAAGAGTCATTTAGTCACAAGTATGGAATACTTGAGGGGAAGTTAAATTGTAACTTTTATATTAAGTGTCATCTTGGTAACAGAACCAAAATTGGAAGCATGTGTTCAATTTTGGTCTTTCATTTTCAAAGCTTTAGGTCAGGCAAAGAATTAATTTCATTTGTTTACAAAGTAGATTATGTTTAATAAAATCTATTTTGTTTATAGTCACATTCTAGTCAATCCATTGCTTTAGAAAATGAGAGAAATCTGATTGGCTAATCATTCAACATAGTAAATTACATTATTCTACAGCCACAGAACATTGGCCTAATTGAATTATCCAGTAATAGTATGATGAAAATATTCCCTTCTAATACATTATGGGCAAGGCACATACCAGCGATGAAACAGTGAAGAATCTTGTTTATTCCACCCTTGTTTGATGATTGGCCACAGAATGTAACATAACACTTCTGTGGATAATAACTTTTTCCACATTAAGGGCAACAGAGACGTGGTAGTTTTCCCTGGGACCCTTACTCGTACTCTGCATTTTCACTACTTCTCTGTATTTCTTTGCCTTCTCTGAAATTTGTTTTCTGATAAGTGCTACTTTACCAAATAAAGAGAAATACAATTTGCTTCAACTTAAGAGTTTTTAAAAGGGGTAGACATTGCCACTTCTTTCTCTCTCTTGGAGGAAGTAGAAAAGACTGTAGTTACTTTCCTTCGCTCTTGAACCAGGAGAAAGATCAAAGAGCATTCCACCAAAGAAATTTCCCTAAAGAGCAAAATGCACACAGTGTGCAAGTCCACCCGTAGGTGCTCGAAGGGATCTGTTTTAAGGGATCTGTCTATGTCATCGAGAGACTGTGGGTTTTACAGAAATGCCTGGTATTAAAGATCCTTATCCTCTAAAACATGCCAGTGGTCACGATGATAAGGCCTGGCTAGGCAGAGTTCCAGTCTGTCTTGTGCAAGGTTGTCTTGACTCCGAGCCAACCCCATAGCAACTCATGACAATAAGTTCTTCAACCCCATGTTGATACTGACAATAAGGCTCATTCATAATAAGTGCGATTCAAGTGCTCCTTCATAAGGAGCAATAAGAACACAGAGAGCAGCTTAAAAACATGTATGGGGACCCAAGGGGAGGAAGGGATGGGAGCAGAGGGGTGAGGTTGGGTATGGGTGAAACTACAGGATTGTACAGATTGGTGAGTGGAGGGAGGGGGTGAAGGAAATGGGAAGGATCCAGCACGGACCTGAAAAGATTGGGTCATGATGGGCAAGGCGCAGTGGTGATTGATTTTATAAAACATAATGCATGGAGAATGATTGTATGACACACAATACGAATAAAGAATAACGTGAAACACAATATATACAAACTTTGTGAGCAAACCAATATAAAATGAAACAAAAAGATGTGTTGTTGTTGTTATGTGCCGTCGAGTCGCCTGCGACTCATAGCGACCCTATGTACAACTGCCCTAAACTCCGCTCTGTCCTGTGCCAATCGCACCGTCTCTGACACTCCCATCCCAATTATCCCAGTCACTGAATCAATCCACCTCATAGAGGGCCTTCCTCTCCTGCGCTGTCCCTCCACCCTCTCAAGCATGATGTCCCTCTCCAAGGACTGGTCTCTCCTCACAACACGTCCAAAGTATGTTAGACAGAGCCTCAGAATCCTTGCCTCCAAGGAGCCACCCGGTTTAACCCTTTCCAGGACAAATCTGTTTGTTTTCCTAGCAGTCCATGGTATTCTCAATACTCTTCTCCAGCACCACAGCTCAAAGGCATCAATTCTCCTTCTATCCTCCTTGGTCATTGTCCAACTCTCTGATGCATAACAAGTGATTGGGAAGACCAAAGCCTGTACCAGACGCACCTCAGTCTCCAGAGAGACACCATTGCTCTTCAGTACTTTGGAGAGGTCCCTAACAGCAGACTTTCCCATGGCAATGCGCCTTTTAATTTCCTGGCTGCTGGTGCCAAGACTGTTGACTATGGAGCCAAGCAAACTAAAGCTGTGTACAGTCTCAATCTCTTCACCATCCATCCTGATGCTGCCAATTGGTCCAGTGGTGAGAATCTTTGTCTTCTTGACATTGAGCCTCAATCCATATTGTAGGCTGCAGTCTTTGACACTCCACAGCAGGCGCTTCAGGTCCTCTTCAGTTTCAGCAAGTAGGGTTGTGTCATTCACATAACGCAGATTGTTGATAAATCGTCCACCAGTCTTGACCCCACATTTCTCCTCATAGAGCCCAGCCTCCCAGATAATCTGTTCTGCATATAGGTTGAAAAGGTATGGAGATAGGATGCATCCCTGGCATACGCCCTTCCCAATTTTGAACCATGCAGTGTTCCCTTGCTCTGTTCTAATGACTGCCTCCTGGTCCAAGTATAAGTTTCGCATTAGAACGATCAAGTGTTCTAGGATTCTCATTCTTCTCAGAGTCAGCCATAGTTTGTTATGATCTACACAGTCAAATGCCTTTGCATAGTCAATGAAACACAGATAGACATTCCTCTGGTATTCCCTGCTTTCAGCCAAGATCCATCTAACATCAGCTACAATATCTCTAGTACCACGACCCCTTCTAAAGCCAGCCTGGACTTCTGGTAGTTCTCTGTTGATGTGCTGTTCCAGTCGTTTTTGGATAATCTTCAGTAAAATCTTGCTTGCATGTGAAATCAGTGAGATTGTTCTGTAGTTTCCACATTCTGTTGGGTCACCTTTCTTTGGGATAAAACAAAAAGATAAATGCTAATATTTATTGAATATTTTAGACAGTATTGTTTCACATATCTAATATTGAATATTTTAGGATGTCTATTCCAAAACAATGACAGATCAGCCCATCTTGAGCAAGGAATAACTCAAGAAATAAAAACAACAATGAGATATTATGTCACCCCAGTAAGAACAGAAATTCAACAGAGCAGCAAACAACAAATACTGGCGAGGTTGTGGAGAAACTGGAACGCTTATTCACTGTTTGTGGGAATGTAAAATGCAGCCACTATGGAAGACAGTATGGCACTTTCTCAAAAAGTTGGAAATAGAAATGCCATTTGATCCAGCAATTCCACTACTGGGAATATGCTCTAAAGAAACCATAACTGCCACCCAGCCAGATATATTCACACCCATGTTTATTGTTGCTTTGTTTACACTAGCAAGGAGTTGGAAACAACCCAAGTGCCCATCAAAAAATGAATGGATAGAGAAGCTGTGGTATACTCAGACAGTGGAATACTAGACTGCATTGAAAAACAAGGAACTGATGCAATATTATACCAAATGGGTGACCCTGGAGGACATTATGTTGAGTGAAATATCTTAATCACAAAATGACAAATACTGCATAATGCCACTGTTATAAAACAGGAATGACATCGGGTTTTAGGGGAAACAAAGAAAAGAGGGGATAAATAATGTACACTGCATTGAAACATATGAGAAATGGAATGGGGAGAAAATTATTTGCTGAAGAGACTTGCCTAGCCTGGTGGCTGACAGTGCCTTAGGTGGTGTGATTAATATACAATAGATGCCAAAATTACTATTCTTGTTCTTTTAAATAGGTACTGTGTTTGTATAGCAGAGTGTTGAAGTAGTCTACATTCTTTTACACTAGTACATATGTCATATGATACAGTTGAAGAACTAATAAAGGAGTAAGATTTCCAGTCCCTGCCAACCCCCACCCTCCGCCCTTTTTGGAAAATAAAAGAACAAGAGAACATTCCACAGTGGACGAGAAAAGAGGATTCGACTCAAGGAAACACTGCCAGTGGGTTAACAGATTATCTCAGGGTTTTTGTTGTCTGTCCTTAACCTTTGTCAGGTAACAATTTTCACTAAAACCAGAATTGCTTGATTTTCTACTTGTTTAATTAAAAAGTAATTTAAAGCTCAACAGGGACTCTAGCGAGAATACCTGCTCATCTTGATGGTAAAAATATTCTGAAGTAAAAATAAGACATGCCAAATCATACATATCTGCATTCCAGGTGTCATATCTAATTTCTCCATTGGTGGTGACAAAATCAGGGTGCTGAATAGAGTGATCATATGGGGGATCACTTAATTAACAGATCAATTTTCAGAGGGAGTAAGGCCCCATAATAATGAAGAAAACAGTTCACGAATGAGATGTGCCTACATTTAGATTCTGGATCTTCCCTTTACCAGAGATATTTAAAACAGTAGAGTTGAGCAGCAGCATTAAGACTACCTGATTCAAATTGGTTGGCCCACTTACCATGGGTGTGATTCTGGACAAGCCACTTTACTATCTCTAACATCACATAATCAGTACCTACCTCAGAGTGATGTCATGAGATTTGAATGAGATAAGGGTGTTTACTTGTTAATTTAGAACACTTTATATACTCAGAAAGCTCATTAAATGCTACCCAGTACTATTAAGGAGTGCTAGGAATTCCATCCAAGTAATGATCTTTGCAATTAATTACTTACTATGCATCAGGGAGCTGGACAATGACTAAGGATGACAGAAGAAGAATCGATGCCTTTGAGTTGTGGTGCTGGAGAAGAGTATTGAATATATCATGAACTGTTAGGAGAACAAACAAGTCCATCCTAGAGAGGATGAAACCAGGATATTCCTTGGAGGCAAAGATTTTGAAGCTCTGTTTGACATACTTTGGGCATGTTGCTAGGAAGGACCAGTCTTGGAGAGGGACATCATGCTTGGAAGGGTGGAAGGGAAGTGCAAGAGAGGAAAACTGTGGATGAGATGGATTGACTCACTGACTGGGGTAATGGAGTAGGTGTTTTGGAGACAATGAAGTTGGCTCAAGTTAAAGAAGGATTCAGAGTTGGAATTGACTTGATGGCAAATAACAACAACAACAACAGGGACTCCATTGCAGGTAGGCTTGGCGATCTGCTTTTGTAAAGACACCCTATGGGTCAATTCTATTGAAACATGAGCGTTGTCAAGAGTCAGCAGCCTTTTTGATGCCAGTTAGCAGCAATAAGCACTAAAATATCTAGGGAATTACTAATCTCTCAAGACTGAGTTAATACATATGCACAATGGAAATTAAGATACCTGCCTTCATAGGATTGTGACAAATAAATGAGATCTCAAGCTCTGGGTGGCTGGGACAATTATTGAGCATTATTATTTAGAAATATCTGAGTGCTTGGGTGAGAACTCTGCATATTTAGTTGCTAACAGCTTTTGCATTGTTACTAATAAGCAATTTTTTCTTCAACCACTATTTTCTTCATGATGTTCATGTTTGTAAACAGGGTCACTTTTTAAAAAAATTAAATTTTATTTATTATTTTTTTGCGAGTGTACCGCCAAATCAGATCTGATTGGTAGAGGAGGAGATTGTCCCTCCTTCTCCAGCAGAGCAACTGGTGGATTTGAACTGCCTGCCTCTGGGATTGCAGTGCAGCTTCTTGCAACTAGGCCACCAGAGTTCCCTAAATAGGGTCATTTTCTCATGCTTCCTTTGTTCTGATAACACATATGAACAGGTACAAGACACACATACACAATAGTTTAACTTTCTTGGCTTCTAATTAAATAATTACGTTCCAGACATTTGACATTCAGGTCTAGATTGACATTTTCTGGTTGGAAGTCATCTAAATGTTAATAAAGGCCATCTTTTATAAATCCTTCATGGTTAACCATGATCACGGCAACCATTTCTTGTTTATCTTTTTCAACTTGATTTCAAGCACTTTTTAAAAAGACTTCCTAAATTGGATAGCTTTTTAAAAGCCCAACAATTGTTGAAGGTAATCTTTAGAGCGAATTACAGGGATGCAATCTTTACTAGCTCCATTAGTGCTGAAGATGAAAAAGGAAAATACCTTTAATACAAAATAGTCTGAGTGCATGACCATTTTGATAAGAATAGTGCAAGGTAACACAATCCTACTTTAAATTTAGAAGTTTTAAAGTTCACACGCCACAGCAAAGGCAGCAGAGAATGGCATTGCCATGGTTATACTTGAGTGAAATCAGGGCCCATTTTTTAACCCGAGTGAACTAACATTCTACAAGCAATGAGAGAATGCAGACAAAAAGGTCAAAGTAAATTTAGATCTGGGCATTTCTGCATTTTGATTCTTTCAATATCTCTTAATGGTTTTGGCCATTTAGGTTCCTTTCTAGGAAAGGCAAAAGACAACTGGCTCCTGTAAGAACCAATCACACAACAGGTTTGACCTTCCAGTAGTAGGGTATGGCCAACATCTGGCCAACAGCGTAAGAATTATGGGAGAAAGATAGGCAATCTCCTTTTACAGCCTCTGAAAATCCACTGGAGGATTTGGAGTTGGAGTCAACTCTCCAACTCGATGGCACCTAACAACATAACAATGGAACAATAATTCAGTGAATTCAAGAATTAACCTCCAACTAGACACTGATCAAGTGATTGAGTGAACACAAAAATGAAGGAAACCTAGTTTATTCTCTTTATAATGAAGCTATCCAGCACAACAGTCATACATGGATATAAAAAATTGGAATAAAGAGAAGTATATGCAAGAGTGTACAGCGGAGGGATGAAACAAAGTAAGGCTGGATAACAGAAGAAGGAGAGATTGTTCTCAGCTGTTTGGTGAAAGAAAATTTTATGGAAAAGGTGGGATTTAATTTGGGTCTAGGGATACAAGTAGGGTGTGGGAGTGTTGGTATACAGTGTGCATAAAATAATACAAGGAGAAATAAGTCTAGGAATGCTAGAGGAGTCCTCTCCAAAGCAGTAAGTCATTGGTAATAAGTCGGAAGTGACTCTGAGGTGTCTGTCCAGAGGGTTTTCAGAGGCTATTAATTGCATGGAAGGAGACTGCTCATCTTTCTCCCTCAGTGCAATGGGTGGATTTGAACTGACTGCCTTTGGGTTGGTAGTGTAACTTCTTATCACTAGGCCACCAGAACCCTTATTCTTTGACTATAGGTTTCACTTATCTGCTATATAAACACCACATACAGAAGGTGTGAAGTCACTTGCATGCTTTAACTGTTTACTGCATAAAGAGCCAGTGTCCAAAAGTTAAGTTACAAGGTATGCGTATTTCCCCTTCTCTTGTGGACCATATTTTAATTTGAGATTGGAAGATAATAATTTTCTTGTGGACCATATTTAACCTGGGATCAGAGGGTAATAATTTTCTTGTGGACTATATCTTAATTTGGGATTGGAAGGTATTTTACACTTTAACCTACTATCATAAAAAAGTATTCTGAGATTTTATAGGAGGTTTCATCTCTAAGAGGAGCCTTTTTCAGGAAAGGAAATTGCTGCAGCACTTAACTGCCAAAGAGACAGCTGAAAAAAATGGGTCATGCATTCATCTCGTTCGGAGCCATACGCTGCCAAGCAGTTTGCTGTTCATTTTTGTCCTCCTGTCGTAAACAAGTCACGTTAACAAGTTACTTCTTAAAAAATAGAAAGCATACTAATTTCCCCAGTGAATTACACAGGAAAGAATCCAGGGTTTTCCCCTGGAGGACTCAAATAGTTGTTCATAGGGCTCAGGTGTGGTGAAATGGCTGTGGGCTGACAACCCACACTGGACAGGGGCCAGCAAGCAAGAGTGCGCCTCTCTGCTTCACACGGGTGTGCAACTCATAGCCTGCCTAATGGAAACACAGAAAGGGACTCGATTTTCAATTTCAGCTTAATTACACAATCTATACTGCCTTGTGGGAAGGAGTTAGGGGCCAGATTAGCCTGTGACAGTGTCCCCTTTCACCTTCCTTTCTGATACAGAATCTGGAATGCTTATTCTAAGTGAGATTTTAAAAGTGTTTCTCAAGCCGGGTTCTTTGGGCAGCAGAAAGATTTAGAGAAAGGCGTGACTTCATTTCTTGACTTCTGGACTGAGTTCAGATACACTAGAGATGTAAGAGGACTCTTTGAATTGTATAGTCAATGCATTCTTGAGAGGGGACCACACCTGCTTTAAAAGACTGAATAGAAATTCCATTATAGAATTAAAAATATCAGCTGGCGGACACTGAACAATGCAATTCTTTCTGAGAAAAACTGTAAAATTAATGCGCTTAAGACATTTCCCTCTTACATTAAAGTGTCAAGACCCTTACTTTGGGGCTGGAAACCATTATGATATCATATGGCACCCTGTCGATGTTTAATATAATGAGTAACTATTTGGTGTACTCTCCTGATGTCTATATATTCTACTAGTTTACTCAATCATAAAAAGAAGAAAAATAGAAGAAATGAAAATCTGCCCATAAGAAATGGCATTAATGTCTTTTTGATCAATTGCTTTAGCTTATTAAAGAAAATAGTTCTCTTTATAACATATCCCTATGTATCATAAAACAAATCCAAACAGTACAATAGTAAAGCCAAGCCTTATTAATTATTGCAAAACCTTACTAAGCCACTCGGGTGCCTGCATACAAATAAAATGATAAAGGAGCTAAGCTCAAGTGTAAATAAACTATCTAAAGTGGCCAACTGATTTTGCTGTTGTGTAATAATGGCATTTTCCAGCATTAAAATATCTGCTTCTATGAGTGTATATTCAAAAGCAAAATAATACGTTATAAACGTTAATTTTGACCTACTGGATCTCTAGCACAGTGTTTTATACAAATCAATCAACTATTAAAAATCTCTAATGAGGAATAAAGCCTCTGGCACAGATTAGATAAAACTAGAAGTTCATTAAGGTGCTCTGCTGGCCTAGTGAGTAAGGAGTTGCACTGTCAACCCAAATGCCTGTGGTTCGAGTCCACCAGCTGCTCTGAGAGAGAAAGTTGGGTGACGTCTCCTGGAAGACGTACTGACTTGGAAAACTTACTGACGGGTCGGCACATACAACAGCAACAAACAACAACACATTCATTTGGGTGGACTTACAGTAGGGACAAAATTTGAACCTATAAAACTTTTGGAGCACATCAGGAGAAGATGTTAGAGTATGTACTTTTAACTGATACACATGGAGATTTAGCACTCTTCTCGGCAAAGGTGAGCTCCCTCCAAAGGGAACAACCCAAAACAAAACAAAGGGTGGAGATGTGTACCTGAGAGCAAAACTTGAGGGTACTTTTCCACAGACCAGCATCCGCTGTCTAAGCCTGGTGACACAGGCTACTCTGGGAGGTGCTGTACCTGGACAACCATCGGAAGAGTAGATGGGGGTAAGGTTGTACATGGGTTTTGGTGAAATCCTCCAAGGGCTTGTAAGTATGATTGCTTGTTTAAAACATCTTAACCAGTTAAACAGAATCACTCCATCTTCCTTCAACATAAAATGTAAGTAGAAAGGTTGGAAAAGAAAACGGTGAAGCAGACAGGAAGGTGTTAGCCGACTGTGAATGGAAAAGAGAGACTACAATGAAGTGTCCACTGCTAGAACTTCAGCTCTTAGTGCCTGGGAGGGACTGCCTGTGGGGTGAATCAACATTTGGGAAAATCACAGAGGAAAGTCACCTTAGTTAAAAGAAAACTAGATAAAAGGATCAATTTGAGGCAGTGACGCTATCAACACAGAGGTCACAAAGGGGTCAGAGGGACACTTTGCTGTGGTTTCCTATCCGCATTCCACACTCCTCAGGGTAGAGAGGAAGACAGAGTGGAGAGGAAGGAGAGACCAGGGAAGTTCCCCATCACCCACCCACGACCAATCCATTTGTTCTTGGAGCAACAATATACATATCAGCCATATCCAATAACTAGCATTGCCTTTTGTTTTATTACATTTTCAAGTTATTAACATTGGAAGCAAAATTCTATATGACAGTTTATAAAGAGCAAGGAAATACCTGGTTATTGATCTGTTCCTGGCTTTTTGTTCTGGTCACTGAAAGAAAAAGAAAAAGAAATTTAACATTAAAGTGTGAAAATGGATATAATGTGGGACTGAGCCTGTTCTTTTCAAACTCCACTAATTATCATATTTTCTCTGAAGAAGGATTTGTGTCACAATGTACACCTACTTCTGTTGAGTAGACCTGACCCTTGGTGACCCTATAAGACAGTACAACAGTCCTGCTGGATTTCTGAGACCAACTCGTTCCAGGAGCAGACTGCCTCTTCTTTCTCCCACGGAGAAGCTGGCTGACTCAGTCTGGTGCTTAGCAGCCCACTAATTAGCTCACTGCACTACAGCACTCTGATGGTAGACTCGGCAGACATATCACACATCAAAGACACCAGAAAATAAGGATGTGCGTACAGACACATATGATCAGATAATCATTCTAGTAATCGGTATAAAAATAGAATCAAACCCTACATAAACCACACAAGGCAAAGAACACAGGAAAATGGAGCAAAAACCCAGGAAGGATAGTATCTGAAGAATGTGTAAAACTTTGGCAGAGAAATGGTAAAGAGATGAAAAGGACTGAAGGGAACTTTGAACAACGTCCAGTCATACATTTCCAAACAATGACAACCTGTTCCAGGAGAAGATGGTCACTGAGCTTGGAGAACCTTGAGGACTGGACAAGGAGACTCTGAGGTGGCAGATGATAGAAGGGCTGCTTTTAAAAAACTCACCTGTGAGGATGACGAAGACATTACTTTTCTGATAGAGTACAGCTAGAGACTAAGGTGTGACTCAACAGCTTCATACATGGTGTCAGGACAGGACAAAGTTAGAGCAATGCATGAAAAACATCACAGACGCCTAAAGAATAAGACTCTAAACACCCAGTTCCCGACCTGGCTTCACCAGCAGGAAATACAATCCTTAGTATAAAAAAAATAAATGGCCAACAAAGTCCTGGGAAAGAATAAGAAGAGACACTGTGGCATCAAAACATTCATCGGATTGTGAACTCTTTGGTGTGATTCCATCCTATTCCCAGTGTCATTTATTCTATTCTAAGTCATGTGAATAAATGCAAGCATGCCAGAGAAGAACCTTGTTCCACAAGGGTTTTTAATGGCTGGTATTGGAGAAGTTAGATACGAGGTTATTTGTAGTTTATTAAACACATCCCTTTCGTTTGTTTTTAAATGAAGCGCTTCAGTTTTAGACAATCAAAAGTTCATATGGAGATCTCACGTAAACTTTATTTTCCTCAAACAGTAACATCTTGCAAAATTATAGTACAACAGCATATTGACACAATACAGCCAAGATTCAGGACATTCCGTCACCACAAGGCTTCCTTATGTAATCCTTTTGTAGTTACAGATTCCCCTTCAACCCTATTTCTTTCTAACCTCTAATAATAACAACTAGTCTGTTCTCTATTTTTGAAAGGATATCATAGAAGTGGAATCACACACTGTATGATCTCCGTGGAGGAGCGTCATTCACTCAGCACGGTTCTCTGCAGATGCTTGCAGACTGTGACGGGCATCAGTGGTGGATTCTTGACAATGTTGAGTATAACCTAGTTTGCTGGCCATTTAAACACTGAAGGACATTTGGATTGTCTCCACACTTTGTCTACTTCACTAAAACTGCTATAAACATTAAGGTATGGGTTTTTGAGTGAACATAAGTCTTTATTTATGTAGAATAAATGGCCAGCAGTGTAATTGCTGGGTTGTATAATGGATACAACAGACACAAAGGAGCTCTTGTGGCCTGGTGGGTAAACGTTTATACTGTCAACCCAAACACAAGCAGTTTTTCAATTCACCAGCTGTTTCTGAGAAGAAAGCTGGGGTATCTCCCATGCAATTCAGAGCCTCTGAAAACCCACTAGACGGTCATCTATGAGGTAGCTCAGACTTGACAGCATGTAACAACAACAATAACATGGCAGATATGGAAGCTGTGGTGGCCTAGTGGGTAGAGAGTTGCATTGTGAACCCAAAGATGGCATGTCTCTGGAGGTTTAAAACCACCATTAGCTCCACAGGACAAAGACAGGCACTCTCCTCCTGTTGAATTCACAGCTATTCAAACTTGCTGGAGGGTAGCTCTTAGTAAGTGTTGACGCACTAAATGAGGTGTTTTTTTTTTTCATTTTGAAAGGACCACTTAACTCTTGGAGTGCCGCCTCCGTACAGAATGGAGGGTGTTAACAAAGATGACAGCAGCACTATATAAGCACGTCTTTGTTTCCTCTGAGACCAAAGGAAATAGAAAAGAATTCAAGAGTCAATTAAGAGCCAAACTAATCAAATAGTCACAAGAGCAAGGAAACATTGCATGGTTCAAAATCAGAAAAGGAATGCATCAGGGATGGGTCCTGTCTCAATATCTTTTCAACCTGTTTGCAGAATAGATTATTCAAGAGGCTGGACTTTATGAGGAAGAATGTGGCATCAGGATTTGAGGAAGACTCATCAACAACCTGAATTATCAAGACGATACAACATGACTTGCTGAGACTGAGAAGGACCTGAAGCATATGCTTCAGAGGTTCAAGGACTATAGTTTGCAATATGCATTGAAGCTCAACATGAAGAAAATTAAGATTCTTGCTACTGAGCCAACTGGCAGCATCATGATAGATGGAGAAGAGATTGAGATTGTTAACAATTTCATCTTGCTCAGTTCCACAATCAACACCCTTAGCAGTCAAGAAATCAAAAGAAAAGTTACATGAGGAATATCTACTGTCAAGGACCTCTCCAGAGTGCTGAAGAGCAAGGATGCCAGTCTAGGAATTAAGGTGTGCTGATTTAGGCCATGGTCTTCCCAATTACTTGCTATGCATCGGAGACCTGGACAATGACTAAGGATACAGAAGAAGAACTGATGCCTTTGAATTATGGTGCTGGAGAGAGTATTAAACATTCCATGGACTGCCAAGAGAACTAACAGGCCTGTGCTGGAAATGGTGAAACCAAGCTGCTCCTTGGAGGCAAGGATTTTGAGACTCTGTCTCACATACTCTGGCCATATACCCAGGAGGGACAATCCTTGGAAAAAGATATCATGCAGAGATTGTGACAATGGCACAGGATCAGGAGAAGTTTTGTTCTGGACTCGACAGCACCTAACAACAAAGTACAATGGGAGGAACAAGAGATTTTAAGGAAATGTTAATAAGTGTGTCTTGGAGAAGGAGTTTCTCGCAAGGTATCAGGTCTTGTGCTGAGCACTTTAAATACATTCTATCCTTGGAACAACCTTGTGAAGCCAAGATTATTGTTCCTGCTTATTTAGATTAGGAGACTAGAGCCAATGGAAATTGTCCAAGTAGATCTGAGTAGCCAGAGTTCTAAGGAAAAATGTTACTTCTTTGGAAAAATATCAATCGATGGCTTTCAGGATAAAAACAGTCTTATCTGCATCATCTTAGGTCATGTTCCTTTAGCTTTTGGTTAGATGAAAGTGATCAGCTCTTGTTACTGAGTCACCCGTGACTCACAGCGACCCTAGGTACAATAGCTCTGAACTCATACTAACTTGAGCCAGTCTCACTGACTCTGACACATCTAACACCATTGCCTCAGTTACCATGTCAATCCATGTCATCCAGTGTCTTCCTCTCTGCTGTACCTCCACCCTTCTGAGCATGATGTCCTTCTCCAAGGACTGTTCCATCCTTGCCATATGCCCAAAGTATGTAAGACAGAGTTTCAAAATCCTAGCTTTCAGGGAGAAACTTGGTTTCACCCTTTCCAAGACAGATGTTTGTTCTCTTGATGGTCCATGGTATGTTCAAGACTCTTCTCCAGCACCACATCTCAAAGGCATCAATTCTTCTTCTGCCATCCTTAGTCATTGTCCAGCTTTCTGATGCATAGTAAGTAATGGCAAAGATCATGGCCTGGAGCAGGTGCACCTTAGTCTCTAGAATGGCATCGTTGCTCTTCAGTTCTCTAAAGAGGTCCCTGATAGCAGACTGTCCTGATACAATTCGCCTTTTGGTGCCAACAGTACTGATTGTGTAGCTGAGCAAGCTGAAATTGCTAACAACCTCTATCTCTAATGGCAGAGAGAAATTGTGGACAATGTTGTTCAAGAATATGATAAATAGTGTTGGAACACTGTTGTCCACTTCAAGACATCAGTAATGGAAGCTGTAGAAACATCTCAATCCCATCTGTACAAGCATTTGAGGAGATTTTGTTGAAAATTTAGAATTCTAGGGCAACCACAGCCTCAGATTCTCCAAGCTCTCCTGTGGTGGAGACTTACTAATTCCTCTCATTGTAAACTGTTTGATTAATCACCTCAAATTGAATAAAACTCCAGGGGAAGTTCTTTCACTACATAACTTTAAAAGAGAGCCTTTTAACTTTTTTCCCGTTAATGGGCTCCTTTGAGAATCAAAACACGATGAAACTGGTCCTTAGAAAAATGCCAACACATGGCAAAAACTTTTGAAAGTTAACAGTCCTTGTAAAGCCAGGCAGAGATTTTGCAAGAATCTAAAATTTCAAGTCTATTTTGGAAGGTAGACACCAACCTAGTTCCTCAGACTCCAGCTCCTCTGGATAACTTTCTACTGCATCAAAACTGTAGACTCATAGTTGTGTAGCTGTTTCTTCTAACTCAGTAAATTGAAGGTGTTGTACAATATTTCATAGAACATTCCTTTTATACCTCTGTCTCTGGGTTGTACTCCTTTTCTAGGGGGCAACTGTCATTAGTCCTGGGAAACGAATAGGTTTCCACTTCTTTTTAAGTCATGCAGAAATATGTCAAGGACTATAGTTTCAGCTTATTACCAGAGTTTTATTTAATGGTCTTCAAGAATGAAAAGATTTTCACAGAGGAAGATACTCGAGTGGGCAAAAGACACATGAAGAAATGCTTAAAATCACTGGCAGTAAGAGAGATGCAAATCAAAACCAGAATGAGATACCATCTCATTCCTATAGCAGTGGCAACATTCAAAAAGACAGCAAGTAATAAATGTTGGAGAGGATGTGGAGAGATAGGAACTCTTATACATTGTTGGTGGGATTGTACAAGGGTGTAAACCACTCTGGAAGGCAGTTTGGCACTTTCTCAAAAAAGCACAGAAATTCCATATGACCCAGCTATTTCACTACTTGGAATATACCCTGAGAGAATGAGAACTGAGGCACAAATGGAGACTTGTACACCAATGTTCATAGCAGTGTTATTCACCAACACAAGAACATGGAAACAGCCCAGCTGTCCAACCACAATCGAATGGATTGAGAAATTATGGTACATTCACACAATGGAATACTATGCCGCACGCAGGACCAATGGTTTTATTAATTATTACCTAAACTGGGAGGGACTGGAGAGCATTATGCTGAGTGAACTAACTCAGTCCCACAAGGACAAATACTGTAAAAAACCATTATTGTAGAATGAGTATGAGGATCCAAGGGGCTGGACGGGGGAGTAAGAAGGTGGAAGCAGAGGGGTGAGGTTGGGTGGGGAGGGGAGGTTAATCATAGAATTGCACAATTTGATGAGTAGGGGCGCTGTCAAGGAATGGGAAAGATCCATTATAAAAAACAATGTGTTCTAACTTTGTAAATAAACCAGTATTAAAATAAAATTAAAAAAGAATGAATATATTTTAGATACAGGCATGTTTACACGTTAGTGGATGGATGTCAGAGATACGGTCAATACATTGGATCTATCTTGTGAGAAGTGGATCCGTCAGAAAGTTGAAGTACTCCTTTAAAATAAAAAGATATTTTTTCCAAAAGAAAATCTGGAGAGCAGGCTTGAGGTGTTGAATCCTTGCACATTCATTCCTAAGAAAGGACTAGTTCATGAGCAGCTCCTGGAAGATAACCTAGGGGCTACTCAAATATCTGGAGGGATTAAAGTATCTTTCTATATCTGGGATCTTGGGCTGGGTGTTGCTGAAGTGACTGACAGTGAATGCTTGTACTTATCCACCTGGGGCCAAGGACCATGCTGTGTTAGTCTGGCCTGTGGGAGTGCTGCAGAGAAGCAGCTCGAGTTAGTTAAGGGGATGGATGCTCAATGCCTTTGTGAACCATGCCCAATAAAAACTCTCACACCAAAGTTCTGAGGAGCTCCTCTGGCTGCACTTTTTCTCCATGTGTGTCACACGTCACTGATGAGAGAATAAAATACTGCCCATATGTCTTCATTGGGAAGAGACAAAGGAAATCTTGCTTCTAGTTTTTTCTTGATCCTGCTCTATTGGCATATTTAAGTATTTTCCTTCCTTCCTTCCTTCCTTCCTTCCTTCCTTC
>NW_006399905.1:3346546-3360705 GCF_000299155.1 Elephantulus edwardii | reverse complement strand
TCTCTCTCTCTCTCTTTCTTCTTTCTTCATACTGTAATAAACAGTAATGGTTTACCCATGATGGACAGTGTTTGGTGGAGCTCCTGATGAAAACAAACTTAGAAGCAGGAGTGGCATCCACTTCAGAAATAGCTTGTCTCCAGAAACTTCTATGAATGTGGAGAAATGATGAAAGTTTTACAAGTGTTCAGGTATTTCCTTCATAGGGTTGCTATGAGTCATCTACGTCTCTATGGCACTTAACAACAACAACAACAACAACAATAAAAATAAAAATAATAGGAGCTCTGGTGGTCTATTGGTAAGAAGCTCATCTGCAATCCCGAAGGCATGCAGTTCAAGGGCACCAGCTGCTCTGTGGGAGAAGGATGGACAATCTCCTCCCATGCAATTAACTGTCTCTGAAAACCCGCCAGAGAGTCAGCTATGGGTTGGTTCTACCTTGATGGAACACAACGATAACAATGACAATAATTAACAACCATGAACATAACAAATGTTGTTGAGAATATAAACATCACATCATATACCAATTTAACATTTTCTACATGTATAGCTAATGGCATTGATTGCATCATTCAAAGTGTCCTTTTGTGATTTTGACCTCAGTCCATTAATTTTTTTCAGGGCACTTATGACAATGTATAATTATTTTATTTCTTTGTATGCCTGCTTGCATCATTGGTTTCTTCTATTTGTTTTGTTTTGTTTTGTTTTATTAGGTTTCTTCTATCTTTTAAGGTAAAGTCCTAAGGTCAGAGTCTATGCCCATCTTGCTTCTTGCTCTAACTTCAGTGTACAGCCCAGTGTTGGCACACTTGAGATGTTCAATGCATGTTTTGACTGAAACACTTTTAGTGCGTGGGGACATAAATTAGCTGACAAGGTTCAAGGGTAGTTGCTTCTGGATCTGACTCTCTTATGAAAGAAAAGAACCTAGGCTACAAACTCTTCAGAAAAATGTCTTTTGGACTACGGATAACTATTTTTAAATTACAGGTCATAGCAAATGGTGGGTTTTGTGACAGCAGGTATTTTGGTGTTGGTTTCCAATTGTTATTTTTCCCAGAATCTAAAAAAGCACCGTAACACTGATTTTTGCCAAAGCTGTTTTTATTTCTGTCTAACATGATTCCTTTAATGTCAGAGGATATCTGTGTATCAGGGATAACAAGTGGTTGAATAATGTGGTTGAATTTGAGGGGGTGAATTAAGAGTTCATTTTAGACAACTCAAAAGATTATGATTTACACTTTTCTTGAAGATCAGCAATCTTGTAATTGCCCTTTTAATTTAAATGTTTCCAAGTTTCTACCATTTGTTTTACTTGGCTGCTGCTGGTTGCCATTCAGTTGGTGCCAACCCATGGTAACCCCTGATATGACAGAATGAAACATTATCCAATCCTGTGTTATACTAACAGCTGTTACATGCTCAGACTGTTCCAAACCAAGATGCAAATCTAGCATTATATTGGACAGTATTCTGTTCAAAGAGTTTTCATTGACTGAGGCTTTGGAAGTAGACCATGCCACCATCAGACCTTCCTCCCTAGCCTGTCTTAGTCTAGAAGTGGTGCTATCCATTAGATGCGACTGATGGTATTTGAAACACTGGAGGTGGAGCTTTCAGTATTGTAGTAACATACAAGCAAACTAGGGATGATTGAGGGCCCTTGGGTGGCGGCAGGCAGAACAGCACGAGAATAGTTTTAACATGAGAGTTGAGCCTCATATAAGAATTCAAGATGCAATCTGGGACCAAGTCTTGGGGCACAAATACAGACTACATGTATGTTTTCTAAGCAAAAGATCAGAGTGAGTTGAGGGTTTGTGGTGCCTAAATAGAAAAGAGGCAGGGGACTTGTGATGTAAGTGGCAGGGACCAATCTAGACTGTGAAGGTAGTTAGGCACTGTTGTTGTTATATACCATCGAACTGGAACTGCTGCTTAGCCAAATCTTTCACTGGTTTCAGGTTTTCAGGGGCTGTATAATTGCACAGAAGGATACTGCTCATCTTTCTCCAGTCGAGCAGTTGGTAGATTCGAACCACGTGCCTTAGGATTAACACTATGCCACCAGAGCTGCCTAGTCAGGCACTATTTTGTTTGTCATCGAGTCAGAACAGACCCACAACTAACCCTCCAGCGGGTTTTCAGAGGCAGTAAATCACACGGGAAGAGCTTGCCCATTCTTCTCCTGCAGAGCAACTGGTGAATTCAAACCATGTCCCTTTGGGATTGCAGCAAAGCATCTTACCCCTAGGCTACTAGATAGAGTTAGGTAGTAGGCCTATGCAATTTAAACCTCAGGGTCCAGTTTAGGGGGAACCAAGGGATAAGGTAAGAGCTGATTCAAAAGGTTACAAGGCAGCATTCCAGTTACAGCGATCAAGTGACACAGAAAGTACATTTCTAAGAGTTACAACAATTAAAAGATGAGAAAATTCGCTTCCTCTTGTAATTCTGATAAACTGTAGTCTCTGATTGCGTGATGATTTGGGGGGCCCAGTGATTCTGATTGCTCATTATGCCTTTTTTTTCTCTTGCTTGGGGATGCTTCTAGCATGGTGGAGTTGTAAAGGTTCCTGGCTTTTTCAAGAATAAAGGAGGGAATCCCACTGAAGGAATACCAAAGTCATTAAAAAATTTATTCAAATCATACTGGAGAAGCAGGACTGGAATGGAGAGAGAGCTACATTTTAACGACATAAGCCTTTCCTAATAAAAGATTAAGGAGACTGTAGTTTAGCATCTTTTAATTATTTTTTTTTTCTAGCATCTTGAATATACAATGTTTGAAATCTCTGGTTGGATCAACATTATTTTGCTCAGAGGTTTGTGGACTTTGCATACTGATTCTTTCCTGTTTCCAACTACATTTGCTTTTAGGCTATTTTTATTCACTTTAAAGGAATTTTAATAACTTTCTGTTGACAGCATGGACAGCTGGTCTTGAGAATTAAAGAAAATTCACTTGCTGACTGAGGAAGGAAGTGACATCAATGAGCTTCTAAAGTCAGCCCAGAGGGGAAAACTGGCTTGTGAGAGAGTAGCCTTTCATTGCACTGTATTTATGGAGCAATGCCTTGAGATGCAAATTGCTGTATCAATCAAACCTAGGGTGCCTACCTCAACCCAACTTAGTGCAAACTGAAGAAACGATGCCCTGAAACACTGAGAAGATAAAGGACGAGGGTGCAGGAAGCCAGAGGCTAAGTGAATTGCATCCCCTCTCCCACCAATGCCTCAGTCACTGTCAAGCCTCAGTTTCTTTGTCGAGAAAATGAGTTTGATGTAAAATGTTGGTGGAAGTCGTTTGGTTTCACTGACAGATGGCTAATAAGACTGTGTACTAGTATATATAGTGGAGACATGTAAGCTTGCCACTTGTTCCTCCAAAGAGCGATGGATTGTTTTCCACCCCTCAGTAGGAGCTATTTAGAAACAGAAATCTTTAGATGTGGCAGAAGTTGGTCCCTTCTATCCTCTGATATTTTGAAAGTCTGTATTCTCTATTTGGAATTCAACTGCAGAATCTGCGCTTTGAATAATAAGGACAATGGTAATAACAATGATCTTTGTCACAACACTTAATGGCATTTCATTCTTACCACCGTCAGAGAATTTCTCTTTCAGGCTTCAGTTATCTAATTGTCAGATAGCTATGGTTTGGGTATGCATGTGTGGGTCTGTGTGTTGTGTGAGCACATGTGTTATGTGTGTATGCATACACGCCTTTCTGAAAGACAGGGAGACAAGTTCCTAGGTATGTTTTATGGTTATGAGGCCAGAGATGAAATTGCTGATTATTTATTTCTTTCCTCACTCCAAAAAGATTTTAGAGTAGCTACAGGGATGGTTCAAAGACAGTTATATAATTTGAATTTGAGTTAACAATCTAGAATCAAAGGGAATGAATTTAGCCCAGGAGATAAATGTATTAATGCTTGCTTCTTTCTTTTGTGTGCAAACATATTCTGGCTTTCAATTCAATTCTCAAACTTTTATGAGCTAAAAATATGTAACTCAAACCACTAAGGAAATATTGGCGAGATACAGGGCAGGATGGTAGCAATTTCACAGACGTGAAATCACATCAGATTTCCTGATTTCATCAGGACAAAAGATTTTCAGATTATCCTCAAACCTGGACATTCTTTGAATCTAATAAAGCTTATCCATTTGATCCTGTGTCAATACTTTCAATAAACAACCACATCCAGTGCTTTTGGGTGGACCCTAATTATAAAGACTCTGTAGGACAAAGTAGAATTCCCCTCAGGGTTTCCAAGGAGTAACTGCTATGTTTTTTTTCTTCTTCTAATTGGTTGGTGGGTTTGAACTGCTGACCTTTCAGTTAGTGGGTCAGTACTTAATCATTGTGTCATCAGGTGTGCACAACAAGCACACACTCTGGACAGAATAATATGGCAAGTGCTCTGGAGGTATGTATGTCAAACAGAACAAACAAAATAAGCACGTGAAAGTAATCATGGGGCTGTCAGAATTTATTAGCAATTTGCATATCTAGGCAAATACAAAAGATCTTACTACTTAGCAAACTCAACTCATTGCCATGGAGTTGGAACCAACAAGTAACTGACCCTCCACTGGGTTTCTGAAGCTGAAAATTGCATGGAAGGAGATGGCCCGCCCATCTTTCTACAGTAAAATCATTGGTGGATTTGAACCTCTAAAGAGATGTGACTCTACTGTCAGCAGGCCAGTTCCCTACAAACTACTCCATTAGACCTCCCTCTTCCCTAACAAGCTATGTAATATTGGCAATTTATTTCATTACTGTGCTTAAAATTTGCTTTTTTTCTTTAAGTGAAATTTTAATTTTATGCTGGTTTACTTACAAAGTTTGTATACATTATTTTTCCACAGGATCTTTCCCATTTCCTTTATCCACCCCTCTCTCTACCCATCACTTGTGTGACCCCAGGATTACCCCCCTGCTCATCTCACCCCTCTCTGTTCCTACCCTCTGCCCTTTGGATTCTCATACCCATTTTCTAACTTGCCGTTCTATTTCTACAATAATGGTCTTATATAGTATTTGTCCTTATGGAACTGGGTTAGTTCACCTAGCATAATGCTCTCGAGTCCCTCCCAAAAATCATTTTAAGCTTTGTTTTAGTGTAAAATGCTAGAGTTTTAAGTAAAAATGACTCTATATTTGCTTAAGCTTACTTAAGCTCTTTGACTCTTAAAAACTCAAGAATGTGAACATGCAACATTTTCCAAACACTAGACGAAATAAAGTTGAGTAAGGAGAGAGAGAGAGAGAGAGATAAAGTCATAGTCATGTTCGGTGGGAAGCCTGCAGGATTCTAGGAGAGCAGGCACTGTTTGATTGGGGTAAGGCTTTGGAAGTGCTATGATTGCAGGACAGGAGTAAAGAGAAGAGAAGGGCATGGGGGAATGTGAGAGACATTCATCCACTGTTGTGAACTGGAACTAGGTAACTCAGACGGACAAGCATGGGCAACAGCACAAAGCCTGGAAATACACAGACCTGTACTTGTGTGGATGAGTTATGTTATATTTTTAACATGAGACAAAGAAGAAAATGTATGATGGAAAAACATCATGGAGAAGTCAGCATACTAAAGGCAAGCTTTGAAAATTTACTTCATAAGGGAGCCCTTAGAGATCTCTGAGCCAGGCGTGATCAAAAGTGTGTTTCAGGAAGATCAGCCTGGCAGTGCTATGACTGGAGGATAGAGAGTAAAGAGAATGGAAGGGCAGAGGGGAATGTGGGAGACACTCATTCACGGCTGTGAAGCTGGAACTAGCTCAGAAAACTGAACCCCCGGCAGGTTTTAGGAGGGTGAGTTGCATGGAAAGAGACTGCACACCCTTCTCCTGTGGAGCTACTGGTGGATTTGAACTGCCAGAGAGGTGTCACTTTATTTTTTAATTTTTTTATGCTGGTTTACTTACAAAGTTTGTATACATTATTTTTCACACCAGATCTTTCCCATTTCCTTTACCCACCCTTCCCTCTACGGATCAAATTGTACGACCCTATGATTACCACCCATCCGCTCCCAATCCTCATTCCTCCACACCCTCCCTCTCCCCCTTGGATCCTCATACACGTCTACTATTTATTTCTACAATAATGTAGTCTTATACAGTATTTGTCCTTTTGGGACTGAGTTCACTTAATATAATGCTCTCCGTCCCTCCCAAGTTAGGCAGAGTGGGAAAAAAAATTTGGCAATATCATTTCAGACAGGAGTCTCATATCAAAAGTTTACAGAATTCTATAGGACCCCTGCAAGAGAAAGACTGGTAACATAATTACAAAATGGACAAAATAAATGGAAAGAATTTTCACAAAGGAAGATATTCAAATGACCAACAGACACACAAAGAAATACTCCAAATCACTGGCAATAAAAGAGATGCAAATCAAAATCATAATGAGATACCATCTTACCCCAATAGTGGCAAGGTTTAACAGGGCAGGAAGTAACAAATGTTGGACAGAATGTAGGGAGATAGGAACTCCTATACACTGTTGATAGGATTGTAAAATGGTATCACTTTTGTGTTAGCACTGCCACTCCCTACCTATTAGGCTGCCAGAACTTCCTGTAAGAGTTGTTGTTGTGTGCCCCTTAAGACTGAACTGACCTATACTTGACCTTCCAGTGGGTTTTTAGAGGCTGTACATCATTTGGAAGGAGCAGTGCCTATCCTTCACCCTGGGAGCAGCTGATGGATTCGAACCATATGCTTTTTGGAATAATTGCACAGACTCTTACCTCTAGGGAACCAGAGCTCCTTGTAAGACACACTTAGGCGAGCAGATCTAACTGGACCATTTAGCAGGTGAGGTGGGAATAGGGAGGAGAAAGAAAAGAACTAGTGAAGAACAAGATTTTAGGTTTGATTATTTGAGAAAATATGGTCATATGAAGAGGAAAACAAGGAAGTAGGGTGAGTTTAAAGTAGTAAATTTGGTCAGTAATGGTGGTGGAGAAACTCTGATGGTGCAGTGGTTAAGCATTCAATTACTAGTTAGTAAAGTACCAATCAAGAATAGGGAGCTCTGGTGGCCTAATGGCAAGAAACTGTGCTACAATCCTGAAGGCATACAGTTCAAATCCAGTAACTGCTCTGCAGGAGAAGAATGGACAATCTCTTCCCTTAAATTAAATGCCTCTGAAAATCCACTGAAGGGTCAGCTATCGGTCAGTTCCAACTTGACATTACACAACAACAACAACATCAGTCAAGATTAGGACTCTGGGAAACAGTTGTATCTCATTTATATTTGATTAATTTGATGTCTCTTTGGATAACAAGATGCAAATTTTATATAGTCGACAATGAATAAGAGAAGACAGCTTCTCTAAGCTAAAAAAATGAGTCAACAGTTAGGAGCCAGTTCATTCCGTTTGGTTTGATTCAATAATCTAGGAATCAGGTCATTCAGTTTGGTTTAGGAGTGGAAGCTCTCACCATTGGTCCTGGATTTAATGCAGAAGAAAATCTATGCAATACCTTTATGAATAAGGAAAATTGAAGATTTGTATTAGGACAAATCCTATGCTCTTCTGAGTAGACTCCAAGTCATGGTAACCTCTTATGAGTCAGGCTAGTGTTGTGCTTAAGAGGGCTTCAGTGGATGAGGTTTTTCAGCTGTTACTTGGCAGGCTCTTTTTCTGAGGTGCCTAAGGTGGACTTGAACCTCCAACCTTTTAGTTAGCAATGGAACACTTAAGTGTTTGCAACATTCATGCCTCCAAAGTTTACTGAAGATCTGAGTCTAGATGGGATCCAGATTAGTTCAATCATAGCCAAGAGCAGGATCTTAACTGTCAAAAATCTCTGGGTTTGAATCTCAGTGTTCTTACTCTCTGGGTCTCTCACCTCATTGCCATCAAGCTGACCACTGACCAATGTATAGTTGACCCACTAGAGGATTTTTAGAGACTGTGCAATTTCCTGGGAGCGCTGATGACGCAGTGGTAAGAAGCAGCACTGCAATCCCAAAGACACGTGGTTCAAGGCCACTAGCTTCTCTGCAAGAGAAGGATGGGCAACCTTGTCACGTGCTATTTACTGCCTTTGAAAACACACTGGCGGGTCAGCTATGGATCGGTTCTGATCGATGGCACAAAACAACAATAAATCACAGGGAAGGAAATTTTCTTTTTCTATGAAGCAGCTGGTGATTTTGAACAGCCCACCAGTGAGTTACTGTTGGGTCATTAGAGATCTTTCTGTCAGAGTTTTTGTTAGGTGCCATCAAGCTGAGTGCGACTCACAGTGACCCTGTGAACAGATCTGGACCCTATTCTATCCTGTGTCATTCTCATATTTCCCCACACATTAGAACCCATTGTGGCAGTCATAGCGTCAATCCACCTGGTCAAGGGTTTTCCTCTCTTTCTCCCAGGAAAAGCCCCTCCTAGCACCATGTGCAAAAAACTATGTGAGGCCTCCAAAGACCACTCTGACTGCACCCTCTCAAAGACACATTTGTTGGTTCTTTTGGCCATCCTTGGGATTCTCATTGTTCTTCTGCAACATTACAGCTCAATGGCATCAATTTTTCTTCCAGTGGAAAAACCATGGCCTGAATTTGACGCACTTTAGTCCCCAAACTGCATTGTTGTTAAGTGTCATCGAGTTGTAGACAACTTATAGCAACCCTATGAATGAAAGTCTTAAACACAAAAAACTTTCATCTTTTCTCTAAGTTCATAGAGTTTCCAGAGACAAACTATTTCAGAAGTGGATGCCACTCAGGTTTCCAAGCCTGTTTTAATTCAGGAGTTCCACCAAACTGTCCACCATGGATAACCATTATCGCATTTGACACATCAGTGTCACAGTGCTTAACATCACAGCAACCATGAATTACCTTTGTACAGCAAATTGACAGAACAGTGCTATACCTCTTAGAAGAATGTTTGGCTGAAAACAATAAAAAAAACATACCTTTGCGGAAACCTGCAACTCAGCTCATCTTCCAAGAACGGAAAGTAGCCCCAGATTGGCAGCCAAATGCCTTTTTAAAAACGAGGCCAAATCCAATCAGCTCACACCCAGCCAGGTCTCGACCCAAAAGCAGAAAACACACCTTTGCAGAAACCGGCCTTTCTGCTCATCTTCCCAGATTGGAAAGTAGCCGACATTATTACTCCTCAATAATTTGGAGAGGTTTTTGCCTACAGACTTCTCCAGTACAATGTGTCTCCTATTTCCTGAGTGCTGGTACCAAGAGTGTTAATTGTGGATCCAAGTAAGAATTGTGGACAATTTCAATTTTTTCTCCTTCTGTCATGATGTTGCTGATGTGGTAAGAATCATTATTTTCTCTACATTGAGATGTAATCCATATTGAGGGTTATATTCTTTGATCTTCTGCAATACTTGTCTCCAAGTCCTTATTTTCAGCAAGCAAGGTTGTGTCATCTGTATCATGTAGGCTACTGATGAGTCTTCCTCTGATCCTGAGGCCATATTCCTCTTCATAGAGTCCAGTTTCACAAATAATTTGCTCAGCATACAGATTGAATAAATATGGAGAAAGAATACAACCTTTTCTTAATTTTAAGCCTTGTAGGGTTTTCTTGCTTTGTTCACACAACAGCCTTTTGGTTCAGGTATAGGCTTCACATAACCACAATTAAGTTAGTTTTCTGGGATTCCCATTCTTCTAGATGTTAGTCATAACTTATTATGATGCATGCAGTCCAATGCCTTTGCATACTCAGTAAAGCACAAATAGACATTCTCTTGGTGTTCTTTATTTTCAGCAAGAATCCATCTGACATCACCAATGATATCTCTGGCACCACGGCCTCTTCTAAATCCTGCTTGGACTTCTGGCAGTTCCATACCTATGTACTGTTCTAGCCAACTTTAAATGATCTTTTAAAAAATATCATATGCAAGTACTGCTGAAAATCATTCAACAATGGCTAGGACAGTACATAGAACAGTCTGTCTGAGTAGACAGTCGTAAGCTTCTTACTCTTTGAAATAAGGACAGTAAGCATATATTATGGAGTCATTCTAATGAGTCAAAGAGATAACATGCAAAGGGCTTAGTCCAGGTAAAGGGCATTAGTAATGGATTTCAGTTTAATTCTCTTTCCTGAATCACAGGCTGCCCAATAATGGATAACATCATCAGATTATTTAAAACTCAGGTGGAATCTGCTTTTGAATCTGGTTCAAAAATAAACAACTCATTGCCATCAAGGCAGAATAGACCTATATCTGACCTTCCAGAGGGTTTTAAGTGACTGAAACAGCACAGGAGAAGCTTTCCCAATTGTCTCCCTGAGAGCAGCTGGCTTGTTTAAACCACTTTGTCTTCCGGTGGGTGGTGCAACTCCATATCACTAGGCAACGAGCACTATGTGGCTGTCAACTGTTGTTGTCATTATTATGAGTTGTCAATTTGAGACCGACTCATAGTCAACCCTCCAACGGGTTTTCAGAGGCAGTAAATAGCATGGGAGGAGACTGCCCATTCTTCTGTTGTGGAGAAGCTGGTGGCTTTCAACTGTGTGCCTTTGGGATTGCAGTGCAGCTTCTTACCACTAGGCCACCAGAGTACAAGGCAACTAAGTATTCTGTTCTAGAATGACCAAAGAGTACGCAAGATAACACAAGAGAATACCAATTTTTAATGTAGAAAAAAGAAGAATTGTAGTCAAATTTAAATGAGTATGTCATGTAGTCAAGAACTTTAGTTTGGCCAAATAAAACAGTAAAAATGAAAACGTCTGGCATTCTGTTTTTACCATAAGGCATACATGCATGGACATTCATTGTGATTCTGTTCTTGGTCTGTTCTTGGTTCTCCCTCGCTCAGGAGAATCCTTTGGCCTACAGTCTTGTGCAAGTGGAGGTTAGGGAGTGGAGATGAGGCGTGAGTGTCAGGACAACAGCTGTTGTTATATGTCCTCCAGTCACAACTGACTCCTAGCTGACCTCTAGCTGCTTTTCAGAAGCTGTAAATCACACAGGAGAAAACTGTCAATATTTCTTCCCAACAGCTGGTGGATTAAAACAATTTACCTTTGAGTTGGCAACACAACTCCTTATTCCTAGGACTCCTTGGCTCCCTAGACTGACAGCTAGCTGAGGCCAAGGCAGCAGGGTTTGCATTTGCTAATTAAGGTCTGTACAGCTAGTTTTGGTTCTCATGGAAAAACACGCTTTTAGAGGAAACGTGAGAAGGCACAATTCCCTGCTATACCTTTTGATATATTTTTTTTTAATTTTTTATTTTATACCAGTTTACTTTTAAAGTTCATATACATTGTTTTTCACACTATCCAGTTCATTTCCTTGACCCACCCCTCCCTCTACTCATCGTGATTTTAATATTAAACTCACTTTATTTAAGTCCCACCTTTCCCGAAAAACTACTGAGTTTTGTCAGTTCCATTTAAGTTTATAGATTCTATGCAATCTCAGGTTCTAATTATCACTAATGATGGTTCAAAGCCTTGAAATCACAAAATAAAAAATGTCATATGCTGGATCTCATTTTATAATAGATGTACATTTTAATGAAAAGTTGAATTCCCCCCTCCACTATTTAAATGATGAGAAATGCTAGCTTTTTATTTAAAAAAAAATCAATACTTGAATTTTTTTTTAAATGGGGGAGGCAATTTCTCTCCTTCAAATTAAAATACTACTATCCTTTTCGTAAATACAAAGTAAAATCATGACACGCCTAAATGAGGCGGCTTATTACCCTCCTTTGGTATTATTCAGACTCCAAAGGATTGCTAGTAGTCATCAAGCAGCTGTGGTTCATGGTGTCCTTACATGTAAGAAGAAATACTGCTCAGCCCTGTGTCATCTTCATCGTATTTGTTGGTCGGTGCTCAGTGTTGCAGCTATTTTACCAGTTGAAGGTTTTTTTCACTTTGCTGGCTTCCCATACCAAACACAAAGCCTGTTTCTAGAGACTGCCTTTTCCTGATAATGCAGCCAAACTAAGCAACCCAAAATTGCACTACTGCGTTTATTTCTAAGGTTGATTCTGGTTGCAACTAATGATTACAGACAGGAAACAGAGATTTATTTATTTTTTAAAGTATTGCTTTTCCAAAGGAGCGTTGGAAGGTTAGTGGTAAGGAACTGTGCTGCTAAGCCAAAGGCATGCAGTTCAAATCCCCAGCTGCTCCGAGGGAGAAAGATGGGCTGTCTCCTCCTTTGCAATTAATTGCCTCTGAAAATTCACTCAAGGGTCAGCTATGAGTCAATTCTGACTCAATGGTACACAGCAATGACACCAGCAACATTATTTTTTTTTCATGTGTTAACATTCACCCACGGAAGGTTTAAATAAACAGAAAGAGTTGTTTAAGAACTCATTGTTAACAGATGATGGAGAGAACTGTTTAAAAGTGATATATGGTTAGGTATTATTACCATGACAGGAGTTCAGAATGAAGGCTGCATAGTGGAGTGGACTTGGGGGGAGGGATTATATAACGATGAAAGAATTTTTCTTTTACTTTTCAGAGAAGAGTGGATTGGGTGGGGAGGGGTGGGAAGGGAGAAACATGCAACAATGAATGAACGGAAATCCAAAGTCTCTGTAAACGTTCATTAAAATAATAATAAAAAAAACTTATGTTAAAAAAAAAAAGAATAAAGCAGGGTACATAGGGTTGCTATAAGTGGAAAAAAACAAATAAACATGAAATACTGAAAAACAAAAACACCAATCCTACCCCTCATCATTGTTGAGTTGGAACTTATTCATAGCTGATCCCCCAGTGGGTTTTGGAAGGCTGTAAGTTGCCTGGTTAGATAGCGCCCATCTTTTCCCCAAAGGAATTGTTTAATAAGCTACATTCGTTAGCCTTCCAGATCTTTCTACATGATGTAAACATACTTGCGGCAAATTTGTTTTGGATGTTGCCAATTACTGTTGCCCAGAAAGAAAGGGTAAATGCTACATCCTTATCAGCGGTCATTCTGTGCGGTCACTGGCTAGCTGTGGCATGTGAGGGGCGTCTGGTTTAGGCCACATATCAAATGTAAACAGCCAGCCTGAAAGTGGCTCCACGTGGTCCAGCTCTCTCAGTTCTAATCTAGCAGGTATTTTCCATGCTTGCCTTTACGACTCCAACAGGTTAAACCAGGCTCATGGTTTTGATATTTTAATTTCATTTCTCTTGCTGGTTTTTCTTTTTTTTAATTTCAGGGGGATATTTTTGGAATAAATTTTGCATTTGTTTGCTTATTTTACATCTCAGAAGTCCTTAGTTTGTTGTGCAAATAATCCATGAAGCTGGATTAGATGAAGACTGGGGCATTAGAATTGGAGGAAAACTAATTAACAATCAGGAATATGCAGATGACACAACTTTGATTGCAGAAAGCGAGGAGTTGTTGAAGTACATAACTGTTGAAGATTAAAGGCGTCAGCCTTCATCAGTCAGTATGAACTATTCCTCAATTAAATGAAAACAGCAGTTCTCAGGGTTAAACTATAAGAAAACTTCGTGACATTGTAGAGTGATAAAAAACAAAGCAACTTTAAGTACTAAGGTGCCCCAATCTACATCAAGGCAGCTCTGGTAGCTTGGTGGTAAGGAACTGCACTGTTTACATAAAGATACATGGTTTGAATTCCCCAGCTATTCCATGTGAGAAAAATGAGTAATCTCTTCCCATTTTTTGAATCTCCACAATTCTGAATCTAATTGGTTCAGAGCAATTTACAGCCTTTAAAAACCCATTAGAGGGTAAACTGCGGGTCGTTTTAAATGCAATGGTATCCAACAATAACTACCTACGTAATAAGATTTTCAATCTCTCCCGACTTGTATTAAAAGTGGAAAATACATTAAAGAAAACTAGTTGGCACAGGACGGAGCCATAGTTCATAGGCTCACTGTGGATCAATATGTCTTAGAACTAATTTGACAACAAATAAGAACAAAGTATATCCCAATTCCTCCCCAGAGGTATAGGTTATTTTTTGGGTCACATATGTTAAAAATATGCACCAACAGCCAGGAAATTAAAAGGCGCATTGCAATGGGAAAGTCTGCTGTTAGGGACCTCTCCAAAGTGCTGAAGAGCAATGGTGTCTCTTTGGAGACTAAGGTGCGTCTGATACAGGCCATGGTCTTCGCAATCACCTG
>NW_006399905.1:3339615-3340238 GCF_000299155.1 Elephantulus edwardii | reverse complement strand
AACTATGGCTGACTCTGAGAAGAATGGGAATCCCAGAACACTTGATTGTGCTAATGAGAAACCTATATTTGGACCAAGAGGCAGTCGTCAGAACACAGCAAGGAAACACTGCATGGTTCAAAATTGGGAAGGGCGTACGCCAGGGATGTGTCCTGTCTCCACACGTTTTCAACCTTTTCAAGAACATGGCAGATTATTTTTTACTCACTATTTTTTTCTTTTTCTGTGAATTTCTCATTTTCCACACATCTATATTTTATTTTTAATAGCTCATACACATTAAAGAAATTGCATTATTTGTGTACTAAATGATAGACTTTTTTAAAGATTCTAATGAAAATTTATAAAGAACTTGGATTTCCATTCATTCATTGTTGCACATTTTCCTCCCTGTCCCCCTGCCCCCAGTTCATTTTTTTCTTTGGAAAAAAAGTTCTTTCATTGTTAGAAATATTTTTAATTTTGTTTTGACTCACATCTTGAAAATAATTATAATTATAGAGAAGCTTTTAACATTTATACAGTCAAATTATTAAGAATTTTATAATAGTACGTGAATTTTGCATCTTCCAAGAAGCCTTTGTTCTCCAGGGCTATTAAAAACAAAGTATTTTCCTTTAACT
>NW_006399905.1:3325225-3339515 GCF_000299155.1 Elephantulus edwardii | reverse complement strand
ATTGATTCAGTGACTGGGATAATTGGGATGGGAGTGTCAGAGACAGTGCGATTGGCACAGGACAGAGTGGAGTTTAGGGCTGTTGTACATAGGGTCAATGAGTCGCAGGCGACTCGACGGGACATAACAACAACAACAACATGTTAAAAAAACAATTCTGTGGTTATACTATGGGGATAAAGCTGGAATTCCCCCCAATCTTTTTAAATTTTTCACAACTAATTAAAGGTTGTTGTTGCTGTTATGTGCCATCAAGTCGCCTGAGACTCATAGCGACCCTATGTACAACAGCCCAAAACCCTACTCTATCCTTTGTCAATCTTATTGTCTCTGACATGCCTATCCCCATTACCCCAGTGACTGAATCAATCGGTCTCATCAAGGGTCTTCCTCTCCTGCGCTGTGCCTCCACCCTCCCAATCATGATGTCACTCTCCAAGGACTGACCCTGCCTTGCAACACGTCCAAAGTATGTCAGACTAAGCTTCAGAATCCTTGCCTCCAAGGAGCAGCCTGGCTTCATCCTCCCCAGGACAAACTTGTTCTTCTAGCAGTCCATGGTATATTCAATGCTCTTTTCCAGCACCACAGCCCAAAGGCATCAACTCTCCTTCTACCATCCCTGGTCATTGTCCAGCTCTCTGATGCATAGCAAATAATTGCAAAGACCATGGCCTGTATCAGGCACACCTTAGTTTCCAGAGAGACACCACTGCTCTTCAGCACTTTGGAGAGGTCTCTGACAGCAATATTTCCCAATACAGTTTGTCTTTTAATTTCCTGGCTACTGGTACCAAGAGTGTTGATTGTAAAGCCAAGCAAATTGAAGCTGTCAACAATTTCAATCTCTTCACTATCTATCATGATGCTGCCAAATTGACCCAGTGTAGAAAGAATAAAACTGAATGTAATCTATATAGAACTTATCTTTATCAGCTTTTTATTTCTTTGGTACCTTAGGATTAACCAGAGGGAAATACTTTCATACTTTATTTCCATTAAATGGATTCTCAGCTTGTTTGTTGTTGTTGTTGTTAAAAAAGGTATAGGGGTTTTGAAGTCCATTTTTTCCATTTTAGGGAAAAATGTTTTGATTTTATACTGATTCACAATTGTAACGGAATGATTTTGTTTTTTCCTCCCATTTGGAAAAATCTGTCACCACTAGTTAGATTTAGTTGTTAGGATAAAAATAATATAAGAAATGTGAACTGGTGAAACTCTGAGTTCTTATGCAGGAATTGCTAGATGATTATTCATTTAAAAATGTTCCATTATTTGCCTTAGTTTTCACTGATGGACAGAGAACACAGACTTTTGGTATTTTATGGCATAAGCAAATCATATAATGCTACTAGAATGCTGTAGCAGCTGCTTCTTGTTGTTGTTGTGTACTGTCAAGTTAGAATTGACCCATAGCTGACCCTTTGGTAGGTTTTCAGAGGCAGTTAATTACATGGGAGGAGAATGCCCATCCTTCTCCTGCAGATCAGCTGGTGGCCTCAAACTGCATGCTTTTCGGGAGTGCAGCACAGCTTCTTGCCACTAGGCTACCAGAGCTCCCTTACATCAGTGTCATTCTTGTACATTTAAGTACATCAAATGTAATATAAGGAGAACTTTGCCAGTATAGTTCCTAAAGAATCTCACTGCCAACTCAAAGCCCACACCTCTCTGGCAGTTTCAAATCCATCAGCAGCTCTGAGGGAGAAAGACGGACATTCCCCTCTTATACAATTAACAGCCTCAGAAACGCAATAGAGGATCAGCTATGAGCTGGTTTCGACTGGAGAGTGAGGAGTTTGAAACTGTTTTGAAGTGTAATAAATCAGAAATTAAGATGATAATTTATCTCTTCTGTCTGACTCAAACTACCTTCCTTTTTTAACATTTAAGGTAAGGCTATTAATTTTTCTGTAGCTTTAGTCACCAACAACAATATAATTCAAATGCAAAATTCTTTCCTCTTTGCTGCCTAGAAAGGATTGTATGAAACACAGTGCGAATGAAGACTAGGGTGAAACGCAATGTATACAGAGCTTTTTAAAGTAAATCAATTATAAAAAGAGAGAGAAAATTTGTTTTTGCATCCACTAGCTAAAGAACATGCCTCTGGAAACTCTATGAACTCTGATAAATGTCGATAATTGTAGAGGGGCTTCAGGCCTTTTGTACGTAGGGTCACTATGAGTCATGTTAGACTCGAAGGCTATCAACAACAACAACAACCTTATACTAATGTTTGCTATGTAAATAGCAAAATGCTGGTATGTTTCAAATAGTGAGATGCATTATGTTTCTTCTGTAATGATAGTGACACCATGACAGCCCATTTCCGAAAGCAATCTGTAAATACAACTTCTGCAACTTTGGTGGCCTAATAGTTAAGGAGTTGTGCTGCCAACTCAAAAGCAAGGGATTCAAATCTACTAGCCATCCTTCAGGAGAAAGATGTGCAACTTCCTCCCATGTGATTTATAGCCTCTGAAAATCTGCTGGAGATACAAGCTATGAGTTGATTTTGACATGATGTTACATTAACCTGAACAACTGCAACAGCTTTTAAGCTCCGTCTTACTTAGTGATTAAAGAGACTTTAGTATGGCATCCTGAACTTGAAACAGTGCAGAAGTTTTTTTTTCCTTTCTTTTTTATTTATTTATTAATTTTAATGAAAGTTTACAGAGACCTAGGATTTCCAGTCATTCATTGCTGCACTTTTCTCCCTGCCCACCCCCTCCCAGAACTTTTAAGTCTTTAAAAATGTAGTTGTACTTAGGTTGAGATGATTTTGAGAAGGACTGTTAGTGAAAGAAGAAAAATAAGCCAGAAGACCACTACAGTTTTCATGAGTGAGTAGGAATTCCTAGGGTGGGCAAGTGGTGTTTAGACGTGAGAAGGTCAAACTGGCTGCTTGACGAGTAAACGAAAGGGAGAAATCAAGACAAATAGCAGGTGTCCAGTTTTAGTGTCTAGATAGTGGTAAGCCGTTTGAGAGGTAAGATTGTGTTTAAGGCATGTTGTGTTGTCAGTACCCACAGGTCACTGTTGAGTAGGCAGAAGACTACATGAGTCTGGAGCCTCAAGGAGCTGCTAGAACTACGACTGTACACAAAGGTGTTATCAGTGTACTGGTGTCATTTATGTGAACCATTTATGTAATTACTCAGGGAGAATGGGTGGAATGAAGGAAAAAGCTGAGATGCCACCAGAGGAGCAGCTCAGAAAGAGGAAGAGGAAGGTAGAAGGAAGAAAGGCTATGGAGCCATGGACATCAAGGCCAACAGGTAAGAAATAGTGATTAAACTGTTACATAACTGGTATTACAAATAAAATGACACAGCCCTTTGGAAGAGAATTCATCTAACACAATTACACAAATTATAGTTTGGAGGCTCATGTGTGAAACACCTGGATCTGGAAGATGAGTTCTTTTGTTTTGGTGAGGGTCAGGTGTGGGCACTTGGGTTCCCACTAAGTCTTCAATTAGGAGGCTAATGAGTGAAGTGGTTGGATTCTGAAAGGTGGTTCTCTTGTTTTGGTGAGTGTCAGGTGTGGACTATTCGGCTGGAAGCCTCTTATTTAGAGTCAGCCAGGACCTGGTGGGTGGGCCTTGTATTTAAAAGGCAGCAGGGTCTAGACTAAGTCTTCAGTTAGGAGGCTCTTGTGTGAGGTGGTTGGATTCTGAAAGGTGGGTTCTCTTGTTTTGGTGAGGGTCAGGTGTGGACTGTTTGGTTGGGTGTTTGTTGTTTTTTTTCCATTCACAAGAGGGCATGAGCTTATTTGTTTCTCTGGATTTAGCTAATAATGAGAAGTGGCCTGGAAGCCTCTTACTGAGTCAACCAGGGCTGGGTGGGAGGGTGCTGTATTTAAAAGGTGGTTAGGCCATTGGGCTATAGCCCTCTGGCCTGGTGTTAATTGTGTTTGGATGAACGTTCTTCTAAATGGTACAGCACTGGTCTGTTAATTTGCTATACAGAAATAACTTGGGATTTCTGTGATGCTGAAACCACTGGTGTGTCAAATGCCACACCATATACCTATATGCCAAATTACCTATAGTGGACAGTGTTGGGTGGAGCTCCCTGATTAAGACAGACTTGGAAGCAGGAGGGGTATCCACTTTTTAAACAATATGCCTCTGGAAACTCATAAACATACAGAAACAATGACAGTTATAGAACAGGGTTCAGGTCTTTTGTTCATAGGGTTACTATGAGTCATTCTTGACTTCATGGCATTTAGCAACAACAATAAGAACAACAACATAATTATATATATGCTATTGTTTCAACATTCCTCTTTCTAGAAATTCACCCTGAAGATATATTTCCAAAAATATGCATAAAATTACACATGGTTAGTCATCACTTGTAATAATAAAAGATTTGACACAATTCATCAGAAACAACTATATTGAACTATTCAGGTAATAAAAAACTGGATAGGAAATCTCTCTACTGTAAACTCAAACTGAATGCCTTGGACTTGGAATGGACTCATAGCAGGCCACCACCACTGAGTTTTCTGAGGCTGTAAATAACACAGGTGGAGATTGCTTATCTTTCTTCCAAAGAGTGAATAGTAGATTGAAACCACCAGAGAGACATGGCTTTTGGGTTAGTAGCACCAACTTCTTACAGTATATGAACATACACACACACACACACACACACACACACACACAAGTATGGGTGAGAATAGCATATGTATATTGCAGCACCGCTTCTAGCTACTAGGCCACAAGTGTTCTCTCTTTCTCTATAAATACACATACATACACATGTACACACACACACACACACACACACACACACACATATATATTATTTTACTTGCAAAGAAAGAAACATAAAAAAACAAACCAGAAATTAACAAAAATGGTTACTTATGGGGGGTATATTTGAGAAAATAAGGTCTAAATGATAGGTTTGGGAGTGAAACTTCTCTAAAGATATCTTTTCATATAGTTCTAAGATATATTTTATATGTACAAAAATAACTTTAAGTATCTCAATATTGAGCACAAATTGAAACTAATAAGATGAACTCTGTATCAAACTGATTTGATAAAAATCATGCAGAATAAAGGAATATTTCACACAACTTTGAGTCCAGTACAGTCCTTACTGTATGCAGACTAAGAACAAGAGTTCTACAAGGACTTCAGTTCACTTAGTAGATTTACTTGAGAAGTAATATTGATACTATACTTAAGCCATTATAAAATAAAGAAGACAAGGAAATCCTATTAGTAGTAAGCACCGTCTTCTATGTAAATGAGAAGTGACAAAAACAGTAATTCTAAACTCCAATTGGAATTATGGCTATAAAATTATCATTCAGAAAAAAAGCCTCAAAGGTAATAACCATGTAGGACACTCAGATCTCAATTCCAATGTGTTGTTCCTTACTAAAAAGGATCTAGAGTTCTTTAAAGATTCAGGGCTTGAGCAAGGAGGGGAAAATATCTCTTCTTACAGCAAATCAAGGAAGTGATTAAAACTAATGGGGCTTTGCTTTAAGAACATAGGGACCAGCTTAAAGGGCTTTTCATTGTCCACGACAGGAAAAGTGAGAATACCAAGTTGATGATGACTGTGTAAGGGTGATAGCCTATCCTGGAGCATTTGACTCTTTCTCCGGGTTTGAAGTCCAAGGCCAACACGGAGATTTGTCTACAGGTTCCTAGTACAAGCATGAGAACTCTGGGAGATGGTCTTGTGTTTGTGTGTGATTTTGAATAAACAGAACAATTTGAAGACTCTTAGGAATATTAGTGAAATTGAGTGGGGCCAGAGAAAGAGAATTGGTTTTAGAAATCTCCCGATTACAAATAGTGAAATACCCATGACACACATGAGGAATCTGCAACTCAGACTTATTTTGACTTGCCCATTCATTTATATCCAGTCAGCAAATAATAAGGACATACTGTGTATGCCTTTCTAACCAGTGATCAAGGGCAGAGGAAACAAATTAAAAGTCCTTTCTAAATAGGACCAGAGAGGTGCACTCCTCTGGTGAGATTTAAACTCAACTGAGCTGGACTCTAAACCCAGTAGACTTTGCGCTGCCTCTTCTAGCCTCCAGTGAAGTAAATGAATGACAACAGCTTGTTGAATGAAAATATAAAGACCTGATCCTTCACCACTTTCTGGGATATTTCATATCACAGAGCCAACTACCCTTCCTCCAGATAAACGCTTTCAGGTAAGCTGAGCAGTATCTCCCAGTTGAGAGACCCTGATGACTGAAGAGTCATTACTTGGACCAGTTAGAAAAGCTAATATTCATGCTTATAACTGGCTGAATTTATTTTTAAGACTATCAAGGAGGAAAGGATTAGCTGCCTACAAGCTCCCCCATCTGTTCAAATGGAAAAACTTCACAGAGCCCTAGGGTGCTGGGCAGAACAGATTCAGGATGTAATTTTAAAGAGCACTAAATGTAAGTGAAAGTCTCTTTACACATTTCTTCAAGTTAAAAGACCTGTGAGAAGGTAAAGGGTATCACACAGCAATACAATAATGATTCAAAGGACACACGGTGTGCCATGCACACACGGGCTCTAGCACTAGCTCTTCTATTTATAACTTATGTGACTACAGGACGATGTTTAATATCTCTAAACTCCATTTTCTTCCTCTAAAATGGGGATTATTAGAATATAATAATACACAAGACTTTCTTGAGTATTAACGTGTTACACTTGGCACAGTGTCGGCTCGGAACACAGTAAGTGCTCAGTAAATGAAGCCACTGGTCTTACATAGAAGTATCTCTTTCCCAAAGGAGTATTGGTGGCCTTGTGGGTAAGGTGTTGTGCTGCCGACCCAAAGGCATATGGTTTGAATCCACCTAGCTGCTCTGTGTGAAAAATATGGGAAATCTGCTCCCATGCAATTTGCAACCTCTGAACGCCGGCCCAATGGAAGGTCAGCTATGGGTTGGCTCTGACTCAATGAGGGAGTAAAGGATCTTTTTTCCTGACAGGACCTCTATGTACAAAAGGGAAAGGGACTGTGGAACACTATTTTATAACAAGGGCAGCAAAGTCCTAGTTTTATAGGAAGACAATTTTATATGAACTCAAAGACAACACCAGAAACTTCATCGAACTTAAGGAAATAGAAATAGAACTGAGACCTGATGGAGAGATTCAATTAGCCATGTGCTAAAGTTCTAAAGTTTTGTGAAAATTTGAGACCATATTTAAATCCATTATCATTTACTTCTTTCCCTTGTCCACATTTAACTTACCCACATGCAACCATTTCCGAATTTATTCAGTGGCAGTTCTTGTCTCATATATTTCAGTTAGCAACCTTAACAAGGTATTGGTTACATAAAACGTACGTTCTCAACCAACCATCTGGCTCCTGGCTGGGAGCCTGGATAAGGACAGGCTGCCTCTGCTGTGGTCCGTCTGCACCTGTCCCAGGCAGGGGGCGGGGAGGACTCTGAGTGACACCTCAGCAAAGGGCAAGTATGTGTTCGTGCACGCAGGCTGGGATGGAGAAGGCACGACTGTGGGAGCTTTTTCTTTATCTCCAAGAATAAACAGAATCATTTTAGACTTCCAATTTCATTCTCCCATTTAGTGCACATTACATCCATCATTTTCTTGATGCATTTGAAATAAATGAGAAAATCAAAGTTAAGACCAATTTACAGAAAATCTAGTATTCCTTATGGTAGTTCAAGACGTCAGGTATTTAAAACTTTGGGATCTTTGGGGCAGTCTCCCTGGGACAAGTTCCCTGGAACAATCTTTAGCCGCTCTGAGAGAGAAAGATGGGCAATCTCCTATTGTGTGATTTGCTGTCTTCCTGCCACCTTGTTCATTTACTCTGTGTGTCATATAGATATGACTTCTTTTTTCTCTCCTCTCTCCTCTCTCTTCTTTCTCTCTCTCTCTCTCATATCAAGATGGGAAAGTGATGGAAAAGTCTAGCTAGGAGTTTTGAGCTGGGCCCTTTCAAAACATAAACGTCCAAGGTTGAGCCTGTGTCCAGTACAGGAGGGGAACACAGAGCAAGCAAGAATGAAGGAAGATTAAAAATAAGAGGAAAGAAGGTGACATGAGTGGAAATCAGGTTCGGCCAGGACAGTGTGAGGTTTAGTGTTGAAAAGAAGATACTCACCTCATTAGGAGATCTGGGACTTCCTTTATTATGTCATTTATGTATATATTTATCTTTACTATTTGTTATTATTGGAGGTTCAGAGAAAGAGAGGAAAGCCTTCAACAAGAAGGATAGACACAGTAACTATAACAATTTGCTTGAGTATATCCAAGATGGTGAGGGGGACTCAGGATAGAGAAAGGTGCAGATCTGTCATTCATAGGGTCGCTATGAGATGTAATTGACTCAATGGCACCAACAACAATAACAACAAAGTGTACAACTTCCTGGAAGGCCTACTGAATGAAGCCTTTTAAAATGTAAATAATACAAGAGTGCACTCCCAAGTGGTAGCACTGGGCCTGGCATTATTTGGCTTTAGAATCTTGGCTGCTATGTGTGAGTGCTGATTAGGTGACGGATCAGAGAAGTGGTGTGGTGCAATCTGTATTGTGTGTGACAAAAATACTCAACTGAACGAGCGTGCGCTAGTGCCAGTGGGGTGTCATTTCTCCTTGAAGAGCAATCTGGTTTGATGGGAGCGCAACCAAGATGCAACTACGTGAAGATTTGTATGTGGAAACCTGAGTGAACTGACAACACATATATTGATTTACTCCAGTGATATTCCATGCTCTTTATAGAATGACACCTCTAGCCATCGGGCCATCTACCTTGTCCCTTAATTTGACCCTGACTGCTGCATGGGTTTTGGGATCCAGTGTTCAAGTTCATGTCCTTCCACTTATTTAAGCAATGTATTTAGTTTTATTTTCTCCACAATTTTAAAATAATAGATATGGATAATAACAGAATCTAGTTCATAGATTAGCTGGAAAATGAAATTATTAATACTGTCAAGTACTTAGAAGAACTTTATAAATGTCCACTTTTCACATTACTCTTGCATCTTTAGAGTGGAGGTAGCAAGACAAGTCAGTATAATCAGATGCTGAGTAAATTCACAGAGATCAAGGAGTTGGTACTAGCTAGAAGGTCAACCAAGGGATTCGGCATGGGAACATCTCATTATATAAAAACAAAAGGATGTTGAAAAAAGTGGATGTATGGGGTGTGGGGAAAGAGATGCTGAGGGAAAACAAATGAACAAACAAAAAGTCAATTTTCTGGTGTGTTGACTCTAACACCCAGTGAGATGGAATTGGTAATTAAAATACAACACATACTTGCCTATGACCTACCTCAGTTTATATGGCTGCAATTACGTGGTTTAGTAAAAATGTATAATTTCTTCTTAATACTGCTTGGATTCTTAACTATTTTTTTTTTGCTGTTGTTGTTTCTTTCTAATATCTCTGATACTCCTAATCAATATAGTCAACTGATCTTTGTAGGATGGGGAGGGCAGTATTTTAGTATTTAGTAATTTTTAATAGCTTCACGAATAGATTTAAAACCTGAAGATCTTCTTAAACTATAAACTTTTAGGGAGCTCTGGTTGCATAATCTGTTGTGAGTTGTATGGCTAAATCAAAGACTGTGTCTCACCGGTGATTTGAACCCACCAGCTCTTCTGCTGGAGAAAGGGGTGCAATCTCGTCTGATGCGATTTACAGTCTCTGAAAACCCACTGGATGGTCAGTTATGAGTCTGACTTGATGGCAGTGAATTTTGAACTGAGAGCAATGAGTTTTGAGTTGTGTTTATGTACAAAAATATTATTTATACTACAATTATTGTAAAAAAATCAAGGAAAAATTATAATTATAATGATCCTCTTATTTTTTCCCCAACGAAATATCCTCCAAATCTTTGGAAAAAAGATCAGATACAGCAAATTCAAGTAAAAGTCTTACAAAATGTGTCCTTATTGTCTTCTACCCTAAGACAGAGAAATACATTTGTTCCCAGTGGCAAATACAGTAATCCAGTACTTTGGGCATTTTTAACAGTTCACTTCTATACCTTAAATTCTTCTGAAGCAAGAAAAGAATATATATAACACATAATACAGTTACTGATGTAAGTAAAATCCTTAATGAGCAACTGGTACTGGTTTATACTTTTACTTGGGTTCACACTTGCATACACCCATGCACACATACACATGTGCTAGTGACAGAGTGGTTGGTAATTATTTGCTCTCACAATGTATTAATCACAGATCTCCTTGTCCTGATCATCTTAGGAGTGATGTTAATTTTCTAGTTAGCCCGGTGATGTTGAAATGGATGCTGAGTTGCTCTGGATTGGGTAAATGAAGGCAGGATGGTTACTCTGCGAGATAAGAGTTACTCTAGCATTTAAGGGTATCTATCCTTGGCTGAATTTTGGTGATTACTTGTGATACACAAACAAGACTTTAACTGATCCTTGCTAAAAAATATGTACAAATGTTCCTGCAGAGATTGAAAATATGTATTTTTTAAATGTATATTTTGAGTATGCATTTTCTAATATTCCAGTCAGCAGATGCCTGAGGACATTTGGAATTTTAAACTTAGGAAAAATCAAGCAGGCAGGAGAGATAATATTTTTTGAGAGGTGCTAGGTCAAAAGGAGAGTGTGACCTATTATTGAAGACCTTTATTCCTTTTTTTAAAAATGAAATTCTAAAAGTAATTATAGTCATCATTTTTTTAAAAGAATAAACAATAGGAAAGTGTAGATAAAAAAGTGCAACAATGAATGAATGGAAATCCAAACTTCTGTAAATGTTCATTGAAATTAATTTAAAAAAGTGAAAATTTAATAAAGTAAAATTAAAAAAAAAAAGAGTATTACCTCACCCCAGTGAGGCATAGCCCAGATGTAACTACCACTATAACCTCTTGTAAAGCTTCCAGAAAGATTCTGAAGCATAGGCAAACCTTTTTACATTTGTCTTTTTGCTTTAAACACAAAGTACCATGTGTTACATACTGATAGGCTACATGCTTTTTAAAAGTCTTATTTAGTTTTAGTTTTTCTTTGTAGAAAGGCTTCAGTCATGGTGGACACAGAGATATCAGAAGAGACTAGAATTTGTACCATGTCAGTGTGGTGGAGTGAATACTAGATTGGGAAAAATTACAGGGTGAATATATGGAATGAAGGAGTTGGAAAGACACAGTGACCCACTTCAGGAACCTAAGGAGAGAGACAGGGCTGCTGCCAGGATTATGGAGTCTGATATGTATTCAGAACTGTGTGGTAGCTGCCATCTTTAGAAAGAATGCTTCCACCTCTGCTGGTCCCGAGTTGCTATGCAACATTTTCACTGTCCTTGTTTTTTAAAAGAGAAACTTTTAGCAAGGTGTCAACCCATCATTTCTGCTGTTCTGGGTATTCTTCCCCATCTACATTGTACAAATTTGTTTCCGTTGAGGTGTCACAGCACTTAGCATAAATAGACCAGGCAGAATTGGTTCAAAGCATCTCTCTCATCTATATACCTCGTCATTTTTTTAAGCTAATTGAATTTGACTAAATCGTAGTCCTTTCACGTAATATTCAGATGACTACTGTATGTTTTTAGAATTTTTCTGATTAGAAACACTTAGCCAGTGACTGTTCTTATACTTTTGCATACACCTAAAAGTGTGGATCTGTAGCTTAAATTCTTAGGGCTGGAACTGCTGAGCTAAAGGTAAAGGGTATGAAAAGTTAAAATTTGAGTCTAGATTGCCAATGCGTCACAAGAAGGTTGTATCAACTGATACTCCCACCAAAAACATGTTAATTATATCTACAAAAACATGTTACTTATATCTACATCTTCTGATTTTGGGGGCTTCCAAGTTTTTAAAATCTTTATCAGGTGGGGAGTATTCTGAAGCAGTCTGACTCTACAGACGTTTGGATTTCTGGTTCTGGTGAGACTCTGAGGCGTGATTTACAGGCTACTGGCTGTGAGTTGTATTCGGCCTCTGAAAGCAGGAGTGGATCCATTTCCTAAAGAGCTTGCTTCCAGAACCTCTATGAACTTGGAGAAATGATGAAAAGTAATTCAAGTGTTCAGGTCTTTCATTCATAGGATTGCTGAGTAGTCTACGACTTAACGGCAGTTAACAACAATGAGAGAGCCCAGTGCATAGAAAGTGATGCTACCAAGCCAAAGGTGGGTGATTTTAATTTGCAGCCCTCAGGCCTGGTTTTAATTGTTTTTGGGCAAACATTCTTCTAAGTGGTATAGCACTGGTCTGTGCATTGCTGTACCAAAATAACTCGTGGTTCCTGTGATGCTAAACACTGTGACACTGATGTGTCAAATGTGATAATGGTTACCCATGGTGGACAGTGTTAGGTGGAGCTTCCTGATTAAAACAAGTTTGGAAGCAAGAGTGGCATCCACTTCCGAAATAGCTTGCCTCCAGAAACTCTATGAACTTGAAGAAATAATGAAAGTTATACAAGTGTTCAGGTCTTTTGTTCATAGGGTTGTTAGGAGTCATCTACATCTCTATGACACTTAACAGCAATAACAACAACAACAACAACAACAACAACAACAACTCCTTACTATAACCTGGTCTTATTTAACAGTGACTGGGGTAATTGGGATGGGTGTTGTCAGAGACAGTGCAATTGGCACAGGACAGAGCAGAGTTTAGGGCTGCTGTACATAGGGTCACTATGAGTCGCAAGCGACTCGACGGCACATAACAACAACGACAAAAACAACAACAACAACTTATTACTATCCTCTGGTATTGTTTAACAGTTTTGAAATTAAAAACGCGGTTGTTTTTGTTGTTGTTATGTGCTGTCGAGTCGCTTGTGACTCATAGCAACCCTATGTACAACAGCCCTAAACTCTGCTCTGTCCTGTGCCAATCGCACTGTCCCTGAGACACCTCTCCCGATTACCACAATCACTGAGTCAACCCACCTCATAGAGGGCCTTCCCCTCCTGCGCTGTCCCTCCACCCTCCCAAGTATGATGTCCTTTTCCAAGGACCAGTCTCTCCTTACAACATGACCAAAGTATGTCAGATGGAACCTCAGAATCCTTGCCTCCAAGGAGCCACCAGATTGAACCCTTTCCAGGGTGAATCTGTTTGCTTTCCTAGCAGTCCCTTGTACCCTCAACATTCTTCGCCAGCACCACAGCTCAAAGGCATCAATTCCCCTTCTATCTTCCCTAGTCATTGTCCAACTCTCTGATGCATAACAAGTGATTGCAAAGACCAGGGCCTGTATCAGATGCACCTTAGTCTCCAGAGAGACACCATTGCTCTTCAGCACTTTGGAGAGGTCCCTAACAGCAGACTTTCCCATGGCAATGTGTCTTTTAATTTCCTGGCTGCTGGTGCCAAGACTGTTGACTGTGGAGCCAAGCAAACTAAAGCTGTGAACAATCTCAATCTCTTCACCACCCATCTTGATGCTGCCAATTGGTCCAGTGGCTGCAGTCCTTGGCCCTCTGCAGCAAGCACTTCAGGTCCTCCTCAGTTTCAGCAAGCAGGGTTGTGTCATCTGCATAATCCAGATTGTTGATAGATCTTCCACAAATCCTGACCCCACATTTCTCCACATAGAGCCCAGCCAGGAAGTATTAAAAGAAGAAGGAAAGAATATACTGAGTCACTGTCTCAAAATGAATTGGCAGACACAGAAGAATTTAACGAAACAACATATGAGCAAGAGCCTATGGTGATGGAGGCAGAAGTTAAAGCTGCTTTGAAGGAAATAGCAAAAAATAAGGCTCCAGGAATAGATGATATACCAATTGACATATTTCAGCTAACAGATGCTGCCCTCGATGTGCTCACCAAGTTGTGCCAAGAAGTCTGGAGAACAACCATTTGGCCAACTGACGGGAAGAGATCTATATTTGTTCCCATCCCAAAGAAGGGTGACCTAACAGAGTGTGGAAACTATAGAACAAAATTCACATACAAGCAAGATTCTACTGAAGATTATACAAAAACGACTGGAATTGCACATCAGCAGAGAACTGCCGGAAGTCTAGGCTGGGTTTAGAAGGGAGCGTTACTGTTGAAGAAAAATAGCCAACAATGTGGCTGCTTGAAAAAAAAAAAAAAGAAGGGAGCGTGTTACTAGGGATATTGTAACTAACGTTAGATGGATCTTAGCTGAAAGCAGGGAATGCCAGAGGAATGTCTAACTGTGTTCCATTGACTATGCAAAGGCGTTTGACTGTGTGGATCATAACAAACTATGGCTGACTCTGAGAAGAATGGGAATCCCAGAACACT
>NW_006399905.1:3309224-3323135 GCF_000299155.1 Elephantulus edwardii | reverse complement strand
TGGCACAGGACAGAGTGGAGTTTAGGGCTGTTGTACATAGGGTCGCTATGAGTCGCAGGCGACTCGACGGCACATAACAACAACAACAACAACATATATATTAGTAATATTTGTGCAATCTTTTTCATTATCATGTCTTGAATAAAAGTTTATAAAGCATATTATTTTTTCATTCAAGTAGTCATATAAATTTTGTTCTATAACATTAATTTTAATATCCATAATATTGCATTTTCCCCACTTCCTCCCTGTAATTCTGATTTCCATTTCTCTTTCCATCCCGGTGTCTTCTCTTTCTCTAGTGATAATGTACTAATCATTCCCTTATTGTATATTTCCTTTCTCATCAAGATTTATGATTTTTTTATGATTTATTATCATACGCTTAAAAATTTGAAGCTAGATGAACCTCCAAAAGTCTACTGACCTTAGATAATCTTTAAATTATAAACCTGAAATCAACACTGTCTCCTCAAGTTGTTTTTGAACTAGAAAATCAATAATTTGAAAGCCTGGATAGAAGTATAGGGGGCAATCAGTTCAAGATAAAGGTGATGCAATAATATGGGAAATGAGAGTGAACAGCAGCCAAATTGAAAATGTTACTGATATCACTGAAATTGTGCACATAGAAATTGTTGAAATGGCTGTGTATACTTCTATCAAAATAAAACCTTTTAATTTTATCTAGGTATAACATTGAGGAAATACTGCAGTTAAAATTTCAGATTTTTTTTTTCTAAGGGAAAAGAAAATCTGATTTTCTTAAAATTTGTTCTTTCCTTACTCCTGTTTTACCCTAAGTATCGACGGAATGATTTCTCTTTCCTCTACTGCCCTGAAATGTCACTTTTCTTATACAAAACCTCCTTAAGCTTCAGGTCTACTCTCAACTTTATGCTGTGGCCAGACAGCAATATCTGTTCCTGTGAGTTTATGCAGCTTTACATGTTAATAAGTCTAGTCTCTATTCTTCCATTTCCCCCTGATCATTCTTAAATAACAAAAGTGCAGAACCTTCTACATAGGCTGAAGGTGTCCCCTGACTGACTCTTAGGAGACGTTTGGTTGGTTTGTTCCAGGACAAAAAAACGTGTTTATTTCACAAAATTGTTATTGAAAATCTATATGCCCAGCTGCTGAATAAAAAAAAAAAAATAAAGACTCCTGATAATCCTAGTTTACACCATAGAGTGTGTATGTGGGGAACAAATAATAATCAAATAAACAAATTTTTAATAGAATATCATGCCATGAAGTACCATGAAGAAATTAAGTTAGGAAAACACGCTAAAGAGAGAGAAAGGAAGAGTTATTTTAGATTACTCAGAGTGGGTAGGCTTTCTGAGTGACAGCTAAGTGTAGCCCCGTGTTAATTAAACTTCAGATTATCATATCCAATTTCCTTCTAAATAGCTTGAGCTTGATACTTGAGTGTGGAAATTGAATTCTTCTCACTTTTCCATTAAAATCTGTTGCCCTTCTTATTGTCATTTTGGCCTATATTACTGTTAGGTCTCTAAGACCATGATATCTTGGGGCCACTTCTGAGTCTCTCTTCCCTTTGCCTCAACTGGAAGATTTCCAGAAGCTTCCTTAGGATTCCCAGCATCTGTCTCTTCCACCACTGCTGAGACCATGGTGGGTGCTTTCAATGGCTCACAACATTATATGGATTGAGTCACAGTCAGGATTCAGTCAAGGACTTCTACTGCAGTGTCCAGCCTTTAGCCAGAGTGGTATGTGATGCCTTCTGATGAACTGAAACCCATTCTTGCTTGTCTCTGTCTCCAAACCATGATCTCTTTGACTCCTGTGTTTTTCACTTCCAGCTCATACTCATTCTGCTGTCATATTAGGCTCCTAAAGCATAGTCTTCTGGCAAACAACAACAACAGCAACAACAACAATAAAAAAACCCACCAATAAGTTTTGTTTCTAACGAGGAATATCTTTTCTAAAAGGATGAAATGACAGGCTACTCCTTCATCCCGGCCTCAAGATCTGAGAAACCCAAGCCTACACAGTTCCTATCTGCCAAAGGCAGCTTCATTCTATTCACTCTATAGGTACTGACGCATTTAATCCTCACAACAAGTCTATTTGTTCGTTACTATAGTGATGCCATTTTACAGATGAGGAAATCAAGCCAGAGAGGTTACCTGACTTGACTGAAGTCCCAAGGCAGGTACTTATAGAGGCAACATTCAATCAAGGTTGTCTACTACAGGGTCTAGCATTCAGCCAGAGTGGCAGGTGATGCCTTTTAATAGAAAAATAAACCAACAACAACTCACATTAAACCAATTATTGTTTGTAGATTCCTTAATGTTCTTTCTCCCACCAGTTCCTCGCTCTCTTTCTGCCTCTCTAGTTCTCAAAGGTTTGAGCTGCCCAAAGGATATATATGTATGTCTGTCTTGGAGGAATTGCAACCCAGGTGCTCCTTAGAGGTGAGGATAGTGATACATCCTCTCATATACTCTGGGAATAACGTCAGAAGGAGTCAGTACTTGGAAAGACATCATTCTGAGAAAGGTAGAGAGTCAGAGGAGAGGAAGATCCTCAACGAGATGGACTGACTTAGTGACTGCAAAAGTTGGGTTTATCACAGCGGAGTTTTGAGGATGGTACATGTCGGGTAAAATTCAATTTGTTGTTCATAGGGTTGTTATGAGTCACAACCAACTCAAAAGCACGTGACGACGATAAGAAGTTCCCAAGGCTCAGCTCAGGTGCCCTGCCCCCTTTCCAATCAACCTCCTTGTCAGTGGGTGTTCCCATCACTGAACTCTCAAGAAAACGTTAGAATAGACCCAGAGGCCATTGTCTTTGCTGAACAAGGGAGTATTCTCAAAACGCATTACTATTGAGGAGGAACTGAGTCATGGCTGAACCCTCCACTGGGTCTCTGAGGCCGTAAATCATGGGAGAGGAGATTATTTATCTTTCTCTGGAGGAGCTGCTGGTCTACCAGAGAGGCAGGACCTTTGCTCCATATGGGTATATCACAAGTTTTAAAATCAGAAAGAGTGTCTCAATAGCTCAACTTTTAATGGAAATATTTTGAGTTTTCACCCTAGTTAAACAACCTCTCGGCCAAGCAAATAATCCAAGGAGCAAGACTATACAAAGAAGTACACATTTGTCACTTTGCCTTCCTGGTTTTGAGGTCAAATCATATGGCATCATCTAAATTGAAGGAGTCAGAGAAATCTATTTCTACAAAAGACCTGGAAGAAGAGGAAGCCAGAAGGTGTGGGAACAGCTCTCTCAACTACTGGCCAGATAAAGGTTTCTGCCTTCTGCATGGAATGTTCTAGGTTTGAGAGACATCAGGAAATGTCTAGACTCTAGAGACAATGAGTAGCATGCATACAAAAGAAGAGTATGTGACAGAATGTGTTGCAGGTAAAGGAAGTGGTAAGGGGCAGAGTACCTGAGAGCCTTGCCTGAGATGATGACTTGAAGGAGGCAAAGGAGTTAAGAAGATTCTAGGTGGCTGAAGCAGAAATCACCACACCTTGAAGTGAGAACATCTCTGTGTCTGAGGAGCAGCAAGAAAGAATATGTGGTTGGAGCAAGAGGCTGGTCAGGGTCCTTGGACCAGAGGGACATCACTGTCAAGATGCTAATTTTTACTTTGAATGAAACAGAAAACCATAGTAGATATTAGTTCTTCATTCTTTTAATTTATTTTGTTTGTGTGTATGTGTAAACGATTTTAATGAAGGATCTATGAGGAGTAATGATGTCAGTCTGAGGACTAACGTGCATCTGATCCAGGCCATGGTTTTTCCAATCACTTGCTATGTACCTGAGAGCTGGACAATGAATAGGATGATAGAAGAAGGATTGAGCCTTTGAGCTGTAGTGTTGGAGAAAAGCACTGAACATCCCCTGGATGGCCAAACAAACAAACAAACAAACATGTCTTGGAGAGGGTGTAGCTGGAGTGCTCTTTGGAGGCAGGAATGATGAGGCTTTGACTTACGTACTTTGGGTATGTTGCTAGAAGAATCTGTTTTCTAGAGAGGGACATGATGCTTGGAAGGGAAGAGGGTTGGCAGAGGAGAAGACCTTCAACCAGGCAGATTGATATGATAACTGTCACAATGGGCTCTAGTGTGTCAGGAAGTATGAAGATGACACCGGATGTGACAGGGTTCACATCTGCGGTACATAGGTTCGCTCTGAGTCATACTCAACTCAAGGGCTCCTAACAACAACCACAGTGTTCAAGTGCATGATCATGACCATGACACAATGAAGCACTTGGACAAAACAACAATATCCCAGCTGATTACAGCTCACAGTGACCCCACGTGTATCAGGGCAGAGGTGAGAATTGCAGTAGCTCATTCTTTTCAGAAGGGGATTTCTAGGCTTTTCTTTTGAGGTATCTTTGGGTGTATTTGAAGCTCCAAACTTTAGCTCTGTAGCAGAGCACGTTAACTGTCTGTACCAAGAGACCCTTAAACAAGAACTAAAAAAGCATTAAGGAGGAGGGGAAAAATCTCCAAGCATGAAAAGCCCAAAACTCAAACTCCATTCATTTCCATAAGTTGGAACCAATCCCTAGCTGACCCTCCAGTGGTTATTTAGCGTCTGTAAATTGAACAGGAGGACATTGCCTGCCTTTATCCTTCAGAGGGGATCCTGGATTCAAATCACTGGAGAGGAACCACCTTCAGGTTTTCTAAGAACTACCAAGCCAGGGCTCATAAGATGCTGGGCAATGGAAGAAATGAACCACCAGATACATGGCCTGCTCTGTCCTCTCCTTCCAAGCCAGGGGAGAATGCTCTTCAGAATGGTCTCCTTAGGTGGTAGCATTTTGAGCACAAAGATAACATGATCTAACCATTTTGCAAAGGATCTGTATGAGAAAGGCCTCTTGGTGGTGAAGGTAAAGGCAGGAAGGCCAGCGCGCTGCTGCAGTCATCCCAGGAAGAGCTGAGGAGGCCGAGCCAGGCCCTGGTACTTTTCCTCACTCGGGATCTGATCGCAGATTTCCTTTCAAGTGGGTATGTTTTAAAATGCAGCTTTGGTTTCAAACACTGCATCTGTCACACTGAGAATGAAATCCACCTTTTCCCATGGCCTGGGGTGCCGCTCTCTGCCTTCTCCAGCTCCGTCCTGTGACGTCCACCTCTTGTTTGCCTCTCTAGTCCACTTGTATCCTTTGTTCACCTGATCACATCAGGTTCCTTCTAACTCACTGCCAGCTCTGTCTATTCTGGGCACACTCTCCTTTTTCAAGCTGCAGCTCAAAGGCCTCTTAGAGAGACCTCCTCTGACCACACTGGCATTCAGCGTCTCCTTGTCCTCTAATTGGAATGATTGCTTATTTGATTACCTTAGTTGTCTCTTTCTGACTTTGGGAATGGTGGTAAGGTTCTTAATGGCTGAAGCTTGTTTTCTCTGGAAGTCCTGCTGTCTTAGTATCCCAGTCCTGGTACAACAACAACAACAATAACAACAACAACAACTACCACCAAGTGGGTGACTTTCAAGAACAGAGATTTATTTTCTCACAGTTCTGAAAGCTGGAGTCCAGATCAGGGCCTTGGCTGTCCCATTTCTTTCAGAAAGCTCTTCCATGCTTCTCTCCTGGTTCCTTGTGACTGCTGCCATTCCTTTGCTGCTAATATAGATATCCGCCTGCACTGTCAGAATGACGTCTGTCCTCCACACATATGTGACCCTGTTTCTGGGTCCATTCTTCCCTTCCTATAAGATACCACTCAAATGGGCCTTGGATTAGGACCTACCCTATTCACTTACCTTGACTGACCTCAAAATAAAGCCTTATTTCCAAACAAGGCCATATTTACAGGCGCAGGAGGACACAATTTCTACTCAACTTTTTGAAGGACACAATGCAATTCATAACACCCACTCTCCAAAATTGTATCTGGCAGAATTAGGTGTACCACAAGTAAGTGCATGCACAGTCAAATACATGAACAAAGAGTCCCAAAGGATAGGGAGGCATTAAACAGACAAGGATGCAGGGGAGTGGATAGAAAGTCCCAGGAAAATGTAGAGATTTTTAAGTGCCTTATTATAAACTTGAGGAAGTGATAGTTGACATCAAAATGGGTTTTTTGAGCTTCACACTGGAGACTGCCCTCTCTGGCCTGTTGGACACATATGTTACCCTATTTTAATAATGTGTTTTTGTATCTCTTTCTACCAGCAGCTATGTGTTAGCCTAAGTACTCAACACATGCTTACTGAACCCAATTGCATGGCCTATTCATGTCTCCGGCTTTCCTGCTGAGCTCTCTAATTAGAACCTTATTAAAAGTAAATTCTTCTCATGAATTTTGAACGGCTCTCATGAAGGAAATACTTTGCACACATGCCATGGTCACATTGAGATGTTTCTAATCAAGTCACCATCTGGTCCACACATTCAGTTGACTATAGCAATCAAAGATACAGAGTTCCTGGGTGGCGCAAATGGTTAATACCTGTACTATGAGCTGAAATGTTGGTTGTTTGAATTCACCCAGATGTCCATTAGCAGACCACCTCCTTCCAAGCTGTCTACGTTGAAAGCCTTCTGGTTCAGCTTTCTCTGCACAGATAGAGTTTCCATGAGTAAGAAGTGACAGGGCAGCAACTAGCAGACATGAAAGTGAAAGCACAGGATTTAAACTATGAGTCATGACAACCCATGGAATTTTCTGTTCTTATTTCCTCTCCAAATTATTGAGGAGCAATGATGTCAGTTTAAGGACTAAGGTGCGTCTGATTCAGGCCATGGTCTTTCTGATCACTTGCCATGCATCTGAGAGCTGGGTGATGAATAAAGTCAGAATGACAGAAGAACTGATGTCTTTGAGCTTTAGTGATGGAGAAGAGTACCGAACATACATACAGACTGCCAAAAGAACAAACAAATATGTTTCACAGAAAATGAAACCAGAATGCTCCTTGGAAGCAAAGATGATAAAGCCTCATCTAGCATACTTTGGGCACATTGCTAGGCGAGGCTATTTCTTGGAGAGGGACATCATGTTCGGAAAGGCAGAGGGTCAGTGAAGGAGAGAAAGACCCTCAACCAGGTGGACTGATACAGTGATTGCCACACTGGGCTCTAGTGTGTCAGGAAGTGTGAGGATGGCAGACAGGTTTCAGATCTTTTAATAGTGTCACGATGGGTTATATTTGACTCAACGATATCTAATGACAACAACAAAATTTACTTTGCAAGGTTTTAAAATCTAGTGAATTTTGTAATCAAAGAAATAAGGGAACAATAAAAATAAAATCAGAGTTTAGAAACAGACAGTAGTTGTTGTGGTCCACAGAGTTGCAATTGACCCATAGCTGACCCTCTGGTGGGTTTTCAGAGGCAGTTAATCACACAGGAGGAGCAGCTAGTGACCTCGAACCATGTGCCTTTGGGATTATAGCACAGGTTCTTGCCACTAGGCCAGCAGGGATAAAAGGTAGGTGATATTTTTTATCATTAGCTGCTGCAAGTCGGCCCCTGACTTACGGAAATTGTCAAGCCTTTCTTTTTGAGTCTGGAAGCTTCACTGAAACATGCTCAGAATCATAGCAACATGAAAGCTTTTACTGACAAACGAGCAGCGAGTGGCTGGCCTGGAATCTAAGAGTTCAAGCCTCTGAGGAGCTCAGAGATGCAAACCCCTTGGCAGCAAAGCATGCTGGGAGGGCTCCCATAGTACACCCTGACGCTACTAATCACAAAGATCAAACAAGCAAATGGAAGTGGGATACGTGAAAGCTATTTAGAATTTGGAAAAGAAACTCCTGGGAAATGGAAAAAGATTTTTAAGTGCTTCTTTTTGAGTGCTTGACTATTAACCAAAAGTTGAGGGTTCAAAGCCACTGTTGAAAGACAGGCTTGGTGACCTGCTTTTGAAAGGTCACAGCTTTAAAAGCCTATGGAGCAGCTCTGCTGTGCTGCATACATGGGGTTGCCATGCGTTGAAAATGACTTAATGGTAACTAACAATAGCATGTGAATAGAAGAAATAACTTTGTGCAGGTGTTTTCTTAAGGCTGAATGAATCATCACAGCACTTCCTTTGAAATTAGAATCTCCATATAGAGTTGCAGTAATCTGACCCTTTCTCAGGAATCTGATATGAACACATTCACTTAGAAAAAAAAAAAAAGGATTGTACTCCAGGCTGGTCACCATTCATTTGAACTTAAAAAAAAAAAAAGATCCTATTTACTCATTCTGTTTAGATGGAATACCAAGCATAGAAGACAAACGATCTAGCCTTATGTTAAATGCCGTGACCAGTCCCTAGCAAGAGCTGGAAGTGAACCCAGAAGGGGCATGGTTAGAGGAGAGATGCCCCCTCAGGGCCTGAGAATCAGCATCCTAGGGCTCACTCAAACCTGGGAAATCTCTTGTCTTCTTTGGAAGTCCTTCTCTACCTGACTGGACTCTCACAGGACAAGACAAATGAGACTTTCCTTTGATTGACTGTGGAAACTTCCTGGTGTGGGAAAAGTCATCACTCTGTAAAACCCGCCAAGAGCTCCACAGGGAGTGCTGAGGGAAGGACTCTGGGGACAGAGTGGGCATGGGGCCTGAGATGGCCATCATGGTACTAACTCTGATCTGACATCTTCAGAGTTGAGAAGATAGGGGGAGCAGGGAATCTCCTTGCATTACCCTTCATGAAGCCAAGTACAGTAGACATGCATAGATGCTAGGATCAGAGGTTTTCTTACCCCATTTATTCACAGGGGAGAGGGAGAGAGAGAAGGGAGGGCTCAGGGTAGTTCTACCTGCCTGGAAGCACATTCTTTGAGCCTTTTCAATGTGTGAAGGGATGGCGTGGCCTGGGAGCATCTGAACTGTGAAAGTCACGTCCTACTTTAGAAATTCAAAATACAAACCTCATTTCTAGTTTTTAAAATTTCTAAGGACAATGCACATCTCTAAAGATATAAAAGTTACTTGACAAGAGATAAAGTTATAATTTTCAATGAAGTTTTTTTTTTAAAGAAAAAAAAAAAACCCTGTTTAAACAACAGCCAGATGGAAGCTGTCTAAATGCTTGGGTTAAAAAGGAGGTTGGGTCAAACACAATAGTGAGTCCTAAAGCAATAATCTGCTGCAGGGAGTACAGATCTATCTGCATTTAGTCTAAACGTCGAGTGACCTTTTTCCACCAAGCCTTGAGCATAACGTTGGCTGCAGTTATTGGAAATCATTTCCAAAGGTCATTTGGGTTGGTTCTTTTTGTTTGTTTTTTTTAAAAAGGTACTACAGATTTACTCTTATATATGTAGAAAACCAAGTCTGTAATACCAGTAAAAAATAATATGGGGGAAATCAACATTGCAGTAATGAGTTTTGAATATAATCTGAAAGCTCTTAGGACCAAGAGCAACTTCATTTTTTTCCCTTCTCCATTAGAAGAATTACTCTTGTGTGTATTGCTCAGCCATTTATCAATACAACTTGTATCGCAGCAAAAGAGTATATAGTTTATAATTTGAAGAGAGTTGCTAAGAAACATTTCCTTTCATGAGAGCAGAGAAAATGCACCTACTCTTCACTTACCAACTATCTCATTATCTGACATTTCTGATTTAAGACAACTATAAAAAAACAACAATAAACCAACCTACTTACAAGTGGTAGTAATGAACACCATGGTATGAGGTGAGAACAATGCTGGCTGTGACGGTGAAGGTTTTAAGTCAAATCAGCAGGGTCATGATACTCAGGGGTTTGGCTGTCAGGTCATAATGATATAATCTGCTTCCATTCTTATATAATGCAGATTTAATGACCTAGACTCTGTAACTAACCATGTTAGTAAGCAAAGAATGGGTGTGTTACTGAAGCACAATTCTGATTCCTATTCCAAGCTTTATCTTTATGTAAGTGCCACAGTAAGTTAAAAAACAAACATAAATAGCAACACACACACACACACACACACACCAGATATCACTAGCTTAGCCAAAGTACTAAAATACTTTACCCATGAATGTTAAATGAGTCCCTTTTTCAGATGCAAGAAGAAAGGGAACAGGTAGTTGAGGGTGTAAGAAATAATTTGTGCTTTGATGATTCTCAAAGACACTCTCTCCTGCCAAGCTCACTTTTAAAATACAAAATGACATTTAAAGTGGAAAATTGATTTCTTTTTCTTGAAATAAGACAGAAAATGATAATAAAGTATTCTATTTTATTTAATTACAAATCTTTTTGTCTTAAAGCCTTTTTTTTGGTCACTCTTCCTACCTCTTTCTCCTTTCTTAATTATTTCTTTTAATATATATTTCTTGCTACTTCAGAGTAGGTTCCTTAAGGGCAATGACAATATCTATGTAGATGATTTATTTTGGATCTGTATGTGTGTTGAGGATTTAATCAGAGTATTAATAATGCTCATTGCCCGGGCAAAAATATATGGAACATCTATTGTGCACTTGAACTCTCCTACGCACTGGAGCCTACAAAGATAAATAAGACAGCACCTCTACCCTCATAAATAAATACTGATCTGCTTTTGTTAGTTGAAGAGAGGTGCCTACCATTCGGTATTTATGACACAGAGAGACAAACACTAGATTTAGAAAGAAATCTGAGTTCAGGTGCTGCTTCTAACACTTGTCACCGGAGGCCAAAAACTTAATCTAAGTCTCAGTTTCTTCAACTGTAAAATGAGAAAAATAATATCTGTCCATTCACCCCACAGGCTTGAGGTGAGCCTAAAAAGAAAAAAAGTTTATGAAAATATCTCATAAACATAAAACTATTATGGAATTTAAGGCATTAATGCATTTAGTAAATGATCAGTTGATGCTAAGCTCAGAGAGAATTTTTACCAAAGGGTAAATTTCGAGGCAGTCATACTCTGAAGCAAGCAGGAAACACTTTGTAGGCCTACTATGTGACATAATGTACATCTGCAGATCTCTCTCTCGTTTAAGGATTGTGGTGGCATCTCAGGGGACCTTGGTGTCCTGGAACCGTGCCCATTCTATTGTCATGAGAATGTGCTAATGAATGGATCCTCTCCAAAATTTGGACCCTTTGTTCTTTTCATCTTCCTGCTTGAATCTTTACTTTTACTGTAAAAACAATTCATGGACATAATAGCAAAATAGGAAAGGCTAAGAGAAGAGAATAAAACATCATCCATAGTCCCACACCATATCCTCTGTTAACATTTGAGTTTATTTCTAAGATATGTTTTTCCCCCTCCTATATGCACTTTTAAATAGTTGTGATTAAATTGCATATACGATGCTATTGTGTGCTTTTCCTACCCATATAACATTTTATACAAGAAAAAAATTTTCTAGGCAGGTATTCTCAGTTTCTGGAAATTTCACTTTACACTACATCACTATTACAAAAGACCTACATTGGGATATTTAGTCATTAAGAAATTTGAAGAGGATTTGCTTTCTTACAAAAAAGGCAAAAAGTGAAAACAAACAAAAATCCCCTCTGCCATTCAGCATTTAAGCAACATCATGACAGATGGAGAAAAGATTGTAGTTCTCAAGAATTTAATTTTCATTGAATGTGTAATCAATGCCCAGGGAAACACCAGTCAAGGAATTGATCAATCTATTGTATGGGCAGATCTGCAACAAAGGACTTCTGTAAGGTACTAAACAGCAAGTGTTTAAAGATCAAGGTGCACTGGGCCCAACCACTGGCATTTTCAGTTGCCTTAGCTGTATATAAAAGTTGTACAGGAAAGTGGAAGAGTTATTGATGCCAAAACGAACTAGGGGGAGAAGGGTGGGCAGAGAGGACAATGTGCAACAATGAGTAAATGGGGGGAAAGTGAATGGAAAGAATATGCTGTAAAAAAAAAATCAACAACAACAAAATGTGGTGTTGATGAAGCATAGTGAACATAACATGAACTGCCAAAACGGAACGTTAGTGGTACTTGCTGGCCTCAAAGTGGTTGGTGCCTCTCTGGCAGACTGATCCTCCCGTGTGATTTACAGCCTCTGAAAACCTGCCGGAGGGTCAGCTTCCAGCCTGACAGCAATGAATTTGACTTTTCAGTTTAGAGACTGTCAAAAGAACAAACAAATCTGTCTTATAAGAGGCGCAGCCAGGGTATAGTCCCAGAAGTGGAGTTGCTGGGTCAAATGATATTTCTATTTCCGACTTTTTGAGAAAGTGCCAGACTGCCTTCCATAGCAGTTGAACAATTTTACACTCCCCTCAGCACTGAATAAGAGTAACAATCTCCCCACAGCCTTGCCAGAATTTGTTGTTTGCTGCTCTGTTGAACTTTGTTAATGTTGCTGGGGTGAGATGATATCTCATAATTGTTTTGATTTGCATCTCTGATAGCTAGGTATTTTGAATATTTCTTCATGTGTTTGTTTGCCATCTGAAGGTCTTCTTTGGTGAAGTGTCTATTCATATCTTGCGTCCAATTTATAATTGGGTTGTTCACCTTTTCTTCTTTGAGGTGCTGGAGTATTCTATAAATTTTTAGATATAAGTCCCTTATCAGATATGTCATCATTGCCAAACATTTTTCCTGCCTGTGGGACTCAAACAGATGCATGCTCTCCAAAGTTTATTGCGGTTTATTCACAATAGTGAAGAGATGGAAGCAACCCAAGTACCCATCAACAAATGAATGGATAGAAAAATGACAGCACATTTATACAATGGAATATTACACAGCACTGAAAAAACAATGACTGCATAAAACATTACACAACATGGGTGACTGGAGGACATTATGCTGAATGAAACATCTCAGTCACAAAGGGACAAATTCTGCATAATATCACTGTTATGAAACAAGACTAACATAGAGGGTAGAGGAGAGAATAGGAAAAGAGTGGATGAATAATGAACACTACATTGGAAGAGATGAGGGGAGAACAGTCTAAAAGGAAGATATGATTAGGCATTAGATGTATTCCAGCAATCTGGAATAAGAGGTTCATTGCAGAGTGGAATGAAGAAGGGGAAGGGAGGAAGAGGGAAGAAAATGTGCAACAATAAATGAACAAGAAAATTAAAAAGAAGTGCATCCAGAATGTTCCTTGGAGGTGAGGATCGCTTGACTTCATCTCACATCCTTTGGGCATTTTATCAGGAGAGACCAGTCCCTGGAGAGGCACATTATGCTTGGTGAAGGAGGGTCAGTGGAAGACAGGAAGACTCTTAGTGAAGTGCGTTTACACAGTGGGTGCAGCAATGGTTTCAAACACGGCAGCCATTGTGCAGATACTGGAGAACTGGACAATGTTTTGCTCCACTGTACAAACAGGGTTATTAGGAATTGGAACCAATCCGATGGCACTTGACAACAGGGTACTCCAAGCAGCAAGGTGCAGCCAAGTTCTTCTTTGGGAACACTGCTCAGCTTCTTGGCATCAAGTTGGCATAGCTTTGAACTCTGCTTTTGAGCATGTGCACATAACAACAACAACAACATGTATTTAATAGGTTAATTTAGGTCTCCGAGAATGCTATTTCCTCCTCCAATATAAACTAATGAGAATTACTTCCATTTTGGCTTTTAAAAAATTATTTTAATTGTGATTTTGATTAAAGTTTTCAGAAAAATTGAATTTTCATTCATTCATTGTTACACATTTTCCTTTCCCCTCCCTCCTCAGTTTTTTCTTTTTTTTAAAAATATTCATTCATTATTGTACAATTTCCTCCTTCCCTCATTTCCCATCCCCACCCTAAATTCCTCTTTGCAATATACCTCTTATTCTGGAACATTGTCTTAGACATAATGCCTAATCATATACTCCTTTTAAACCGTTCTTTCCCTAATCTGTTCCAATACATTGTTCATTATTTATCCATTCTTTTCCTATTTTCCTCCCAGCCCCCATGTCAGTCCTGTTTCATAATAGTGGTGTTATGCAGTATTTGTCCTATTGAGA
>NW_006399905.1:3232709-3307569 GCF_000299155.1 Elephantulus edwardii | reverse complement strand
TGGGCAGTCTCCTCCTGTGATATTTACTGCCTCTGAAAACCCACTGGATGTTTAGCTGTGAATTGGTTCCAACTCTACAGCACACAACAACACCATCTGTCTTTTATTAACACTTTTATTAAAGCCCCTTCTTTTCTTTGAGAGTTAATCTAATTGCCTACATTCCTCAACTTACTATGAATTTCTTCAAGAAGTCTCTAATTCTCCGTCAGTTTATCTTATTGTGGTGGCTTCAGTGTTGCTATGATACCAGGACCTCTGCCAACAGTATTTCAAACGCCGGCCAACTGATGCAACATGGATCAGTAGAGCTTCCAGATTAAGACACACCAAGAAGAGAGGTCTGGTGATTTATCAAAAAATTAGTCAATGCCAACCTTATCATTACAGCAAAACATTGTTGGACTTGCTTGTTTGGGACATGTCATCCAGAGGAAGTTAACTGCTGAAGGAGGATCTCATGTTTGGTGAAGCGGAGGGCTGATGAGGATGAGAGGTCCTTTAATGAGATGCTCTGGTACAAGAGCTTCAATGATAAACTCGAGCATGGCAGTGATGGCAAAGAGGACTCAGGAGTGGACAACATTTCTATGTTGTGAGAGGAGGATGGGCAATCTCTCCCCGTGCAATTAACTGCCCCTGAAAACCTCCCGGAGGGTCAGCTATGGGTTGGTTCTGACTCCATGGTACCCAACAACAACAAAATAAGATAACTGTTTCTGTTGTTGAGTACCATCAAGTCAGAACCGAACCATAGCTGACCTTCCAGCTGATTTTTTTTGAGGCAGTTAATCGCACTGGAGGAGAATGCTCATCCTTCCTCCATGGAGCAGCTGGTGGATTTGAACTGTATGCTTTCAGGACTGCAGCACAGTCTCTTACCACTAGGCTGCCAGAGGAATTGAATAAAGTAACAAACAAAACAAAACAAAGCCAGAGAGTGCTAGTGGTGTAGTCCACAGGGAATTGTACTGTTAACACAATGGCCATGCCTCTGCAGCTGTTGAAATTTCCCAGCGGCTCCACAGAGAATGATGGGCAATTTCTTAATTTCGGAGTTATGCTGAGTCGGTATCAATGTGGCATCTACTTCTACATGCACAAATCACACTTATTAGGGATTGTGTACAAATAACCTAAATTACTGACACAGATTTGCACAACAAGTGTTTGTAGAATAAATCTCCAAGAAAATGGATAAATTTTTAGTATTAATGTTTGTCTACATTTTGTCAGTTGAGTGTTCTATGCCACTGAGTAAATTCCAACTCACAGCGGCCCTATAAGACAGAGTACAATTCCCCCCTTGGGTTGCCTAGGTGGAAATATTTTAACGAGTAGATAACTAGGCCATTTCTCCTTTTTAGCTGCTAGTGGCTTTGAACTACTGACCTTTTAAGAACTTAATTTTTGTGTCACCAAGGCTTCTTGAATATAGGAAGTCCCTGGATTATGAATGAAGTCTGTTTCCAAGCATACCTTTAAGTCAATTTGCAGGTAAGTTGGAATAAGCACTTACAATTTCTCATTCAGCCTTACTTCAGTCAGGTATGTTATTGTTGTTAAGTGCCGTTGGCGACTCATAGCGACCCTATGAAGGAGAGTCCTCGACACTTGGGTGCCTTTCATCCTCTTTCCAGGTTCATAGGGTTTCCGGAGGCAAGCTATTATGGAAGTCGATGCCACTCTTCCTTCCAAGCTTGTTTTAATCAGAGAGCTCCACCCCACTCTCTGTCCGCACTGGGTAACCAGCCATTAAAACATTTGACACACATCAGTGTCACAGTGTTCAGCCTCACAGCAACCACAAGTTACCACTGGACGGTAACTTCAGGGTCTCACCAACCTGCCCAAATGCTGGCAAAGTCCTTCCAGACCCCCAGTTCATCTGGCATGTCCGCTCTGCTGACCCCCACGTGGGACCCAAAGAACACCAAAATTGTCCTGAGCCCTCAAACCGGCCGTGCCTCACGGAGCCAGAGTCCAGATTCGGCTGACATTAAATCTTCCATGGCCCTAGGTGGGACACGACCTTTCAGGGTCTCACCAACCCGGCACTCCCAAATGCTGGCAAAGTCCTTCCACCAGACCCCCAGTTCATCTGGCATGTGTGTCAGGTATAGTTAAAGTCTTTTCAATGATTCAGAAGCTGAGTATGCAGCAAGTAAAAGTTACTGTGATGAAAAATTTGGTTTCAAGTAGGTTCAATTTTTCCAAGTCTTTGTTCAATTGTTTCAAAATGAGGGCAAATTCACATAACATTAACGTGGAAGTGCAAGCTCGCTCAAGTTCAACTTTTGTAACTTGGAGACTTACTCTAAACTATTTTTCTTACCAATTCCTTTATTGTTAGCTCAATACTGCAATTAACTATAGAATCAATATCTGTAAAATATGGGTTGGTTCAAATCCACCAGATGCTCTGCTGGAGAAGGAGGGGGCAATCTCCTCCTGTACCAGTCAGATCTGATTTGATGGTACATGTAAAAATAATACAATAAAAATAAAAAAGATGGTGTTTCCCCCCACATTTTCTTTTAAACTAAAGATTCAAATTTTAGGTTTATTGATATGGAAATTTTCGTGGCTCTTGACTAGCTTTCAAAGGCATTGCATCTATTTATATGTTTCCTGTTTCTCCTGCATCCTTCATGACCAAATTAAGACAGCACAGGTGTTTCTCCCCAAAGGCAGTCTTCTCTCCTTTCTTCTCCCTTTGGCCTAACAAATTTATGTGCTCTTCCCTTGTACCTCTATATACTCCACTACCATAGACCTATGGTGCTACTACAGCTATGTATTTACTTGTCTTAATTCCAAATAAATCTACAAGATCTTCTAAAGAAGTAAGCAAATCTTTGCAACTTTTCTACCCCACCTCTCCTGGCCAGGGAAGTACAGCAGAATCTTAACACATGCTGCTTGTTGTTATTGTGTAATGTTGAGTCAGAAGCAAAAAATAGCTGACCCCCTAGTGGGTTTTCAGAGGCAGTAATTCACACAGGAGATGTCCCATCATTCTTCTGCAGAGAAGCTGCTGGATTTGAAATGTATGGTTTTGGATTGGCAGCATAACTCCTTACCGTTAAGCCACCAGAACTCTGTACATGGTTGTTGACAATAAGCACTAAGTAGCTATTTAATTGCACTCTCAGCTTATGTTTAACCCATTTATATAAATAAGATTGACCCATGATAAATGGTAATTATGGCGATGATTATTACACACCATATGTATAGCTGAGGCCAGAGAGATACAGTAGACAAATTTTGTGGAATTCTCTATTGTAGAAACCATGGCAGAATGAATGTTTAGTAGATTTTATAGTATTCAATTATTCAGTAGTCCATATAGTAAAGTCAGGAAATTCTAGCACTGAATTTTCCTTTCTTCATCAACCTGCCTTCACTCCAATTTCTACATCAAGTTTCCTCCCTGTGAAAGCCCCTGGGGTTTACCATTTCAGCACGCAGATTCAATTACTGGTAGTACTGCCTTCGGCAATAGCCCTATTGTTCCAAATCTGTTACAAAAGTCCACACTTTTTCTTGGGGGAAAAAGATTTTATAATTTATCACACATAATAATGAATATTTTACCAAGGACAGAAATGAGTAAAGGGACAAGAGAGAAGAACTGGGATTATTTTGCAGGGTCCTGTAATCCTCCAAAGAGACCGGATTATTTAACGTGGGAAATATTGGGGCAAAGAAAGAAGATAACGAAAGGAAGGAATGAAGGAAGAGAGAAAGAAGCGATCTTACAGTCCAGGCAGACCCTGGGGATACTGCAGGTTCAATCCCAGATCAATGTGGTGAAGGAAGCCACGTGATTTTTAAAACTTTCTAGTTTGCGTTCTGATGACCTAGTTGTTAAGGACTTGTGCTACCAGCCCAGAGCTGGTTGTGCACTGTCAAGTTGGAACAGACCAACCTATAGCTGACCCTCCAGCAGGTTTTCAGAGGCAGTAAATTACATGGAAAGGACTACCCATCTTCCTTCCACAAAGCTGCTTCTGGATTTGAACCCTGTACCTTTGAGTTGGCAGCACAATTCTTGAGCACTAAGCCACCAGAGCTCCCAACACTAAGGTACGCAGTTTAAATTCACCAGTTAGCTGATCCATAGGAAAATGATGGGCAGTGTCCTTCCATATGATTGACTGCCTCTGAAAACCTGCTGAAGGGGTAGTTATGAGTTGGTTCTGATTCAAAAGTTGTTCAGTTGAGTGCATATAAGCTATATTTACACTATCCTATCTTCCGTAGTTCAAAAACTACCAAAATATCAGAGACATGAAATGAATAAACACGGTTGAAAAAATGACCTTGCTTAAACTTTTTAGATGCAGGGTTGTCAGAAAACTTCAATTTGCAAATAAAAAAGCACAATCAAAAGGTGAAAGGCTGCAAAATAATTCATGCCTGTATGCTTTTTGGGAGCACTGGTGGTGGCATGAATAAGATGTAGGCTGCTAACTGAAAGGTCAGTAGTTTGAATCCACCAGCTGCCCAAGAGGAGAAAGATGAGCAGTCTTCTTCCACTGAGATTTACAGCCTCACATATCTGATAGAAGGAGGGTCACTAAAACACGGAAATGACTGGGAGACAGTTTGGGTTTGCTACTAGTTTCACTTCTTTGGCCTTCAGAATATTCACCATTAATCATGTAAATGAAAATTGTCCCTCACAGGTGAGGAGCCCTGGTGACATTGATGAAAACAGACCAAGAACACAGGGGGTTCCCTTTTTCCTGTTTCCAGACATGTTCTAATAGCAGAGTGGGGAAATGGCTTTTTTTCCCAGGTTCCCAAAGTGACAAAATGGATTGGGAAATTGGAATTGGTTGCAAGTTGAATCTCACATGTTCAGTAATGATTTGTATGCCTTAATAAATAAAACAAATCATATAGAAGAACAAGTTAGATGTTCCTTATTAAAGGTACCGAACCTCACCATTTGCATAGCCAGCCAAAGTCCCTTGCGTCCAAATACCAACTGAGAATCAAAATCTCATGCCTGACTTACACGGACAGCAAGCTTATTCCTCTGGTGAGGTAACCATCTTCGTTCCATTCACAGAAAACAGCCACTCAGGTCTGGCATGAATCAGCATGTGAATTCCTGCCTGACTCCGCTGCGGCAAGTATTTGCTAAGTGGCGTGTTTAGAATCGAGCAGCCTCAATCACTCGGGTGTTACTAATTTCCATTGTAATGAGCACTTGAGAAGGAACAGTAAGTCCATTGTTCGGGCACCCATGTGCAATCCTGCTGTTGATCACCAATAAACATGAACTCATTTTCAAATTCTCAGTGCTTGCCTCTGGCACATGGACTTTAGAGGTATAATTTCTGTGGGTAATTATCGTACTTTGTGAGTGCGCAATGCTTTGTAGTTAACAAAGACTTCCACTGCATAACCTCAGAGATGCAGGAGACACAGAGAGCTGACAATTTAATTATTACTATTAAAGTTAAAGCTAACTGTAATCATTTCTGACGAGCCCCTTTCTTCGTCAGCAAATTCAACCAGTTAATTCACGTGGTTATATATCCATTGAGGGAGCTCTGCTGACAAGAAGCTGTGCTGCAATCTCAAAGGCATGGCGGTTCGAATCCACCCTCTGCTCTGAGGGAGATGGATGGACAATTTCCTTCTGTGTGATTTACTGCCTCTGAAAATCCACTGGAGGGTCAGCTATGGTTTGGTTCTGACTTGATGGTACAAGAAACCAACAACATATCCATTGAATCCAGTCCTGTTTTGTTTCGTCCTGTTCAAGTTCTCATCAGTTTCCTGTTGATTATTTTCAGCGTTTCTTTAGCTGGTATTCTAGAGGCACGCCAATCCCTCCCCTTTCCACTTCCCAATCAATCTTCCACAGACAGCCCGAGTGACCTTTAGAAAAGCAAATCTATTATGTTATTCTCTCTCCTTAGCATCACTCAGTGCCTTACAGCTGCCTTTAAGATAAAGTACAAACTCCTACATAGGGTAAACATGACCCACAGGCTTTTCATAATCTGGCTTCTGCCCCAGGCTAGCTGCAAAGCCTCTAACCACCACAAAGACTATGGCATCCCACTTCTTTCCTTTATCCACATGAAATTTAGAACAAGGGAGGTGGGAAAAAAGTCATAAAATCCAAATGCATGCTGCAGTTAGAGAATTTTTCAAGTGTTTCTGACTACAAAATCCTGGATAAATTTAGCAAAGGAGAACTCTCACTTTCTTAAGTCTTTTCTTGTCTGTTACTTTGTTGTTTCTCCTGAGAATGTGCATATGCACAATTGGGTGCTCTAGAAATGCAATTGTCTCTCAAGCAAAACAATGAAATAAACAGCAACAAGAACAATACTCCTTCTACAGCATTAAGGAGCTTGAAGACAGGGTCACTGATTCATTTACTCACTTGATAGCAAATTCACTGTGACCCTGGCATTGGACCAGCCCCTATATATGACAGAACTGGGCTTGGGGAACTTGCAATTTAAAAGGGAGAGTGGACAAGGGGTCCAGGGTATTTGAGGTATTCCAGTTTCTTCTTGAACCTTCAATGAATGGTCTTTCTTGCCTCTGATGTCTCTACTCACAGTGCTTTTTCTATTTCCTTTCTACCTGAGGGCTATTCCAGTATTTGAAGCTAAAATGGGATCATTTCTTTTCCACATGATACTTCTCAAAGTAAAACCAAACCAAATCCACTGCTTTCAAGTTGATTTCAATTCACAGTAACTTCACAGGATAGAGCAGAACTGCCCCTTGGGGTCACAAGGCTGTAAATCTTGAGTTTCTTTGTCTTTTCCCTGGGGAACAGCTGGTAGATTCAATTTGCTAACTTTTAGCTGGAAGACAAGGGCTTAACCCACTGTTCTACCAGGGCTCCTTGATATCCCTCAAGTATTAATTTATTAAAAAACTCTGTTGACGTTTACTATGTATTACTATGTGTTTTGTTGTTGTTGTTGTTAGGTGCCCTTGAATACAAAGCTACATATAATCTAGTCAGTGCAGAGAAATGATGATAAAGCTGTATGTTGTTGTTGTGTACCTTAGAGTCGGAACTGACCCATAGCTGACTCTTTGGCAGCTTTTCAGAGGTAATTAATCACATGGGAGGAGATTGACATCCTTCTCCCGTGCAGCAGTTGGTGGGATTAGAACACTGTGCCTTTGAGATTGCAGCACAGTTTCTTGCCACTAGGCCACAAGAGTTCCCTAGCAAACAGCTATGGAGGACTTAGATATATAAGGAACTGAATCTAGATGGGTGGAGGGTGTGTGGAGGAAGAGGAAGAAGAGGAGGAGGAGGAGGAAGAGGAAGAGGAGGAGGAGGAAGGACCTTGTCCTTGAGCTGTTATTAACCAGATAGCGAATGGAGATATGAATCCAGGCAGCTGTGTCACCAGTAAGTAACCACCTGGAATAGGACCAAACATGGCAGATGAAGGGAATTCTTTATCGTTGAGTATGAAAGGATCAAAATTAGGCCCTAGACCATTGGTTTACAAACATAAATGGATATTTGAATGACCTGGAAAGCTTATTAAACTCACCTCAGAATTTTTGATCCTTTAGGTCTTGGGTGGGTCCAATTTTTGCACTTCCAGCAATTTTATGGTTGGCATTTATGCTGATGCTGGGGAACCAATCTCAGAAAATCATTGTCATAATGCAATTTAGCAGGGAACATATTACAAAAATTTTGTCTTAAAAGTCAGTCATATATGCCTATGAGCATGAATAACATGGTTTTGCAGCTTTTAAAAGTGGTTATTGCGTTTCGTAACACTGTAAAGCATGTGTGGAGAAAGGCTAGCAGGGAATTAGAATATGGCAGAGAGTTGTTGTTGTTTTTGTTGTTGTTGTTGTGTACCATCACGTCGGACTGACCCACAGCTGACCCTCTAGCAGGTTTTCAGAGGAAGTTAATCACATGGGCCTATTTTTCTCCTGTGGAGCAGCTGGTGAGATTCAAACCAGAGCTTCTTATTGCAGAGAGTATGGCATGGAATTATCGTGGTAATGGGTACCCATGGTGGACAGTGTTGGCTGGAGCTTCCCGACTAAACCAAGCCTGGAAGCAGGAGCGGCATCCACTTCCGAAATGGCTTGCCTCCTCTGGAAACTCTATGTATGAACGGTGTGCTCAGGCTGTTCGTTCATAGGGTCACTATGAGTCGTCTACGCCTCGACGGCATTAAACAACAAACAACAACATGGCATGGAATTAGAGGCTTTGGTGAGATGGAAGTGGGGCTGTGCAGAATTCTAAGCAGAGATGTGACATGAATCTACTGATATTAAAAAAATTACCACTCATACATAGCTGTTAAGATAAGCTGGGGATTGTTGTTGTTATTGTCCCATGGACTCATAAGGACCCTTTGAACAGTAGAGCTGACCGTTGTCCTATCTAGCCTCATTCTTATCATTTGCCACACATGAGCCCATTGCTGCAGACACTCCATCAGTCCATCTTGTTAAGGGTCTTGATTGGTGGTGGGTGGTGCCTACAGTGGAAAGCGGGCTCAGACTACAGCAATGGATGGATTAGGGCAGAGACAGTGAGAGTTAGACCAGGAGAACAGCAGAAAAAGGTGGTGATCAATTCTGTTGGGTTATTTTGGTTTACTGTGAAAATGGAGTCCTCATAATTTCCTAAAGGGTCAGCTATGAGAAGTGAGAGACAGAAAGGAATCCAAGAGGATGGCTCCACAACTAAAGAGATAGAGCTCCCATCAACAGCGATGGAGAAGATAGATTGGAGGAAGGAAATGAGAAATTCCATTCCGGATATATGTTATGTCTTTTAGGGAAAATGGCAAGAGTTAAGTAGGTAGTTGGAGATCTGAGCCTAGAGTGATAGCTGAGTAGGGTAGGTCTTAATCTTCTCTGATGAGTGTCCTTCTAAAAGACAAGAAAACAGAGACAGACAGAAGAAATGTGGCCACATGAAGATGCATCTACATGCCAAAGAATCCCGCGGGCTCCCACAAGTCAAGAGAGACAGCAAAGAATCCTCCGCTACAGAGGAAACATGGCCCTGGTGACAGCCTCAATTCTAACTATTCACCTCCAGAACTCGGGCAATTGATTTCTGTTGTTTAGAGCCACCTACTTTGTGATACTTTGTCACGGCAGCCCTAGGAAACGAGCACAATTTTGGAAAAGAGGCAAAAAATGTCTTTTGAAAAACTTTGCTACAAAGGACAGGGAAGCAGGCTGCAGTTGTGAGGCAAAGAGAGGGCAGGAGAGGGTATTTAGATGAGATTGGGCACATTTAGGGTGGTATGGCCATGGACAGGTATTTAGGATGGGAGGAAGACCAGCATGTTTGCATGTTGATGGGATAAATGAATAGAGAGAAAAGTTGATGTTATAGTTTTTACAGTATTCATATTCCCACCCCCTTCTGAGGTCTGGGCCATCATTTGAAAACAAATTCACAAGAGAGCCTCACACTTCCCTAGTCTCCCAGGATATAGGGCACAGAAATGGGAAATTCTTCCCTGGAGATGCTTTGGCTCCAGACTCTGAATGAGAGAAGCTGGGGACATGAAGAAAGGTGGACCTTGCCAAATCTAATTTTGGAACAGGTGATGGCATGGTCTCAGACACAGAGGGTAAGACAGACAGGAGAGAGAGCTACGCATTTCTTCAAAGGCTTCTATAGCTATTAAAGTCAGGGACTTGATGGTGCCTCATTCCCCACTGAAACTCCTGTGCCAACAACAGCTCCTGGTATAAAGTAGAAGCTCAGTAAATATTTGATGAATAAATAAATGAATATAGATCAACTGCACCAAGTTGTATGACTGACAGATTAAGCTAGAGTGTGCATAAATTCAGGTCAAGGACAGACTTCAGTTGCTGTTCACTATCTAGTGGAACTTAAGAAATCTTACAGGGACAGATTTGAAGCAGGGAGGCTTTGAAATTGTGTGTGTGTGGGAGGAATGGGGATTTTTTTGTATCTTGGTATCAGATGTTATTAAGCAAAAAGCCTGTTTAGCTTTTCCCATGATATGTTAATAATGGGAAAGAAAATAAAAAATTCCAAAAGACTCTCAAATTAAACATTATTGCCACTGAGCCACAATTCAATCTTAACTGACCCTCCATTGGGTTGACAAGTTTGTGAATTGCACAGGAGGAGATTATGGATTGGAATTGCCAGAGAGGTGTGCCCTTTGGGTTAGGAGTGCCATTTCTTGTGGACTATAATACCAGAGCTTTCCAGCACCCACAACCACCCCACCGCCCCCGACACACACTGGTGTGTTAGTAGTAATGGGTTGTGTTGTGTTGTCAAGCAAAGGAATGTGGTGTGAATCCACCAACCGCTCCAGAGGGGATACGGGCAATGCCATCCTCTGCAATTTACAACCTCAGAAAACCCACTGAAGAGTCAGCTATCAGCTGGTTATGACTTGATGGTTGTTATTGTTGTTATGTGCCGTTGAGTCGCTTGTGACTCACAGCAACCCTATGTACAACCGCTTTGAACCCTGCTCTATCTTGAGCCAATTTCACTGTCTCTGACACACCTGCCCCCATTACTGTAGTCACTGAGTCAGAACTGACTCATAGCAGTAGGTTGTTGTTGGTTTGTTTTTTTTTTAATAAGTCCTGTTTTTCATTTAAAATGGTTCACTCTGTTTTGTTTTGTTTTTTACTTTTTTTATTAATTTCAATGAACATTTACAGAGATTTTGGATTTCCATTCATTCATTGTTGCACTTTTCTTCCCCCCCAATTCATTCTTCTCCTTGAAAAGCAAAAGAAAAACCTCTTTCATTGGTATACAATCCCCCCACAACCCCCACCCCGAGTATACTCCACTCTGCAACCCTCATTCTGAACTCTTATTATGATCATAATGTCCTAAAATATATTGCTTTTAACCTGTTCTCTCCCTCATTGGCTTCAATGCAGTATACATAATTTATCCAGTTTTTCTCAGTTTTACCCCCACCCTGTTGTCAGCCTCATTCTACAACTGTGGAACCATACAGTATTTGTCCTTTTGTGACTGAGATACTTCACTCAGCATAATGTCCTCCAGGGTCACCCATTTTGAATAATATTGCATGAGTTCCTTGTTTTTCAATGCAGCGTAGTATTCCATTGTGTGAATATACTACAGCTTCTCTATCCATTCATTTGGGTTGCTTCCAACTCCTTGCTATTGTGAACAAAGCCACGATAAACATGGGTGTGCATATATCTGCTTGGGTGTATAGCAGTAGGTTTTCAGAGACTCTTAATCCTATGACAGGACTCTGCTTGTCTTTCCTCCAAATAGCTGTTAGAAGGTTTGAACCCTGCACCTTTCAGTTGGCAGCATAAAAATGGTGGCTTCTGTTTTGCATATTCTTTCTTGGATTGCTCACTTGGGTAGAGGTTGACTGCTGTGCCATGAAGCAGCCCTGTGGATGGACCCATGTGACTGAGCCTGGGGATAAGTCTTCTGAGCCCTGGCAACAGCTGAGAAGCACCAAGGTGACTGGGCAGCCTTCTTACACTCTGTGAGCCCAGACTACCTGGCTGAGCTGTGCCTGGATTCCTGCCCCACAAAAAACGGTGATGCAATAAGTGTCTTTTGCTTCCAACTACTAAGTTTGGGGTAATTTAACGAACACAAACTCAGTCTACAAAATGAGGCACACATTCATTTCCAGAGCTGCAGTTCATGCACATAAAAATCAAGCAAGTGCTTAAAAAAATCCATTTGTAACTACTTTTATTACTAACTATAAAAGGAGATTAAAAATTTAGATTGGGTTCATGTAACAGTTTTTAACACAACACGGACCTGTTTTTGTTCTACCTTCATATTATTAAGTGAAAACAGTGTAGCATGTTTCTTAATTTGATTTTTATTCCTGTTCTCTAATTAGTTGGAGAATTACTTTAGGTTGAGCTGTGCCTTATTTTAGTTAGAATTGGAATTTCCCTTTTAAGGAGAAAGAGAATCTCAGAATTATCGAAGAACTTGTTTTTCAGTAATTCTCTCATTGTTGCTGGGTCGGAACTGACTCATAGGTGACCCTTGATTTGGTTTGTTGTTGTTTTTGCTATATGCCATCAAGTAGCCTGCAATTCATAGTGACCCTGTCATTAGCTTTGAAACCTGCCCTATTCTGAGCTAATCTCATCATTTCTGACAGACCTAATCCCATTTCTCCAGTCATTGAGTCAGTCCATTTCATTCTGAGTCTTTCTCTCCTGCTCTGTCCCTTCACCCTTCCAAGCATGATGTCCTTCTCCACGGACTGGTCTCTCCTGTCCACGTGCCCAAAGTATGTGAGATGCACTTTCAAAATTGGGTTTAGAAGACTGTAAAATACATGGAGGAGTGCCCATCTTTCTCTTGCAAAATTATTGGTGGATTTGAACTTGCAACTCTCTGTTGACTATGCCACAAGACTTATCCCTAGTAATTATGTTATTGAATTGGAACTGACTCAATGTTGAACCTCCAGCTGGTTTTCATAGGCTATAAGTTGCATCCAAAAGGCTCACACAAGAGAAGAGACATCTTTCTCTTGCCTTAGGATTGGTAGTGTGACTCCTTACCACTGAACAACCAAAGCTCCTAGTAAATATGGGAATGTTGTTTTTACATGCTATCGAGTTGTTTGCAACTTATAGCAACCCACTGGACAACAGCTCTGAACCCTGATCTATCCTGAGCCAATCTTACTGTCTCTGACACACTTACTCCCATTACCCCAGTCACTGAGTCAATCCAGCTCATCAAGGGTCTTCATCTCTTGCGCTGTCCCTCCAACCTCCCAAGAATGACGTACCTCTCCAAGGATTGGTCCCTCCTGGCAACACGTCCAAAGTATGTCATACAGAGCTTCAAAATCTTTGCCTCCAAGGAGCAGCCTGGTCTCACCTCTCTAGGATGAATTTGTGTATTTTCCTAGTAGTCCATGGTGTATTCAACACTCTTCTCCAGCACCACAGCTTCTATCATCCCTAGTCATTGTCCAGCTTTCTGATGAATAGCAAGTAATTATGAAGACCAGTGCCTTGATCAGGTGCATCTTAGTTTCCAAATTGACATCGTTGCTTCTTAGTATTCTGGAGAGGTCCCTGACAGCAGATTTTCCCAATGCAATTTGTCTACTGATTTCCTGGCTGCCGGTACCAAGAGTGTTCATTGTGGAGCCAAGCAAACTGAAGCTGTTAATAATCTTAATATCTTCACCATCTATCATGATTCTGCCAGTTGATCTAGTAGGGATAAAAAGTAATGTTATTAACAAATCAGTTGCCAAGGAGTGAATTTTGAGTGATGGTAACCTCACGTGTGTAAGACTAGAACTATGCACTATTGAGTTTCCCATGGCTGAGATTTTTTTTTTAAGTAGATTGCTAAATCTTTCTTCTAAGAAGTCTCTGGTTAAGCTTGAACCTCCAATCTTTTGTTTAGCATTCACGCTCATTATCTATTTGAGCCAATGTTCATTTGGAGATAAGGGTGGACTTTTCTAGTCACTGATAATGCCCACTGTGGACAAAGAGTGGATCTGAGTCCCATAATTCCTCCCTTCATGTTTTGCACAGCAATAAACCAACAAAGCCCACTCAGGATTATCTGGGCAGGCCTTCTAGTAATTCCAAGAGATTGTTCTTCATGTCTTATGCTTTTCTTGAACTCAACCCCCGCCTAAGAAGTGCAGTCCGTCAACATGGTTGTCAGTTAAGAAAGAAATCCTTCTACATTAGATGAAACCAAAGAGCATGGCCAGAGATGTTGAAAGGGAGGAGTGAAGACAGCTACATTTCAGCTAACAGATGCTGCCCTGGATGTGTTCACCAAGTTGTGCCAAGAAATCTGGAGCACAACCACTTGGCCAACTGACTGGAAGATATCTATGTTTGTTCCCATTCCAAAGAAGGGTGACCTAACTGAGTGCCGAAACTACAGAACAATATCATTGATTTCACTCGCAAGCAAAATTCTACAGAAGATTATCCAAAAACGACTGGAACAGCACATCAGCAGAGAACTGCCAGAAGTCCAGGCTGGGTTTAGAATGGGTCGTGGTACTAGGGATATTGTAGCTGATGTTAGATGGATCTTGGCTGAAAGCAGAGAATACCAGAAGAATGTATATCTGTGTTTCATTGATTATGCAAAGGCGTTTGTGTGGATCATAACAAACCGTGGCTGACTCTGAGGATGGATGGCGAAGAGATTGAGATTGTTTACAGCTTCAGTTTGCTTGGCTCCATGGTCAACACTCTTGGCACCAGCAGCCAGGAAATTAAAAAATGTATCGCAATGGGAAAGTCTGCTGTTAGGGACCTCTCCAAAGTACTCAAGAGCAACGGTGCCTTTCTGGAGACTAAGGTGCGCCTGATACAGGCCACGGTCTTTGCAATCACTTGTTATGCATCAGAGAGCTGGACAATGACTAGGGAGGATAGAAGAAGAATTGATGCCTTTGAGCTGTGGTGCTGGAGAAGAGTGTTGAGTGTTCCATGGACTGCCAAGAAAACAAACAGATTCATCCTGGAGAGGGTTAAAACCAGGCTACTCCTTGGAGGCAAGGATTCTGGGGCTTCGTCTGATATACTTTGGACATGTTGTAAGGAGGGACAGGTCCTTGGAGAGGGACATCATGCTTGGGAGGGTGAAGGCACAGCGCAGGAGGGGAAGACCTCTATGAGATGGATTGATTCAGTGACTGGGGTAATCAGGATGGGCGTGTCAGAGGCAGTGCAATTGGCATAGGATAGAGCACAGTTTAGGGCTGTTGTACATAGGGTCGCTATGAGTCGCAAATGACTCGACGGCACATAACAACAACAACAACAACCTAAAAGGAGTTCAGAGTCTGTGCAGTTTCACAATATGTTGGAAAGGTTCAAGAACATAAACACAAGTTAAAAGTGCTGCCTTGAATTTATTTCCAATAGTCTCTTATGGTGGCCTAGTGGGTAAGAAGTTGCACTGCCAACCCAAAGGCAGGTGGTTTGAATCCACCAGCTGCTCTGTGGGAGAATGGTGAGCAATCTGTTCCTGTGCTGTTACTGCCTTTAAAAACCCACTAGAAGGTCGGCTGTGAGTCAGTTCTGATTCAGCATCCCACCAGAACACTAACAACTTATTCTTTTACTCAGTGAGTGTGTGTTTCCATGAAAATACATACATATGTGCTCATAATGTCAATATGTCAATGTGCATAGAAAAGTGTAACATTTTTCCTAATTTTATAATTCAGCTCTATGGTGCCTTAATAGAAGAAAACAGAAAAACGTTGGCTGATTTGAAGCCCATTTGTCTATTGTTGACCACAACCATTTGTATGTTTAAACAGATGTTCTGTAATTAGCAGAAAAGACAAGCAAATAAAATATCAATGCATCTGAAAGTATCGCATCATCTAAGTCTAAGCATTTCTTGCATGGGTCCTGTGTTCTGACTTCCTAGTTAAGTGAGCGTGGCTGAATTATGTAAGCTTCACATTTTCATTCCTAAAAGTAGATACTAGCAGACATTGTGTGCAGGATTGTAGAGTGCTTAGCAGCTCCTCTGTGCCTTGAAAACATAGCTAACAGTTAATGAAACCTCTTGTTCTACACAGAATAAATGTGAACAGCCATCATTCAGTAAATGCTAATGTCTTCTTTATAAGGAAAATTCTTACAAATACAAAAATGTCTCAAAACAAGCTGATCTCACAACATAACTACAAGTAAAATCTGAAGAAAGTACTGTTATTAGCAGTATAGTTTTTAAGAAATAAAAATGTTACAGTGCTGTCTACAGTACCTATTAGAAGATGTTGTTATATGCTGTCGAGTCACCTGTGACTCTTAGCAACCATATGTACAACAGTCCTAAACCCTGCTCTATCCTGTGAAAATCTTATTGTCTCTGACACGCCTATCCCCATTTCCCCAGTGACTGAATCAATCCATCTCATCAAAGGTCTTCCTATCTTGTGCTGTCCCTTTACCCTCCCAAGTATGAAATCTCTCTCCAAGGACTGGTACCATCTTGCAACATGTCCAAAGTATCTCAGATGAAGCTTCAGAATCCTTGTCTCCAAGGAGCAGCCTGGTCTCACTCTCTCTGGGACGAACATGTTTGTTTTCCTAGCAGTCCATGGTATATTCAGTACTCTTCTCCAACACCACAGTTCAAAGGTATCAATTGTCCTTCTATCATTCCTAGTCGTTGCCCAACTTTCGGATGCATAGCAAGTAATTACAAAGACTATAGCCTGGATCAGGTGCACCTTAGTCTCCAGACTGACATCATTGCTCTTGAGTACTTTGGAGAGGTCTCTGACAGCACACTTTCCCAATACAATTCGTCTTTTAATTTCCTGGCTACTGGTACCAAGAGTGTTTATTGTGACGGCAAGCAAACTATAGCTGTTAACAATCTCAATCTTTTCACCACCTATCATGATGCTGCCAATCAAACCAGTGTTTAGAATCTTTGTTTCTTAATGCTGAGGTTCAAGGCCGCAGTCCTTGGCCTTCTGCAGCAAGCGCTTCAGGGTCCTCTTCAGTTTCAGCAAGCAGGGTTGATGCCACATTTCTCCTACTAGAGCCCAGCCTCCTGGATAATCTGCTTTGCATATAGATTGAAAAGTCTGGAGATAGGACACATTCCTGGTGTACTCTCTTCCCAATTTTGAACCATGTAGTGTTTCCCTACTCTGTTCTGATGACTGCCTCCTGGTACAAGTATAGGTTTCATATAAGCATAATCAAGTGTTCTGGGATTCCCATTCTTGTCTTTGAATAATCAATGAAACAAAGATAGATATTCCTCTAGTACTCCCTGCTTTCAGCCAAGATCCATCTAACATTAACTACAATATCCCTAGTAGCATGGCCTCTTCTAAATCCAGCCTGCAGTTACATTACAACACACACACACACACACACACACACACACACACACACACACTATATGTAATACATTATATACACTATCTAGTAGAGATTAGGGAGCTCTGGTGGTCCAGAGGCAAAGGGATACACTTCAATTCCAAAGGAGCAGGGTTTGAATCCATTAGCTGCTCTGCGGGCAAAGGATGGGCAATCTCCTCGCCTCCTCTTGTGTGATTAAGTGCCTCTGAAAACCTGTCGGTGGGTCAGCTATGGGTATGTTCTAACTGGATGGTACACAACAACAACAACAACAAGAACAACAGGAAAAAACAGTTCTTAATAGACACATGATTTCATTTAAATTGATCCCATGATGTGAATGCTAAGCATGGGATTAAAAGAGAAATATTATTCACTGGAGGCGGCTGTCCACACCAGGGAAGATTTCTAGGTAAGGTGCCTTTTAAAGGGATTTTCTCACTGACTTGCATCATTAGAGCAGAGATATGACTCTGAGACATAGTCCCTGCTGGTTGAGCTCGAATCTGAGAGCTGAAAAAGGTCAAGATGGCTCCCATCCTGTAGCCTGTTGGCCCTTCTAATGCTGTAGCCGTGCAATACCATTGAAATAGAATCTCAAACTGCTAAATATTTTCCTTTTAATGTTAGCATTTTAAGGTATTAGCTATTGAAATGTTTTGGAAAGTACCATTCTCTTCTAGGCGTGGGAACACAACCTAGCTCTCTTTTACTGGCCTGATACAAATTTGTACCACAGGTCTAAGGTCAGGGCCGGAAAAATACAGGGCTTGTATATTTCAAGTCATTTCCTTTCTCCACTCATGGCAGAATTACATGCCACAGAACCCAGTGAAGCATTATAAAGAGGCATTCTTTTAAATTTAGATTGCTAGATACTTTATAACTTTTCAACTCTGTCATCTCATCAGCAGCAACTGTAGCAAGACTTTGCATAACCAGTTGTTGCTTACTAGAGGGGGGGGCGGGGAATCCCACCACACTCAAGAAACTCATTGCTGTCAAGTTCAGAACTGACTCATAGCTGACCCTCCAGCATGTTTTCAGAGGCTGTGAATCACAGGGAAGGAGACTGTCCATCTTTCTCCCATGAAGCAGCTGATGGATTCAGATCATCGGCCTTTGGGTTGGCATGTAACTCCTTACTGATGGGGCCACCAGAGCTCCTTTAACTTAGTAGGGCAAGATCAAATCCAAGCTGATGCAGCACAGAGTAACCCACACTCTCCAAAAGGGAAATCACTTATCTTTCCTTGGAACCCTCACTGCTCCCTGTTCATAACTTCACTGTAGCACCTGTCCCTGCGGCACATCCACTGATTTACACACTTGCTTTCCCGTCTGAAAAAAAGAAATTCCCCATCTTTGTAACCTCAGGATCTGATGTGGTAAGATCAGACAAGATAAGATTAGGCAACATATTAAGAGTTTTATATGACAAGTAATGAATGGACAAAGAAAATGGAGAAAATGAAAAACATAATTAAAAAATTGAGTATGGAGAAATCAGATGAGACTGCGACATGTTACTCTTCTCTATCATTCACAGCAAAGTGAGAAGTAATTTCCTAGAAATGCTGGCAATCTTTGGCTGTCATGTGGCAATAGATGTAGAACTAGAAAAACCTCTAATTCCCACCCATAGCTGACCCTCCATGGGGTTTCCATGGCTCCAAGTGGGATTAGAAGGAGACTGCCCTTCTTTCTCCTGCAGAGCTGCTGATGGATTCAAACCACCACGACATGAGTCTGCTGGTTTAAGAAAGGCAGCTTTCATGCCATGGTATTTTCACAAGGGGGCATTCAGGTACACTGGCATGATACAGGTGCTTTTGTTTCTCTTGGTAATTTCCAGTTATAGTCACTCCTTAGCCCCCGCTGCTCCTGTACATCATTCTGGTTACCTACCATTCCATTTGAAAGAACCGGAGCGACTTTTCACTTGGGAGAACATAATACAAGTCAGTTCTTCACGACTAAATTAGGGTGGACAACACTTCCCTTGGGAAGAAAAGCAATAACTGATCACTATAATGAGATTGTGCAACAAACTTTGAAAATGCTTAGACCACATTTATACAGAACAGTATTTGCTTACACTTCAGATACAGCCGTCGATTTATGCTTCATAGCCATGGAGCAGGTAATAAATACAAGCATAACAATTTATTGAAACCATTTTTATTACTTTTTTAATAAAAAATACATTTGGCTGCTCAATTCAGATTAAACTACAGTATCCAAAATACTACACTTTGGATTTTCAAAATCAATCCTGGCAAGATTTAGCCCATAACACAATAATTCATTTCCAAAGTAAATACCACAGCTGAATCTGAGTGTTCTCAAAATTGTGTTCCAGGCATGATATTAGATTTTTAGTCCACATCATTGAAACTGACTTAACTGGGTCTCATAAAGCACATTTCCAAAAGTAATTAAAGGCTTTATAAGATCAAACACAAAATTTAATTTAAATTCAAATAAAACAAAATTTTAAAAGTTTCTATGAAGAAAACACAGAAAGTTAGAAAGTAAATGGATTTCATTGTATCATTTTCTGCATCTTGAGAGTTATAATTTTGTTTTTAACTTCTTGATTTGTGACTAATGAGATAACAATAGCCTGCCTTTCAAAGATTTTATAATATAATAACTTATGAAGTATCACAGAGTTAGTGATTACACAGGTATTTTTACATAACATGTAGAGAAATAAATTGGCAAAATTAAGAGGGGATGCATCTTAAATCTATTGAAAGTAGAAATTTTGAATTGAGAGGTCACTAGGTAAATTATATTTCTTTTCAATTTAGAAAAAGGGGCAAATGTAAACACAGTACTATGAAAACAACATAAAAGTTTAGTTTCCTTTATGCTAATAAGTAGACTTCTGGAAAAAAGTAATTCAACAAAACTCTATCACTTACAATGACTGTTGTTGTTGTTTTTGTTATGGGCCGTCGAGTCATTTGTGACTCACAGCGACCCTATGTACAACAGCCCTAAACCCTGCTCTATCCTGTGCCAATTGCATTGCCTCTGACACACCCATCCCGATTACCCCAGTCACTGAATCAATCCATCTCATAGAGGTCTTCCCCTCCTGTGCTGTCCCTCTACTCTACTCAGCATGATGTCCCTCTCCAAAGACCTGTCTCTCCTTGTGACATGTCCAAAGTATGTCAGACGAAGCCCCAATGACTAGAATGATAAAATACCTAGGAATAAACCAGTATGCAAAAAGATGTGTATGAGTTACAACTATAAAACAAAAACACTTATATAAATGGAAAGACATTCAGGGATCATAGAAGATTGAATACTGTAAAAACGTCACTACTACCAAAAATGGTTTTAGAAAGAATGCAATCCCAATCCAATTCTTTACTGCAATAGAAAACCAATGACCAATCTTCAATTTAATGGAAAGAAGCCCTCACAAGTCACAGCATTATTGAAGAAGCACAAAATTGATGGCCTAGCCCTCTTTGATCTCAAAACATACTATACAAGTACAGTAAACAAAACAACTTGGCACTGATTCAATTGCAGACACACAGAACCTTGGAAAAAACCCCTAAGCATAGAAATAATCCATTTACCTATGGACAACTGGTTTTCAAAAGTGGACTGAAGTTCATTAAATGAGGAAATTTTACAGATGCTGCCGTCAAACCTGGATAATCTCATGCAGATAAAAAAATGGAGTAAGTTTATGCTGTTGTTAGGTAACGGTGAGACAATTTTGAGTCACAGAAGCCCCATGTGACAGGGTAGAACTATCTTGAAGGATTTTCTAGGCTATAATCTTTAGGGGAGAAAATCACCAAGTCTTTTTCCTGCAGTGCAACTGAGTGGATCCAAACCAACAACCTTTGAACTATCAAGTAAACACTTAACTGTTCGTATTATCAGAACTCAGTGAAGAATATGTATTACAGAATTATTTTCTGCTATGCTGTGTATATAAACATGAGTATCTAAATTTAATTGTACAAATTTAAACTTAATATGTCTTTGAATAGTAAATATTTTCCCCTGCTTCTTTATGCATCCTTCACCCAATTTTATTAGAGTTAACACTCATTGATTTGTAAAATGTATTAACATAATTTCTCTCAAATTTATTAAAAATTCTATTTTTTTCTATGTCATCATTAGCCTTAATACGACTAAAAAAGTATAGAATTGAGAGAAGATTTATAGTTTTAAGTAGTTAAATACTTTACGTTTTGTTCTTAGGTGAATTCACAGCAGCATTTAAAAAAGCAGTTCAAGAAAAGGACTTTTCAAAGTATCAATTAATCTTCTCTGAAGGGAATAGAACTAACTTATATTAAACCTAGATGTTAAGCCTAGTAGGTTAAGAGGGAGAATTCCATTTCCTAGGAGACATTCTACTGCTTTTACTCTGAGCCCACAGAGAATAAGCACTGAGATCCTGTATCAAGTCCAACAATATTTCTAGGAAAAGCATTTAGTAGGAGAAGTATAAGGAAGTTTGTTTTGCAAATAAATTTTTGTCTTGCTTGCCTCGAAGGCTTTGATTTCCAGAATGGTAAAAGCTAGCTGATATGCTGATGTGGAAGCGGCAAGATGCAGAAAGGGGGACCCATAGCCTGACTGGTGTAAGGGCAATGGGCCTTCCTTCTCTCTAGCTTGCTTAAGATTCACACTACTTGTTTTGCAAGAAGAGTTGAACTATTTTTGATAACAAGAGTAAATGGTGGAAAATGAAAAAAAAAAAAAGATTCACACTACTTAGAATATACCCCAAATAAACCATAATTGCCACCCAAGCAGATACATGCACACCCATGTTTATCGAGGCTTTGTTCACAATAGCAAAGAGTTGGAAACAGCCTAAGTGCCCATCAGCAAATGAATGGATAGAGAAGCTGTGGTATATTCGCACAATGGAATACTATGCTACATTGAAAAAAAGGAAGAAACTCATGAAATACTACTAAAAATGGATGACCCTGGAGGACAGAATACTGAGTGAAATATCTCTGTCACAAAAGGACAAATACTGCATAATGCCACAGTTGTAAAACAGGACTGACATAGGAATTGAGGGGGAGACTGAGAAAAATGGGATAAATTATGTATACTGCATTGAAATAGATGAGAGAGAGAGAGAACTGTTTAAAAGAGACATATGATTAGGTATTCTTGCCATGACATGAGTCCAGAACGAAGGCTGTGTAGTGGAGTGAACTTGGGGGTAGGGACTGTATACCAATGAAAGATCTTTTACTTTTCAAAGAGAAGAACAAACTGGAAGGGAGGGGTGGGCAGATTGAAGAGTGGAACAATGAATGAATGGAAACTCACAATTTCTGCAAACTTTCATTAAAATTAATAATAATAATAATAAAAGGGAAAATATTTGTGTATTTTGACACTCAAGTCTTATCAAAGTAAAGAGTGTGCTTTCTTCTGGCTTTGTTTAGTGTGCATATTTCCCCTCTGTGACCACAAAAAGATGGTCTGCTGTAGGATGCGTAGCAGGTCTACTGGGATCCCCTTTTCGTCAGGTTGACTTATGATGATAGTTTGTACTGGGTAAAACAATAACATGTGGGGATGAGCTTGTTGTTCTCTTCCTTAAAGGTAAGGGAAATGGAACGGCACTAGGAAATATTCCTGGTACTGGTAATCCTAGTATTATACTTGAATGACAGAAGACATTGGTCAGAGGATGGGGCAAAAGGCTATTATAAGAAAAGACCATGAACAATGGCAGAGAATCAGAGCAAAGGAACTCAATTCAATCCATTGCAGCACTCAGTATCTTTAATCCACCCTCTGGATTATAAGCCAAATTTATGCCATTTACAAAATGCCACTCTTGTCCAGAGACATACTTTTAAATTAGCCCCTAAAGTGACAAAGTTATGAAAAGGCAAACATTTTGGTGGATAAACAATGGTTGCCTCTTCTTTGGCTAAACTGGCCCTGGGTCAAGGTACACAGCTTGGGAAATGGGGCAGGACTTTCAGCTCCCCACTCATCTTGTGTACAAACTGCCAAAATCTCCCAGAGTCTACAGAATACTTATATTTTTCACAAAACCCCTCTCTCTCTGTATCACTCATTTGAAAGATTGCGATAGTCTTGCCGTTTCATTCCTTCCAGTCATCCCTCCTTGCAATTCCTCTTCTATATGGATGGCCACAGGAGCATGGCTCTATCGTTTTTTACTCTTACTAGCAACATATAAAAGGTCTCATTGGTCCATATCCTTGCTGTTATTTGGTGTCATCTTTTTTCGCTTTTCAGACACAAGTATGTGGAAAAAGATGGACAGTCTCCTCCCATGTGAATAACTGCTTCTGAAAACCTGCTGGAGGGTCAGCTATGGGTTGATTCCAACTTGATGGTACACAACAACATCAAAATGAGTATAGAAATAATCTTTGTTATTTTGAGTTGTAGTTCTTAATGATGTTAAGCACCTTTTTGGATACTTATTTGTGAAGTTTCTATTAAAATATTTTCCTCAAAAAAAGGAGCATCTTTCTAAATGTACATTTCATCATCATCTCCTCCCCCTGCTTCTTCTTTAACTACAATTGTTAATTATTTTCAAGTCTTCTCTGACTCATGTGACCTTATAATATAAGAAAAATGTGTCCAGTCCTGTGCCGTCTTCATGACCATGGGTATATTAGAGACCTTTGCCACAGCCAATGTGTACTTTGTAAACTGTCCAACCTAGGAGGTTTATCATCATCAGCACTGTACCAGACAAATTCTATTGTGGTGCAAAAGATTTTTATTGGGTAACATTTTGGAAGCAGACCCTCAAGCTTCTCAGTTTGTTTTAGTCTGAAAGCATGGTGATCTTCACTAGGATTTGAAATACCACAGACATACTTTCTAGAATCACAGCAACATGTAAGCCATTACAGCACAAAACCTTGACAGTCTAGTGGTGGTTAATTATGGTAGTGGCTCAGTGAACAACAGCAAAATTTGCAAACAGTATATTCTACTACCTGCCATTTAAGTTTATAGCTTTGCCCTCAAGAGATGGAGTTTATTTTGTCCTCCACTGAATTTGGGATGACTCTGATACTTGTTTGGCTAAGAGAATGCACAAGTGACAACCCAAAGCCTAGGTAGGCTCTTATTGAGACTTTCCCTCTTGTCACATGATGAATCTACCCAAGCCTGTTGGAAGGTTAAAGACCATGTGGAGTGGACTCAGACATCCTAAAAAGCCCTTAGCCATATGAATGAGTCTAGACAGTATCAGCAGAGCCACTACTGACTGATACCATGTCTGCAGAATTACAAGGCAGCCGTTGAAACTGCCAACCAACAGTGTTGGGAGCTACACAAATGTTTGCTTTTCAAGCTACAAAGTTTTGAAGTATTACTACCTTTGCCACAGTAGTTAACTTATGTTGAAAAAAAAACAACCCACTGCCTCCCAAATCAAGAAAGGGGTCCATCAGGGATGTATTTTGTCTCCATACATTTTCAATCTGTATGCAGAGCAGATCATCCGAGACGCTGGGCTGTACGAGGAGGTACGTGGCACCAGGATTGGTGGAAAAATCATCAACAATCTGCGTTATGCAAATGACACAACCCTGCTTGCTGAAACTGAGGAGGACCTGAAGCGCTTGCTGCAGAAGGTCAAGGAATGCAGTCTTCAATATGGATTGAAGCTCAACATCAAGAAAACAAAGATTCTCATCATCGGGCCAACTGGCAGCATCAGTACGGATGATGAAGAGATTGAGATAGTTAACAGTTTTAGTTTATTTGGTTCCACAGTCAACACTCTTGGTGACAGCAGCCAGGAAATCAGGAGACGAATTGCTTTGGGAAAGTCAGCTGTGAGGGACCTCTCCAGAGTACTGAAGAGCAACGATGTCAGGCTGGAGACTAAGGTGCACCTGGTCCAGGCTATAGTCTTTGCAATTACGTGCTATGCATCATAGAGTTGGACAGTGAATAGGGATGATAGAAGGAGAATTGATGCCTTTGAGCTGTGGTGCTGGAGAAGAGTGTTGAATATACCACAGACTGGTAGGAGAACAAATAGATTTGTCCTGGAGAGGGTGAAGCTGGAGTGCTCCTTGGAGTCAAGGATTCTGAAGCTTTCTTTGACATACTTTGGGCATGTTTCAAGGAGGGACTGGTCCTTGGAGAGGGACATCATGTTTGGGAGAGTGGAGGGACGGCGCAGGAGAGGAAGACCCTCGATGAGATAGATGGATTGATTCTGTGAGTGGAGTGGTGGGAATGAGTGTGTTTGAGACAGTGAGGTTGGCACAGGATAGAATGGCATTTAGGGCTCTTGTACACAGGGTTGCTATGAGTCGCAAGTGATTCGATGGCACATAACAACAACAATAACCCCCCTAAAAACCCCAAGCTTCAAACTTATTGTTGTCAAGTTGAAACTGACCCACATCTGACACTCCAGAGGATTTTCAGGAGCTTTAGATCACGTAGGAGGAGAGGGCCCATCCTTCTCCCACTGAGGGGCTGGGGGATCCCAACAGCCTGCCTCTGGATTATCAGTGCAACTCCCTCCCCACTAGGCCACCAGAGGCCAATCTATGCAACTATCTCCTAATAAGATGTACAGAGGCCACAACTAACTTATAAGCATAATTTAAGATAATCGATAAGATATCCCAATTATAATAAGCAAGTTTTGTACTAAAAATCATATTGACTCATAGTTGATCTTCCAGATGGTTTTCAGAGGGAGTAAATCACACAGGAGGATATTTCCCATCCTTCTCACATGGAGCAACTGGTGGATTCAAACCACGTGCCCTTTGGGATTGCAATACGGCTTCTTTCCACTAGGCCAACAGAGCTCCCTCTGATAATATGCTCTTTTGATAACATGCTCAAAGTATGCAAGACAAAATTTCACTCTCCTTGCCTCCAAGGAGCATGCTGGCAGCACTTAGTCCAAGAAAGACTTGTTTGTTCTATACAAACTCTTAACTCATTGCTGTCACGTCGGGAGCAAGTAATAAGTACTACACAAAAATTATTTGTAATAAAATGAAGTGGATTTCAGAATGTAAATTATCATGGATTGCTACAAAAAGGGAAGCATTACATAGTAATACGAAGCTTGAAACTATACAAAGAACACTGGATGCATGACAATTCTGTGTGACATTGTACTGATGTTATGAATATAGTTGGTGACATTTTTTCAAATAAATACCTCTTGGTCAAATTCTAAGCAGAACATGAAAGAAATTTTCCCTTTATTTATGTGTCAATTTCTTGGAAGGTGGAGTATCTTTTATAATGGCAACATTTTCTTTGTTTTTCTACCCTTGGTGGCTAGACTGCAGTAAGTTGTGCTGCTAACACAAAGGCAGTGTCTCTAGCTGCTCCTTTAGGGAACGGTGATTAACCTCCTCCTGTGCACTTTACAGCCTCTGAAAACAGCTGGAGGGTCAGTTATGATTGGCTCTGACTTTAGGACAATGAAGTTGACTTTTTTTGAAATAAGTACTGCCAGAGTGCTCTTTGGAGGCAAGGATGGTGAAACTTTGTCTTACATACTTTGAGTACTGAAGTGTTAGACTAAAAGTTGGCTTTGGTGGTTTTTGTTTGTTTTTTTGTTGTTTGTTTTGTTTTGCTTTGTTTTTTAATTTTTAAAAGCCATTTAGTCACTGGTATCCAGCTATCTTAACTGCAAACACATGGTCTTGCAAATCAGCAACAGCTGTGGGATTAGGCTAAGTCAAAGAGTGCTTCCCACACTATACAGAAAGACATGCAACGAGAAAGACTTAAAGCAAGACTTGAGGGGAGCACCGCTTGTGGTAAAAAGATCTTGGTGAGAGCAAGACTGGTGGTGGAGAGACTGAAGCACTACTGTGGACAAAACTGACAAAAGGTGTGACCTGAAGCTTCTTGCATTTGTGCTGGACACAGCTGGATTTTGCTGTTCTTGCCCTTGATGATGGAAGGAAAAGCTGCTTGCTTAATTGAAAGCAGAGCCTGGACTAGTTGAGGAGTTGTGTCTTGGGAATGCTGGACTAAATCTGGACTTATTTTTGGTGATATTTTTTGCCTACACCACTCTCCAACTTCCTTTCCTATTAACCCCATTGTTGGTACTATAACTCTGAGTCAGCAATGAACAAATCTCTTGCTGCTTGTGAGACTCTACAGGTAACATGGGGCTGGGCTATGGGTTCTTTATCTGCTTTCTGCTCTGGGGAAATGAGGGGCTGTACTGTTCTTATTCCCTCTGGCCCTTTCAGAGAGATGCTTCTGGTCCTGTGCCTCTATGTCCCATTTTCTCTGCTTTAGACAAGTACGCTATCAAAGAAGTCAGTCCTTGGGATAGCACATCATGACTGGGAAAGTAGAAGGCCAGTAAGAGAGAGGAAGACTCTCAAGGAGATGGACTGATGACACAGTGAGAGTAATGATGCTCTTAAACACAGCTGAGACTGTAAAGAGAAGACAGTACTAGGTACTGATCTTGCTGTGAGTCAGAGATGACTTGAGGGCATCAAGCGGCAACAACAGAATGAATGTCTAGAGACATTAACTACAATAATGTCCACTAGGATATTGGAAAACCATGTGCAACTGGGGTAAATTATTTGTTGGGCAGGCCAGGCCAGGCCAATGCATTGAAGAATATGAACATGTACTGAATCCTCATGCACTAAATGCCAACAGCCTCCAATTTCTGTGATGGTAAACTATTCTCCAAATGTTTACAAAGGCTCAGTACGAAATCATCCAGCCCTTAAGGAAATCACTGCACCGTGGACTATGGTGTTAGTTCCTTCTGCTGTTGAATATACTGCCCTCCATTAAGTGTCCTGTATTAGGAGAAATCTGTCTGTTGTCTCCTGCTGCACACGATAAGCTCTTTGAAATCATGGGCCGTCTTGGTTTTCCTAGAAATCTAGACTAGATGCTGTATATTAATACACTATATTACAGCACACAGGAAAAGGAAATGTTCCATTTTCTAGGAGAACTGTTAGGAAATACAACAATCCTAAGGCACTGGCTATGAAAGTAAATGCATAAAATATGAAGTTAGGTCAGCAGGAATTCCAGGTGGGAAGTCAGCTCAAATAGAATAATGTGGGGGGAGGAGGAATCCTACAAATAATTTACCCAGCAAACATAATTCAATGACGTAGGCTGACTTACACATTGGACATTTTATAATTTGGTCTAATGTTAACTAAAAAAAAAATCAGTATCTTAAAATAATTTCACATTATCAATTTTGTGGAAACTGGTGTCTGAAGTATCATTTTTAAGGTTCAATGCAGAGTTGGGTGCTAAGAGTGGCTTATTGAATCAAAGCTCTAGAGTAATCTGCATAATGATTATTCTAATCATTTTCCTACCAGGAAAATTGATGATGTGTAGACTTTCCCATGACCACATGGGGAGTCAGGGGAACAAGAAACCAAAGTCATGATTCCGAATCCCAGATTACCATCCCGTTATTGGATAAGGCTCCATCTACTGCTCATGGGAAGTTAACCCAAAGCTTCCTAACTAGGTCGGCGGGTGAAGTGCAACGAAGCTTTCTTTGTTTCAATTTACAAGATGAAATAATGGGCACAGCCCTGGTAAATTGTGCTCGCAATTATTTTCTTAATTATAACTGCAGGGTAATTTCCACAGAAATGTAAGAAGTCCCCCACCTCCCACCCTTTGCTTCAGGAGTAGGGCAATTGAAGGTCTCACCCCTTTGCTATATGATGTTGCCAAGATATCTGACAGTCCCTTGATGATTTGTTTAAAAAAGAATACATTTAGTGCTTTGTGGTTTTACATGTGTTAAATTTTCTTCACAGAACAATTAAAAGAGATGGTATATTTGCAAGAGAAAAACTGAAGAAACAGTCCTTTTTGTCTCCCATTGGTATCATATGGAGAAAGGTAGGATTTTATATTACGGTTTTCATTTTTCAGGCTGTGGGTTTAGTACTGCACAGACCCCAGGAAATATGTTTCCTGTTTTTGTTTCCTGTAGGAGAATATAATGTAAGAATGTGAGGAACTTCCCTCTCCCTTTTTCTTTTCACTCTGACTTTTCTACCCATTTATTTGATCAGCATGAAAAACAATCTCTGTTCACAGATAACACTTTGTCTATTATCCTCAAGTTTAGATCAAAACAGATCTGGAAAATGCATTTTATTATTAAGGAAATAGGGATGTGAGGATCTGAAAGGGGGGACCCTTTAAGAACAACAACAAATAAAACCCCAAACCAGACATAAACTCACAGCTAATGAAAGCAAAAGAGAAGAGTAAAGCAGAAAAGAACAAAATGAGGCATCATGGGAGCAAAAGGGCTATATGAAAGTGAGGCTTGTGAAACGAAGGCCAGGCAGCTGTGAGTAACCCGGGAGAGGACAAATGTCCTTTGGGGAAGATTAAAGAGACACCAAGGCAATAAGAATTCAGCCAAGAAAAAGCTCAGAAAATGACTGGCCAAGAGTATGTTTTGGCCTCACTATTCTGTTCTTTATTATTTACTATTTTCCCCTAACAACACATTTTTGTTCCCTTTGGAGAAAAAGAAAAAGAGAAGATAAGGTTGTTGTTGGCTTTTGTTTTTTTGTTTTGTTTTACTTTAAAAGTGTGCCCACTTTAAGTGCCCTTGTTTCTCTAACAACTTGGAGCCTAAAAATAGCCTACCAGGAGACTTCTGTAAATCTTCTGACTATAAACAGATACGCACTTCCCCCCCTCCTGTGAAAAGGTGTATTTCAGTAATGGTTTGATTTCAAGAAGCACTTTTGGCAAAGTTGATTTTATATCCCTAAGTGCCCCCTAGTGACAAGGTCCAATTGCAAAATCTTTTTCACATTTTGTTTAAATGTTTCTCCTAATACAAATGTGACCATCTCAGGATGAAACACCAAACTTCTTGTCACTTTGTTTTAATTAGATAGAAACGTGTCTTTTTATAGGTCTTGAGCACTACTACAAATAGAAGACATTTCAGCTTTTCGCTGTATATTCCTTTACACATTTAAATGTTCTTGTTGTTGTTGTTATGTGCCGTGGAGTCGCTTGTGACTCACAGCGACCCTATGTACAACAACCCTAAGCCCTGCTCTATCCTGTGCCAATCTCACTGCCTCTGACACACCCATCCTGATTACCCCAGTCACTGAATCAATCCACCTCATAGAGGGTCTTCCGCTTCTGCGCTGTCCCTCCACCCTCCCAAGCATGATGTCCCTCTCCAAGGACCTCTCCCTTCTTACAACATGTACAAAGTATGTCAGACGAAGCCTCAGAATCCTTGCCTCCAAGGAGCAGCCTGGTCTAACCCTCTCCAGGATGAATCTGTATCTTTATTTTATTGATGAGGATATTGAGGCACTGAGAGGTTAAAGCAATAGATCTCAAAAAAAGGAAAGATACACCTTTCAGGAGATATGTGGGTGTGTGTGAGAGGCGAGAGCCGAGAGCGAGAGTGAGCAGAGGAGAGAGAGAGAGAGACCATAATAAACTAATGTGGTGAAAACGCTCATACTATTCTGAAGCAGAGTCACAACGCCTTTTACATAGATTGTAGTGCATATTTACTTTTAATCTGTGCTATTTTTAGATCCTATTTTGACTGGAAGTACTTCCAGAACTCGGCTAGGACATTTAACAAACCTTGTTCTATAGTATGATATTTAGCAAAATACCTGTGAATAAAAACCATGCAAATATTGCAACTTTTCTCTGTACATTCCTTAATACATTCAAAGATTCTTACATGTACTCATATTTTACTGATGTGGATACTAAGTAGGCACAGAGGCGTTAAAGCACTTGGTCATAAATGGGAAGGGGGCACCCTCAAGGAGATGTATGAAAGTCTACCAGGGGGTGGGTATTTTTCTCACACACAAAACCTTCCTGACTCTTCGGAGAATGAGACATTCGGGAGAAGAAGTGCCTTCACAACCACTGAGCTGCCATATTGACTGAGGTACATTGAAGACCTCTGCTATGTCTGGATGATTAGAAATGACAAGGTAAGAGAAGATCTTGACTAAGAATAAAAGTCTCTCACATAATTTACATTTCAATAGCCACATTGATGTTAGGCACCCCTGAGTCAGAACCAACTCATAGGTGAACCTCCAGCAGGTTTTCAGAAGCAGTAAACTGCACGAGGGGAGACTGAACATCTTTCTCTTGCAGAACAACTGGTGGGTTTGAACTGTATGACTTTGAGTTAGCAGTGCCATGTTGTTTTTGTTAAGTGCCGTCAAGTCGTAGGCAACTCATAGCAACCCTATGAACGAAAGGCCCGTATACTCGTACAACTTTCATCCTTTCTCCAGATTCATAGAGTTTCCGGGGGTAAGCTATTTCGGAAGTGGATGCTACTCTTGCTTCCAAGCTTGTTTTAATCAGGTAGCTCCACCAAACACTGTCTGCCATAGGTAACCCATTCTCGCATTTGATACATCAGCGTCACAGTGTTCCGCTTCACAGCAACCATGAGTTACTGCTGTATAGCAAGTGGACATACCAGTGCTATACCACATAGGAGAATGTTTCACCAAAAGCAATTAGAAACAGGCCTGAGGGCCACGGATTAGAGTCACCCACCTTTGGCTTGGACTTTACCTTAATAGAGGAATAAAAACCAAACTGTTTATTTGAAGTTGATTCAACTCATAATGGCTCCAAAGGGCTGAGTAGACTTGCCTCCTGGAGTTTCCAAGGTTGAAATTTTTACAGAAGTAGACAACCCATCTTTCTCCTTTGGAGTGGCTACTGGCTTTTCAACCACTGAACTTTCAGTTAGCAATGAAGTGCTTAACCACTGTGCTCTCAGGGCTCCTTTATGAGATGAACTGCGTCTAGCTCTTTTGTTTTGAATTGCTAGCCTCAGTTTCCCTTACTTCTGTTTTCTACATAATATCTCTGTATTAGTCCTGTTTCCACCACCTATTTGTAGAGCTCTTCCTTAATTCAAATGAAAATCGCATAGCATGTCTGTAAAAGGATCAGCATGCACTGGGGGGTTTTTCTTTGATGTAGTCAGTCTAGTGGAAATTTTAGACCCAATACCCCAGTGAGAAAGAGGTTATCTACTCCAGGCTTTATTAATTTTTCTTATTTCTTTATTTGGCCAGAATAAAATCATTGATGAATCAATTTTCAGCGATCTTTAAAATTGCACCCCAGGCATTAGGTGAGTGTACTATATTCCTAAAAATCGATGAATTCCAATGAACTTAGCAAGTAAGTACTTTCATTGTTCTGAAAACCTCTAGCAATGCTTGGGTTATGAATTAGGAGGCATTGAGTCTATCATTTAATTTTCACTTACTTGATTTCAGGCATGGCTGAGATATTCTGTGATCTATAGTTCTTTATGCTCATAGAATTCTAGGTGTGTCACAAACAGATCTGTAATATTTATTATTTCTAAGACCTATAGCCCATCTTCAGTTGCAGTTGTACCGAAAATTACTTTTCATTTCCCCTAAGACTAAGATGCACCTGATTTGAGTAATAGTTTTTTTTTCAGTTGGAAAACGCATCTGAAAGTTGGACAATGAATTAGGATGACTAAGAAGTATTGCTGTTGCTGAAGAGTATTGAGTATCTCACGAGGCACGCAAAGAACAAATAATTCCGTCTTGGAGGAGGTGTGTACAAAGTGCTCCTTAGATGCTAGGATGGTGAAATGGCCTCTTACACACTTCGATCATCTTTTCAGGAAAGGCTAGTGTGTGGGGAAAAAGCATGCTAGGAAAGGTGGAAGGTTAGTCAAAGAGAGGAAGACCTTCAGTAAGTATAATTGACACAGTAACTGTAATAATGGGATTGAACATGAGAGAGAGAGAGAATGGTACAGAATAGGCATGATCCAGACCTATTTATTGTTCACAATGTTGCTGATTATGCTCACCAGGTTGTGCCAAGAAATCTACAGGATAGTACCTGGCCACTTCACTGGAAGAGATTCACATTTATTCCCTTTGCTAAGAAAAGTGATCCAACAGAATGTGGAAATTATTAAACAATATCTCTAATATCACATGCAAGCAAAATCTTGCTGAAGATTATACAAAAATGGCTTTAACAGTATATTAACAAAGAACTGCCAGAAATTCAAGCTGGATAAAGAAGACGATGAGTGTCAGATGGTCTTTGGCTGTAAGTAGAAAGTACCAGAAGGATATAAATTTGTATTTTATCAGGTATGAGGAGGCATTTGATTGTGTGGATTACAACAAATTCTGGCTAACATTGAGAAGATTGGGAATCCTAGAAAACTTGATTGTGCACATGCAAAACTTACACCTAGTTCAAAAAGCTGATGTCTAAACACAGCAAGAGAATTCTGAATGGTTCAAAATCAAGAAAGCAATATGTCAGGGATGTAGCCTTTCTCCTTAGTTTTTTTTTTTTGTGATTATAGGATTTGTTTTATATTAAAAAAACACTTGTACAAATTATGGGCATTCAATAAATATTACCATATACATGAGCAAATGATGACTAAAAATCTATTACATTTTTGCTCAATATTTACAGTAGCCTGGTCTCAATAATTGTTGTTGTTTCTCCATAGTTTTTTGATCTATATGTTGAACAGATCATTCAAGAAGCTAGACTTTATGAAGAAGAATATGGCATCAGGATTGGAGGAAGATTCAACAACATGCATTATACAGATGACACAAACTTGGTCATTGAAAGTTAGGATTACTTGAAATATTTCTGTGGAATATCAAAGACTACAGCCTTCAAAATAGATTGCATCTCAAAATCAAGAAAACAAAAATTATCACTATTGAGCCAATAGACAGTATCGTGATAGATGGAGAAAGGATTGAAGTTGTTAATGATTTCATCTAACTTGGATCCATAATCAATCTCTTGGCATCAGAAGTCAGGAAATCAAAAGATGAGCTGCATTGGGACAAGTCTGCTGTCAAAGACCTCTCTAGAGTGCTGAAGATCAAGGATGTCAATCAAAAGACTAAGGGGTGCCTGATCCAAGCAATGGTCTTTTCAATTGCTTGCTATGCATCTGAAAGCTAGACAAGGACTAGGGGTGACAGAAGATTGGATTTTTGTTCATAGGGTCGCTGGGAGTCATAGTTGGGACTAACGTAACCACAACCCAAGTTGATTTGATGGCCATCTAAAACAACAACACAGTAAGGCGGAGAAAAGCCATGGTGGCCCACTGCTTAAAACTCTAGGGTGCTAAGAAAAAGGTCAGGAGTTTGGATTTACTGGCCCCTCAGTGTGAGAAAAAAAAAATGTTGCCATTTGCTTTTGTAAAGATTTATAATCCTCTAAACGGTAACAGTGGACATGGCTCAACGGTGATGAACTTTATAAAACGTAGTATATGGAAATGATCATATCAAGCACAATGTCAATGAAGGAATGGATGAAACACAAGGTACTCGAATGAAACACAGTGTATATATTGTGTATGCAATTTTTAGGGAAATCAATACAAAATTTTTAAAAAAGTAACCAAAAAACCCTCCAAATAAAAAAAAAACAAAACACAACAACCCTTATGGTACAGTTCTACTCTGTCCTGAAGAGTTGTAATTACATAATATAGTGGGAGTGGGGCTTATTATAGATTGAAATGATTTCTATGAATGGAAGCAGATGATCTCCTCTTTCTCCCTCAGTATAGCTGGTGGGTTTGAAATGCTGACTTTCCAGTTAACAGTCCAACACTTAAGCTATTGTGCTACCATTGTTGTTGTTGATTGCCATCGAGTTGAGCACGATTGTACAGTTAATGGCTCTTACCCTTTCAATATTAAAAACCAATTACAATGCAGTGTAGAATTTGTAGTTCTCCACAACTTGGCCTTGAAACAGCAACCAGGACTTGAACAGTTTCAAATGAAAATATATCGCTGTAGCAAATACAAATGGATTGAAAAGAAAAAATGTTGCTTGCTTGACCAAGAAGTAGGCCTTCGTTTAACTGCTACCAGACTGTTTCCCTTTATCTACTTTTGTCCTGTCCATTGCTGCTTTTTGATTCCTTTAGCACCCTGCACATTGCTGGCTCACAGAAAGCGCTATGTAATGATTAGATCTTTTCTCTCTTCAGACAGCTCTGCTGTTCCGATGGAGGACGGAGCACCTTCTGTGCAATCAATTTATATTTTCTGAAATGATATATTTTCATCACCAATCTGCTTGAAATCATGCAATATGTGATATTTTGTGACCTAAAGTAATATTTTATAAGTTCCCCTATGTATCATACTTATATTTACCTTTATAGCTGTGCCTTTCACTATAGGTATATGATGCAATTTGTTTATTCATGACCATTTGGACTCTCTACCTTATGTTTATTGTGATAAAATGCTTCTATTCATATTTGTGTATAAACGTTTGTGTTGTTGTTTGATGCTCTAGAGTTGATGACAACAGATGGGAGCCTTGCCCAATCCTGAACCATCCTCACAATCCCCACTGGGTTTAAAGCTTGCTATAGCCACTATGTCCATATTTCTCATTGAGGGACTTCATCTACTTTTCTGGTTCTCCCCTATCCAAACAATATTCCTCCAAGGACTGGTCCCTCCTGATAATATAATCAAAGTATGTGAGACTAAGGCTTAGAGAGACTGAATAACCGCCAAGATCATAAATCATTAATATCACATGCAAGCAAGATTCTGTTGAAAATGATCCAAAAACAACTGGAAAAGCACCTCAACAGAGCACAGCTGGATGTGCAGGCTAGGTTTAGAAGAGGTCGTGGTACTAGGGATATTATAGCTAATGTTAAATAGATCTTGGTTCAAAGCAGAGAACACCAGAGGAATGTCTATCTTGTGTTTCGTTGACTCTGCAAAGGCATTTGACTGTGTGGATCACAACAAACTGTGGCTGACTCTGAGAAGAATGGGAATTCCAGAGCACTTGATTGTGCTTATGCAAAAAGCAAGGAAACTCTGCCTGGTTCAAATTCAGGAAGGGTGTATGCCAGGATGTGTCTTATCTCCATACCTTTTAAATCTATATTCAGAATATATCACCCGGAGGCTGGGGTTCATGAGCAGAGCATGGAATTAGGATTGGAGGAAGATTCACCAACAATCTGCATTATGCAGATGACACAATACTGCTTGCTGAAACTGAGGAGGACCTGAACCATTTGCTGCAGAAGGTCAAGGACTGCAGCCTTCACTATGTATTGAAGCTCAACATCAAGAAAACAAAAATTCTCACCACGGGTTTGCCCGGTAGCTTCATGATAAATGGCGAAGGGACTGAGATTGTTAACAGCCTCAGTTTGCTTGGTTCTGCAATGAGCACTCTTAGTACCTGCAGCCAGGAAATCAAAAGACAGATTTCATTGGGAAAGTCTGCTATCAAGGACTTCTCCAGAGTTTTGAAGAGCAACAGTGTCAGTCTGGAGACCAAGGTTCACCTGATTCAGGCCATAGTCTTTGAAATTACTTGCTATGTGTTAGAAAGCTGGGCAATGACTAGTAATGGTGACTATAAAGAGAACTGATGCCTTTACGCTGTGGTGCTGAAGAAATGTATTGAACATACCATGGACTTCTGGGAGAACAAACAGGTTTGACCTGGAGAGGGTGAGACCAGGCTGCTCCTTGGAGGCAAGGATTCTGAAGCTCTGTAACATGCTCTGTACATGTTGCAAGGAGAGACCAACCCTTGGAGAGGAATATCATGCTTGGGAGTGTGGAGGGACTGTGCAAAAGAGGAAGACTCTTGATGAGATGAATTGATTCAGTGGCTGGGTTAATGGGTGTAGGTGTGTCAGGGACAATAAGTTTGGCACAGAATAGAGCAGGGTTTAGGGCAGATACATAGGGTATCTTTGAATTGCAGGCGACTCGATGACACATAACAATAACAAGATACAATGAGGCAAGGGCTTGAGTCCACTTCAGTCAATTACAAAGCCCAAGGGTTAGATTGTCCAAGAAAGGAAATGAACCAGGAGCAAGATTAATTGTAGGAAAAAAGGAAATAGGTTTGATAGCTTTCAACTATAAGGGTTTATCCTTAATCATGGAATTAATCCATATTTTGGTAATGCTTAAGCACCTACTGTGGGAAGGACAAAAGATGGTACATAGAAATGTGTGGCAGAAACCCTTGACTCACCCAGGAGGAGAGGAAGTTGAGCAAATGTGGGAACAACGATATCGAAAACCATTCAGCATTGAGTAACAAATATAGCATAAGAGTGGATAATCAGGAGACGAATGTAGTCTACAATAAAAAGGAAAGCTTCATGGACACTCACCACCAGAGTGGGAGGACTTGAGTCTAGAAGAACACACCAGAACTATTTCAGCAGGGGAGAGCTTTACTGGCCTAGTACACATGTTTCAAAAAGATCTAGTGACTCAGGGTCATAGCTGGACTACATAAGGGCCAGGAGAAATCTTGTGTGAGTGAATGGAAGGGCAAGAAGACAAGATGGAACTTCAAAGCCAGGAACAGATGAGGAAATGCTTGTGAGCCTTTTCCATAAAAGATCAGGACAAAGGCAGCATTTTATGACATCCATCTACGAAAAGCATGGGGCAACCTGGGGTTAGTGAAGAGGAGGCATCCAATATTAGAAAAGTCAATGGGAAGACTAAAACAGATATTCAAGGAAGGAGGTGAGAACCAGCGCACTGAAGTGGGTGTAAATATTGTTGTTATGTGCCGTCGAGTCGTTTGCGACTCATAGCGACCCTATGTACAACAGCCCTAAACCCTGCTCTATCCTGTGCCAATCGTACTGCCTCTGACACACCCATCCCGATTACCCCAGTCACTGAATCAATCCACCTCATAGAGGGTCTTCCCCTCCTGCACCGTCCCTCCACCCTCCCAAGCATGATGTCCCTCTCCAAGGACCTGTCCCTCCTTAGAATAGGAGAAATCCTTTCAAGATAACAGATGATAGAAATAAACGAGGTGTACATTTGAAACTTGAATTTATTGGGGAAATATACTTTTTTCTGACTTAAAAGTTTACAACTTTTCAGTCTTAAGGAGACAAACAGAAATGACTCAAATGGGGTCTCTGGCTTGTCAGATGACGACTCTGACTTGTAGCAGTCCCAGTTCCCACTATGCTGCCATTTCTTGACAAAATTGAGCATATGCTGATTTACAGTAGGGGGTCTATCTGTACATTGTCTGTACCCTAGACTCAACAAACTTTTCCTAGAAGCTCGTGAGGGGGGGGCATCTGTATCCTCACAGTCTCTGATGCCACTGGTGCACCCAAGCCCCAAACTCGCAGATACATAAACACATTTGTAGTCCTTTATGTCTTATTGTTTACAGGATTCTCTGGCATGCAAGCAGAAGACAAAGCCAACAGAAACAGGAATGAAACTCCTCAAATCACACAGAAGGATACAGTGGATATAGAACACTGGCCTATGAGTTCAGAGCACAGCATAAAATGACAAGTTGCAGTGATAAAAAAAATTTATCCTCAATCATTTTGAGCATGGGAATAAAAAAGATAAAAGAACAAACAGATATGTCCTGGAGAGAGGTCAGGCAGAGTGCTCTTTGGAAGCAAGAATAATGAGGTTTTGTCTCATTAATTTTGGGCATGTTGCTAGAAGTGCTATTCCTTGGAGAAGGACATGATTTTGGGAAGGGTAGAAGGTCAGGAAAGAGGAAGAGGAAGACCCTCAACCAAGTAATTTGACATGGTGACTCCTGCAATGGGCTTTTGTATGTCAGGAAGTGTGAGAATGGCACAGGATAGAACAAGGTTCATCTCTTTCTGTTGCAATTGAATGGCACAAGATAGAACAGGGTTCAGATCTTTTTTTCGTAGGGTCGCTATTAAGCTTGTTGGGTCTAGAGTCCAGACAGTGTACAGATAGACACCCTAATGTAAGTCAGTGTATGCTCAGTTTTGTCAAGAAATGGCAACATAGTGGGAATTGGGACTCCTACAAGTTAGAGTTGTCGTCGTCTGACAGCCCGGAGACTCCATTTGAGTCATTCCTATACTTGACTTGACAGAATCTAACAACAAGAAAGAGAACAAGAACAAGAACAACAACAGTTATCTGTCAAAGAACTCCAAAGAACGGAATGAGAAGTGAAATTAGCTCCTGTGCACGTGGAGATTTTGCAGCATGCAAGATGTTGGGCCACACCAAGACAGTACATGTGGCTTCTGTAACACTTCTCCTTCTCTTTCTAGCCAGAAGAGTTTAGTTCTGACTTTAGATGTAATTCTTTCACATTGTGTGTGAGCTTGGGCTCAGCCACTGACATGCTTTCACTTCTGAAATAAAAGACTGTCTAGTCACCCAGCTAGAACTTTCATGACACACGCAACGCCTCCAAGAACAAAAAATAAGAGTAGTGTTCATAAACACTCTTTCCATGGATTTGTGCAATACGTGACACTGTGCATATTATTGCAATAGGTAGTTTTCGGAGCATTTATGCTGCAGTCTGTGGGGAGGTGCACTGTTAATCCAAAGGCTGGGCCTCTCAGGTGGTCAAGTCTACCAGCAGCTTCCAGGGAAAAAGATTGACAGTCTCCTCCCAGGGGATAAACAACCTCAGACACCCAGTGGAGGGTCAGCTGTAGTTGGCTCCTTCTGGATGACCACGAGTAAGGGAAGAAATTTTCAGAGCGAGTTGTATGTCCTGGATTCCCAAGTCCTTACACGCAGTAATGGTGCATTCATAAATTATTGAGTGATTTACCCTTGCATTATAACAATCATCAATTTAAGTAAAATTTTATGCTTTGCTGAATTGGTTGCCATGAAAAATTTAGTAAAAACAAACAAGCGACAAAACCATAGCTTGAACCTAAAGCCCTGCATATTTAACAGGAAATATAGATGTTTATAAATATCTGAGAACAATTTTCTCTAATAATCAATACTACTGAAGATGGCACAAGCTAGGATAGTGTTCAGATTTGGTGTTTATAGGGTTGCTGCAAGTGGTAATTGATTGACAGCACCTGACAACAATCAATAATGATTTAACTCAAGAAGGAACTTCTTATTTTTTTTTAATTTTTAAAATTCTTTATTAAAAAACAAAACAAAACAAAACACGCTACCGAATTAGCTGGTGCTGTACAATTAATATCATTAGCAAGAGTTTTCCTGGCCACTCCTCATGTCTGCCCAGGGATGTCTGGTGTTAGACTTACTATATACATTTTATTCTGATCACTGAAGATCAAAATTAAGTTTTGAAGTTTGAATTATCTAGATGTTCTCTTTAGTCTTGAAAATCAGTCTCCTGGCACAGTGCCTTTCAAGTAGTAAACGTTTGCTAATTTGAATGTGTTAAATTGATTGTCAACTTCTTCTGCTTAATAATTGGGTTGGGCAAAGTCTTGATATTGTTAGTCCTGAGGAAAAGGTGATAAAACAAAAAAAAATTTAAGTCAAGTCATGTTCATAAATTTAAAGAGCTACAGTTGTGCTTAAGTATTACAATAAATAAAATATGTGAGTGCAGCAAATATTAAATAATATGATTCAGAGGCCCTAACATGCATTTCTTCACAAGCCTGTAAGATACTGTGCCCTTCATTAAAGTCAATGAAGTATACCCATTCATCTAGGCATTATTCATAATCGAAACATTTCAATTTTAGTTAACACACACAAACAACTAATTTAAAAGTAAAATGAGGAAATTAGTTGTATATTCCTATGTTCCAATTCCACAGTGATATCAACCAGACAAATATAGCCTCAGGAGGTATGAAAAAACTATCTAATACAATGAATGGAAAACCTTTTAAAGAATCATAGATCTGTTAAAAATGAATGTTTTCTATAACTGCCACAAAAATAGACTTACTGTTGTAAAACTAAGTCCCTAAAACTATGCCATTATAAACAAATGAAGCTTATCTATGGCTCTACTTCTAAATTTCCAAAGTACCGACTCCCACATCCCATTAGGCTCCACCAGTCTTGAAAACTTGATCTGCAAACTCAGTCAGTTGGTAGGTATCATCTCTCCAGTATAACAATTCTTGGTTTTCTGCCTTCTTTTTCTCTCTCATTATCTGTTTATCTAGACCTATGTAGATCCTTTTTAGTGAAATTCTTTGGTTTTGCTGAACCCCAATCTCAGAGTAACTCACTGGTGGGTGTATGTGAGGAACCTGGTGGTGCAGTAAGTTAAGTGTTAGGCTGCTAACGGATGGGTCGGTGGTTTGAAGCCACCTGTCACTCCTGGGAAGAAAGACAACACAAACTGCTTCTTGAAAGATATCTAGCCTCAGAAAACCCCCTGGGGCAGATCTACCTCAGCCTTCAGAGTCGCTGGAGTGGAAACTGACTTTATGGCAGTGGGTTTTCATTGAGGCAATATGAGGACTCCTGTTCCTCAGACTATCTCATTCCAAACCTTGGTTGTTATTTCACGATTTAACCTGACTGCTGGAGTTCAACTTGCCTAGTCAACGTATCCAGGCACACGCACTTGCTAATCTTCATCCACATTCTAAATTCAAATCCACTCACTCAGTTAACCCCTATCTGTCTTAGTTTCCTAGTACTGCTATAACAAATACTAGGAATGGGTACTTTTAAAGATTAGAAATGTATTTCCCCATCGTTTAGAAGGCTAAAAACCTAAATCAGAGCCTCAGCAATGGGAAGGACTTTTCTCTGTTAGCTCAAGCACAAGACCGTTATGTCTTTCAGATTCTGTCTGTCTTTCCCAGTGGCATCTATGCTTTTCCCATTTAGAGCTGTACCTCACTGTGTCCAATTTTCTTTTAGTAGCTCAGATGTCATTAGATTTAATACATATCATATATTGATATGTTGTTGTTGTTGTTGTTTTTGAGTACGGTAGAGTCCCAACTGACCCACTAGCAGATTTTCAGAGTCAGTTAATTGTATGGGAAGGAGATTACCCATCCTTCTCCTGCAGAGCAGCTGGTGGCCTTGAACTGCATGCTTTTGGGACTGCAGCACAACTTCTTGCCTCTAGGCCACCACAGCTCCCTATATATTAATACAGGGAGTTCTAACAACACAACTTGTGGGGATCTGGGCTGCCAACCACAAAACCATGACCCTCTGGCTGTTGGAATCCCCAGTGGTTCTTCAGAAAAAAGGTGGAGAGCTCATTTGGTGTGATTTACTGTCTTGGAAACCCAGTGGAGGGTCAGTTATGAATTGATTGCAACTCCAGGGAAATGAGTTTGAGCTTTTGAATCGTATTGATATGACCTTATCCATATAGTAATGAGTAGAAACTGTACTCCAAATGAGATTACATTTATGGATACATGGGTTAGTATTCCAAAACATATTTCAGGGGAACATAATTCAATTGAAAGCACTGATTCACATATCTATAGATTTCTTGTCTTGAGAATTTCTTCAATGAAATATTTATCTTCTGTCATATGAGTAAGCTAGATATACTTCAAGGTGTCTAACCACAAATATTAATATTTTGTGAGAGTACTAGTAATGATAGATATTAATTCAATTTGAAAATGTAGGCATTTTGAAACACTGATGTCACTCACCAATGTCAAGAATTCTGTCTTACTTAGTTTTCAAGACTACTCTGTATAGTAAACATTATCTTAATGTTGTACAAAAACCCCTAAGCATCAGAGGAAGTTTTTTTCTTGCCAACAGTTCCAGAGGTACTAGCAATGGCACTGGGATAGAAATTCAAGTTGATGAGACACTAGACATGACACTCTCTCTACCCTACTTGCTCTATTTATGCCCAGGTGTGACAAAGAAAATACTAGCTGGTGATAGAGAATGTCTGTCTTAATTTGTTCGTATAATTATTTCAAGTCCTATCTGTAAGCCCAGCTTTCATTTCAGGTAGTTCTCTGTCAATGTTCTCTGCTTTAGGCTGTCTAGAAGGGGGTGAAACCAAGTTGTTTTTTGGCGGGCAGAATTTTGAAGCTCCATCTCACATACTTTGGGTATGTGGCTAAGGGGACCAGTCCTTACAGAAGGGCAGGGTTCAGAGCTATTGTGCAGAGTGTCATTGTGAGTTATAGGCAACTTGATGGCACATAACAATAACATATACATAAACACTCAAGAATTTATCCTAGCTATAAAAATGTCATGCTATAGAAAGATCACTGGATCAATAGGCAATATCATGATGCATGGAAAAGAAACTGAAGCTGTCAAAAACATCAACTTGCTTGGATCCACAATTAAGATCCTTAGTCCCAGCAGTCAGGAAATAATAAGGAGACACACTGTACTATGAAAACCTGCAGTTAGGGAACTCTCCAAATCATTGAGGAGTAATGATGTCAGTTTGAGGACTAAGGTACATCTGATTCATATCATTGTCTTTCCAATCACTTGTTGGACAAGAACTAAGGAAAAAGGAAGAATAATTGATGCCTTTGAGCCATGGTGTTGGAGAAAAGCACTGAACATCCCACATGTGGCCAAAAGACCAAACAAATATGTCTTGGAGAGGGTACAGCCAGAGTGCTCTTTGGAGGCAAAAATTATGAGGCTTTGCCTCACATACTTCGGGCATGCTGCTAGGAGGGGCTATTCTTTGGAGAAGAACATGATTCAGGGAAGTGTGGAGGGTTGCCAAAGGAGAGGAAGACCCTCGACCAGGTGGACTGACATGGTAACTGCTACAATGGTCTTTTGCGTGTCAGGAAGTGTGAAGACGGCACAAGATAGAACAGGGTTCAGATCTTTTGTTCATATGGTCACTATGAGTTGTACTCAACTTGATGGCACATGACAATAACAATAATATGGGAAGGAAGATTTAACATTGTGAAAATGGCAATCCTACTGGAAGCAATTTACAGATTCCTGATACTAGTCATGAGGGATGGGAAAAGTAATCAGCAATTTTGTATGGGAAGGAAAGAAATCCTGCATAAGCAAATCTCTACTGAAGACAAATAAAGTAAGAGGTCTTACACTTCCTGACCTCAAAACCAACTACATAGCTGTACTAATTGAAACGGTACGGCACTATTAATCAAAGCAGTGTGATACTAGTACAGTGACAGACACATGGACCAATGGAATAGAATGAGAACACAGAAGTAAATCCACCCACCTATGGTTAACTGATCTTTGATAAAGAGATGAAAGTCAATGAATAAGGAAAAAAGACACACTTTAACCAGTAGTGCTGATAAAATGGAATTGTCTGCAGAAAAATGAAAACAAACCAAACTCCTACTCTATGAAAAAAGTAACTCAAGCTGGATCAAGGATCAAAAGGCAAAATCAAAAACAATAAAGATCATGAGAGGAAAAGAGAACCAGGAGCAAATTTAGGATCTCTAGTCTATAGCATAAGTAGACTAACAACAACAGTAAAAAAAAAACAATGCACAACCAGGAAAAGGTGAATATGTGAATGGGACCTTCTAAAAAGGAAATCCTCATGTGCATAAAAAAATTTTTCCCCCAAAAGCATGAGAAGAGGGTCCATAGACTCGGCCAAAGTATTTGGAAACGATGTTGTCTGGTAAGTGCTCATATCTGAAGTTTATAAAAATCTCTAGCACCTCAACAAGAAAAAGACAAACAATCTAGTTACAAAATGGGTAGAAGACATGAATGGACTCTTCACCAATGAAGAATCCAGATAGCCAGCAAACACATGAAGAAATGCTCAAGATCACTAGCTCTTCTTTTTCTCTCATTGCTAGTCAGAAACAACTCATAGTTTACTTTCCATTGGGGTTTCAAGGCTGTAACTGACAAGAGAAGAGAATGATAATCTTTCTTCTATGGAGTTGCTGGTGGATTTGATTCACTAGAGAGGCATGGCCTTTGAGTTAGAGCTCATCCACTGCCATGATAAAAATGGCAGAATAATTGATGTCTTTGATCTGTGGTGTTGGAGAAGAGCCCTGAACATCCCATGGACGGAAAAGAAAACAGCTATGTCTTGGAGAGGGTGCAGCTGGAGTGCTCTTTGGAGGCAGGAATGATGAGACTTCGTCTCATATACTTCAGGCATGTTGCTTGGACAGGCTATTCCTTGGAAAGGGACATGATGTTGGGAAGGGTGACAGGTTGGTAAAGGAGAGGAAAACCCTCGACCAAGTGGACTGACATGGTGACTGCTGCAATGGGCTTTTGTGTGTCAGGAAGTGTGAGGATGGCACAAGATAGAACAGGGTTCAGATCTTTTGTTCATAGGGTCGCTATGAGTCGTACTAGACTCGATGACATCTAACACCACCACAAACAACAACCACAACCATTGAGTCAGAACTGAGCCCTAGCTGACTTTTCAGTAGGCTTTCAGAGGGAATATAAATTGTACAGGAGTTGACTACCTATCTTTCTGCCATGGAGCGACTGGTGGATTTGGACTGCCTCTGGCTCAGTGGTAAGAAGCTATGATGCAGTCTCAAAGGCATGTGGTTTGAATCCACCAGCTACTCCATGGGAGAAGTATGGGTAATCTCCTGCTGTGCAATTAACTGCCTCTGGAAACCTGTTGGAAGGTCAGCTATGGGTCGATTCTGACTCAAAGGTACACAACTACAACCTGTGGGTCGGTAGTACAGCTCCTTACCACTTCTTGTTCTGTACCATTGAGTGAGAACTGACCCGTGGCTGACCCACGTCTGGCTTTTCAGAGGCGGTTAATCACGTGGGAGGATACTGCCCATTCTCCTTCCTCAGAGCAGCTGGTGGACCTGAACCTCGTGTTTTTTGTGATTATAGTGCAGATTCCTGTGACAAGGCCACCAGATCTCCCTAAGGATTCAAAACAAGAATGAGACACAAATCACCCCATCCCACCAACAATTACAAATTTCAACAGGGAGCAAACAACAAATCTGGCAACAGTGTGGTGAACTTAGAACTCTATAGACTTCTGATGGGAATGCAAAATGGTATAACTGTTACAGAAAACACTTTGACATTTCCTTAAAAAGTTGACAACAGAAAGAAGTATCATTCAATTCAGCTATTCCACTAGTAGATATATACACCCTAATGAAATCAGAGCTGCTGCAGGGACAGATGTACACTCGTGTGTGCTGTGGCTGCTGAGTCAGAATCGACTCATAGCCGGCCCCATAGTGGGTTTTCAGAGGCAGAACTGCAGCATTATTCACAACAGCAAAGAGATGGCAACACCTCAAGCACCCATCAACAAATGAATGGATATAGAAGCTATGGTGCATTCACACAGTGGGATATACACAATGCTGAAAGACGGTGAAGAATTCATGAAACACTTTACAACATGGATGATTCTAGACGATATTATGCTGAGTGAAACAAGCCAGTCATGAAGGGCAAATGCTGGATCAGGCCAATATCAAATAAGATAGAGAAAGAATTATATACAGAAACAATTAGTAACCGGAAAGGGGAGGGGGAGGAAAAATAGATGAGTTACTAGACAATGGTCACTTATTAAGATGGGTGAAAGGAAAGACAATGTGGAATAATGGATGGGCAAGCAGACACGACTGAATGCCTTCACCTGTGCTGCTCCTCTTTTGAACTTCCTGGGTGGTCCAAACAGTTAACACATGGCTTGGATGTTAAACGGAAGGTTGACAATTCAAATCCACCCAGAAGTGCCTCAAAAGAAAGGTCTAGTCATATATTTTTTTGGGAGGAAAAATCAACCATTGGAAACCAAGCCTGTGGTACAAAGTTTGCACTGACCCCCACAGCATTGCTGTAGTGTGGGTTCAGCTCCTTCCGTGAAGAAGGCTCCTCTTTCCACGTGATATAGCTCCCTCTTCATCTAAGCCTCACTTTAAATGACACTTGCACATAACAGCCTTTCCAATCAGGTCTTTCCTCTTACAGTCTTGCCCTGAACCTGTGACATACAAAATCTAAAACAACATCTTTGTTTAATAACCCCTTTATCTAATGCTTTACTTAGTTACACAACTGTTGTTAGGTGCCGGCGAACCAACTCAAACTCATGACTCTATGTACAACAAACTGAAAGCTTGCCCATCCCAAACGCTCTCTGCAATTACTTAATACTCTAATACTTGAGATTGAGAGTGTTCACAGCTTCAGTTTGCTTGGCTCCACGGTCAACACTCTTGGCACCAGTAGCCAGGAAATTAAAAAACGTATTGCGATGGAAAAGTCTGTGGTTAGGGACCTCTCTAAAGTACTCAAGAGCAACGGTGTCTCTCTGGAGGCTAAGGTGCGCCTGATACAGGCCATGGTTTTTGCAATCACTTGTTATGCATCAGAGAGCTGGACAATGACTAGGGAGGATAGAAGGAGATTTGATGCCTTTGAGCTGTGGTGCTGGAGAAGAGTATTGAATGTACCATGGACTGCCAGGAAAACAGATTCATCCTAGAGAGGGTTAAACCAGGCTGCTCCTTGGAGGCAAGGATTCTGGGGCTTTGTCTGACATACTTTGGACATGTTGTAAGGAGAGACAGGTCTTTAGAGAGGGACATCATGCTTGGTAGAGTAGAGGGACAGCGCAGGAGGGAAAGACCCTCTATGAGATGGATTGATTCAGTGACTGGGGTAATCGGGATGGGTGTGTCAGAGGCAATGAGATTGGCACGGGATAGAGCACGGTTTAGGGCTGTTGTACATAGGGTCGCTTTGAGTCGCAAACGACTCGATGGCACAAAACAACAACAACAACAATACTTAGGCCCATCGTTACATTCACTGTGCCAACCCATCTCCTTGGTGACCCTCCACCTTTTCTATGCAAGATGTCTAAGCCCCAAATGTGTTACATAATAAGATCCTGGAAATGCAGGCTCTGGTTTGTTTGGGATAGTCTGTACATAGTTACGCTGCTAACTCAAAGGCTGTAAATCTTCGGAAGTTTAAATCTACTGGTGGCTTACTGACAGACAGATGGGAAGTCTCCCATTGCAACTTACAGCCTTGGCCATATAAGCTATGGCTAGGAACTGACTGGACAACAAGGAATTTTTTTCGTTTCATATATCCAGTATGTAGCCTGTAAAATGAGTTGATAAATATTAATCAGTATTAATCAAAGGAATGCACACAGTAAAACCTGTGTAAAGTGGAAAGCTACAAGCAAAAGAAAAGTATTTTTTACTAATAGAGAGCAATAGAAAATTGGTAAGACTGCATGTGTCCTGTTAAAGGAAGAAAATGTGAGGCCTTGAAAAACCAAGTAATCCTGGTGTGTTCCTGCTGTCACAGGTTTCACTGTCTTGCTAGCATTTTTCCTAATGTGCTTTAAATGAAGTGTTGAGAATTTGTGTGGCATATATATATATATAAAATAAATTAAAATTTAGAGTATTAAAATAAATCAATACAATAATTGATTGTATTAAGGGTGTTCAATAATTTGCGATCATCTTCTTGCTGTAAAGACAAGAATAAAGATGACAAATGGAGGAAGGTCTTATTTCCTGGAACTAAAGTCATTGCTCAAGGACAGTGAATAACACAATAGAGTATTATTAGCTTATAATGTAAACACAGATCTAAAGTCATTATCATACAAGAGACATTAGAACCTCACACACGACTGCTTTCTAATTCAATTCTGACAATTTTCAAAACACCCAAAACTTGCTTGCTTAAGAAAAAAAGGAGGAGGACAAATCAAGGAGACTCGTGAAAATTAGTGAGTAATCACAGTCTTTCCAAAGTGCAGCAACGGCCCTGTGTTTTAGTCATATCTCCTTATCTGCTTGTAAAATTTCCTTATTATTAATTCTAATTTCAAAAGATATTATTACCACTTTTTGAACAGAAGAGGAATATCTGCATAACCTTGCAGTAAACAAGTATTTCTTAGAAAGGACATTGAAAGCATGAGTTACATGAGGAAAACAATTGATTCCCCTTTATCAAAATGTAACATTTCCTTTATCAAAAAGCACTTTCAATAAAATGAACAAGTGTGCCACATGTTGGGAATTATTTAAAATGTGTACATCTGATGAAGAACTTAAATCTCAAAATATATTAAGAACTACAATCATCACCAACATATGAACAATCTAGTAAAAATGAGCAAAAGCCTGTTTTACCCAAGATTTATGCATAAAATGAACTATCTAAGAAGATATATAAATGACCCATAAGTACATACAGAGATGATAAACATCATTAATCACCGGCAACAAGCAAATATCACTCCCTGTTATTGAGGGCACAGAGAAATTGGAATTTTTATCAGTTTATGCTAAAGTTCAACCAATACCTTATAATCTAGAAACTACACTTCCAGGTATTTATAGAACATGTCTGAAAACACATGTTTACAAAAAAGACTTGAATGAGAAGAGCCATAGTCACTTTAAAACAAACCAACAAACAAAAAAACCCAAAGCAACAAACCACAAACAACAGCCCCTGACTAGAAACAATTCAATTGTCCAAATCACTTTGAAGTAAAACAACACAAAACTCACAAACTGGAATGTTACTCAGTAAGTAAAAAGAAAAAAAAATTACATATCTATGTATCTATCTCCAATCTCTCTGTGTGTGTGTGTGTGTGTGTATATATACACACACACACACATATACATACATACACACACATACATACACATGCACTGGGAGAAGCACAATATCTGCAGTCAAAAGGACCAGGTGCTGATTGTGAAACAGATCATCAATTACTCATGTGCAAGTTCAAACTGAAGTTAAAGAAATTAAAGCTGGTCTATAGGAACATTAACACAACCTTGAGTCTGTCACATTTGAATTTAAGAATCATCTAAAGAACAGGTCTGAGGCACTGAACACCAGTGACTGAAGCCAAGGAACTGTGAGAAGCCATCATCCATGAAGAGAGCAAATAGTCATTACAAAGTCCAAGAAGAAAGAAAAAACCAAAACGGATATTAGAAGAGACTATGAAAATTGTATTAGAGGTTCAAGAAGCCAAATCAAAGAAAGAGATGTCAAAAGAAAAGAGCTGACTAGGACAGCTTAAGAAGACAAATTTAAATATTATAATAAGATGCATAAAGAACTGCAGCCAGAAATAAAAAGGGAAAAACTTGCTTAGTAGTTCTCAAGCTGAAGGAATTGAAAAAAAAGAAAAATATTCAAGCCTCTAGTTGCAACACTGAGAGATGTGTGCTTTCAAACAATTTTATTTCATTATTATTCTTTTAATATTTTTTTTATTGGGAAAAACATATTGGGGGTACAAGGAGGTAAGGGTTGGGGGCAGAAGGGTAAGGATGGGCTATTTCATGATTTTTTGTGTGTGCACTGTCAAACTGGATCTGACTGGTACAGGAGGAGACTGTCCCTCCTTCTCCAGCAAAGCATCTGGTGGATTTGAACTGCATACCTCTGGGATTGCAGTGCAGCTTCTCGACACTAGGCCACCGGAGGTCCCTGAAACACTGAGAGATGTTATATCTTATATATGTTAAATCTTGAGTGATCCAGGAAGCATCAAAAGTATATGGAAGGAATGCACAGAGTCACTATACCAAAAAGAGTTTTCAGCCAACACTGAAAAATTTTAGGAAGTACCATATGAACAACACCTAGTGGTAATGAAGGATAAATTTCAAGCTGCTCTGAAGGTGTTGGCCCCAGAAATTGATGGGATGTTTCAGCTAACAGATGCAGCCCTGGGATTTCCTTACCTCTCTATGCCAGGAAATGTGAAGAAGGACAGCTGCGCGGTCAATTGACTGAAAGAGGTCCATATTTGTTTCTATGCCCAAGAAAAGTAACTCAAGAGAATGTGGGAATTTTAGAACAATATCAATAATATCAGATGTAAGCAAAATATTGCTGAAGATCATAAAATGGCTAGTACATTACATGGACATGGAAATTCCAGAAGGTTTTAGAAGGTCTAAGCAGGTTTTAGAAGAGGCCATGTCACCACGGATATCATCGGAGATGTCAGGTGGCACCACCCAGAAGACTGTGTATTTTTGTTTTATTGACTATTGTATAGTAATTGTATATGTCTTGTATATGCCTTTGTGAGGCATTTTAGCGTGTGGATCATGACAAACTATGACATTGAGAAGAATGGGAATCCCAGACTCTGCTCTTGCAAAAACTATACCTAGATCAAGAAGCTTCTGCATGAATGGAGCAAGGACTCACTGCATGGTTTAAAATCAGGAAGGGTGTGCGTCAGGGATGTATCTTTTCTCTACACCTATTAAATCTGTATGTTGAAAAAAATAATTTACAAAGCTAGACTATGTGAAGAGGAGTGTTGTATCAGGATCGTAGGGAGAATCATCAATAAACTGTGTTTTACAGTCAACACAACAATGCTTGCTGAAAGTGAAGAAGATTCAAAACTCTTTCTGCAGATCAAGAACTATAGTCTTTGGTATGAATTCTATTTCAACATCAACAAAACAAAAGTCCTCATCATGGGTCCAACAAACAACATCATGATAGATGGAAAATGGAATTAAGCTGTCAATGATTTCATCTTGTTTGCATAAACAATCAGTATGCCTGGAATCAAGAGTCAGGCGATCTGAAGGTGTATTGCAATGGACAAGTCCACTGTCAGAGACCTGCAGTATTTTGGAAAGGTCTCCAAAACACATGAAGATCAAACATCAATGATGTCAGCTGAGGAGTAAAGGGCACCAGATCTAGGCTATGGTCTTTCAAACATCACCTATGCATCTAAAGAGAGGGACAATGAATAAGGGTGAAAGAAGAACTGATACCTTTGAGTTGTGGTGCTGGAGAAGAGTCCTGAATCACCCACGGACTGCCATAAAAGCAAACAAATATAGCTCGGAAAAAGTGCAGCCAGAGTGTTCCTTGGAGGTAAGCATGGTGAAGCTTTCTCTCCCATAATTTGGACAAATTGCTAAGAGAGGCTATTTCTTAGAGAGAGAAACAATGCTTAGAAAGATGGAGGGTCAGCAAAAGAGACAAAGATCCCCCAAACAGATGGACTGATACAGTAACAGAAGTAATGAGCTCAAATGTGTCAGAAATGATGAGGATGGCACAGACAGGGCTGAATTTAGATCTGTTTTTCATGGAGTTGCTCTGAGTCTGTTCTCTTACTGACAACACCTAACAACAACAATGATCATAAATCACTGGACTGAATGTTTAAGATTTGTATATCATAGTGTATATTCCTTGAGTCCTGATTTAAAAGTAAATATAGCCCATTACTCAAAAATTTTAAAAAATTTCTAGGCATGAGTTCCATCAGATGATTCAGAGCAGAAGCATTAAAAATATTTTAGACAAAACTTGACTGATTCAGTTTTGAAGACTGATGACAGAACTCATGTCTCCATCCTATTAGATAAAAGTTTCAATTTGTTGTGAAGTACACAAACCATAAAGAAAAAGAAAAAGAACGAATAACAAAAATCTACACAGACCCTGAATTAAATGTGCAAAGATGAATGTCATTGCCACAGTGTACCAGCAAGGGGAGTAGTTACACTTTAAGAAGATTTCCATTTTCATCAGGACTGAATTATTCTACAGTGCATTTTAACAGGACTAAAAAATTCACTCCTGGGTGTAGGCACAGTGGAAATGACAGACCATTTTAACGCAACAGAAAATAGACTGGAAACCTTGACCCTCCAAATTATTTTGCACCTCGAAGAGAGGTCGGGGGGAATCCTTGCCGAGAAACTTACTAAAATAGTATGTTCATATAATTTGGGTACCAGGAAAATATTTAAGAGAACAACTAAATTAACTGTAAAATGCTACTTTTTTCTTTATTCATTATCATCATCATGCAAGAATACTAATACTTTTCTTCCCTCCCAAAAAGAAAAAAAGAACCTTCATTTTTCTGACATGTTTTTCTGGAGATGGGGTAACAGCTGTTTGAATACTTGGAACCAACCTGAGTATACTTAAGGTCAACACAGAATATTTTTCCCCCTGAACTAGAAAGGATTTTCAGTTGAGATTATTAGGGTTTGAATCTGAAGGTTTATGCTGTAGATTTTTTTTAAAATCTATCATCATGTTCATCAATTCTTAAAAGATTTGTAAGGCTTAATTCTCACATAAGCTCAGGAAGCCTGGAGAAAAATCTCTAACTCTTGCTTCCGACCAGTTTTGGTAATCCTGGATTTGCAGAGAAGGATGTCATGACTGACAATTGGAAGCATCCTTCTGGGTGAGAGGAGTGCAGGGCTGCCAGATAACAGGCACTGAAAACACGGGCAGCTGACCCAAACAGTAACGACCTCCACTTTCATTCCAGCATAAGGGCAAATTCCCACTTCTCTTCATCCCCTGGAGAATGGGTTCAGAGGGTGCAGCACAGTGTGCCTTTAAAAATGCCTTGCTCTCTGCTCAGGGTACCCCTGGAGTTCTGATTTAGGCATGGGAGCCACATCCTTGCAATATGAGCCTACATACTGTATGAATGTCCTGCCTTTAAGCTGAATAAGCACAAAGATACCAGGTCTTCATAAACAACAGTCCCTTCTGAACTCACCTACAGAACGCAGGGCTGCAGGATTGAGCGTCAGACATGTGGGCTCACTCTCCATGAGCATCAGTGTAGCCAACAAAGAACAATTCTTCTTTTCATTCACACACTGGTGCTGTTGCTTCTTCTCTAAACCAGCCTTCTCCTGCAGGAAGGAGTGCACTACCAATGTGTTCAAAGGCATTAATTACCCTTGAATATGTGGCTCTCTGTGCTGGTATGTAAACCCTGGCAGAAGAGTTCCTTTAATGAAACCCCTTAGAAACATTTCTCAGTTCAACGACCCTAGGAAATGATTTTTTAATTACTCTCCATACATGAAATAGAAGAGAGAAGGGTTTGTCTGTTTGTTGGGTGTGGTTTTGTTTTTTTTAAATCTTTGCAAGAGGAGGCCTGGTAGAGTATAGGACCATGAGTCAGAAAATGAGGGTTACAGACTCTGTCTCTACCATTTTATCATCAGGTCCATATCTGTGTCGTTAGAATCCAGGTCGCATGCGCTCTTGCTGAAGAGATGGAACACTGACCCAGACTTAATATTGTTTCACTACATGGCAAAGAGAGGATAATATTAATTAAATGCACTGGAGCGGTGGGAATAAGTACATTTGAGATGGCTAGGTTGGCACAGGATAGAACAGCATTTAGAGCTCTTGTACATAGGGTCACTACGAGTCACAAGCGACTCGATGGCATATAACAACAACAACAACATAAACATACTTCTAACTTTGAGTTTGGCAATGAATGGAAATTAGTCCTGTGTTCTTCCAACTGTGGCTATTATTCTTTGCAGTTGTGTTAGAACTGCCTCGTAACTGACGCTCCAGTGGGTTTTCAGAGGCTGTAAAATCACGTGGGAGGAGATTGTCCATCTTTCTCCCTTAAAGTGGTGAAAATAGTTTGTACTTATTTGGCAACTCATCTAAAGGTGGTTCTTCTATGCTGTTGAGTCAGCACCAACTCATGGCCGACTCCCCAGTGGATTTTTAGAGGCTGTAAATTGGATGGGAGGAGACTGTCCACCTTTATTTCATGGAGCACCTGGTGGATTCAAACTGTGTGCCTTTGGGTTGGCAGCACAAGTCCTTACCACTAGGTCACCTGAGAGTTCCCATTCGAAAGTTTTGTGATTCCACATCACTTAATAATACTATAGAACATTTGCTTCTCTGAAAAGTACAGAGTGCGTTTTAATGGCATAGTCCGTGGGGAATTGCATTACAAATCCAATGTAGGTTCTTCACTGTTGGTTTGAGCCTAGCCTTGGCTCCACAGGAGAAAGAATAGCAATCTCTTTCTGTGTAATTTGCAGGTTCTGAAAACCCACTGGAGGATCGGCAATGAGTGGGTCCCAACTTGGCAGCAATAAGAGCTGAGAAAGATTGTTGTTGCTATGTGCTCTTGAGTCGCCTGCAACTCATAGTGACTATGCACAGTAGCTCTGAACTCTGTCCTATGCTGAGCCAACTTCACCGTCTCCAACACACCTGTCTGACCCTAGTACCCCAGTCACTGTAGCAATCAATCTCATGCAGGGTCTTCCTCTCCTGTGATGTCTCTCCATGATGTCCTTCTCCAAGGACTGCTCTTTCCTGGTAACATGCTCAAACGATGTGAGACAGAGCTTCAAAATCCTTGCCACCAGAGAACAAGCTGGCTTCACCTTCTCCAAAACAGACCTGTTTGTTCTCTTACCAGTCTATGGATGTTCAAGACTCTTCTACAGCACCACAAATCAAAGGCATCAATTCCTCTTCTATCACTCTTAGTCACTGTCCAGTTCTCTGATGCATAGCAAGTAATTGTGGAGATCATGGCCTGGATCAGACACACTGCAGTCTTTAGACTGACATCTTTGAACTGCAGCACCCTGGAGAGCTCCCTGACAGTAGACTCTCCTAATCTAATTTGCCTTTTGATTTCCTAGATGTTGGTTCCAAAAGTATAGATTATGGACCTGAACAAGCTGAAATTGTCAACAATCTCAATCTCTGCTCCGTTTATCATGATGCTGTCAATTGGCCCAGTGGTGAGAATCCTTGTTTTCTTAATGTTGAGTTTCAATCTGTATTGAAGAGTGCAGCCCTTGACTTTCTGCAGTAAGCACTTCAGGGCCTCTTCAGTTTCAGCAAGCAGGGCTGTGTCACCTGCATAACGGAAGCAGTTGATGAGTCTTCCACCAATTCTGATGCCATATTCTTCCTCATAAAGACCAGCTTTCTGAATGATGTGTTCTGCATATAGATTGAAAAGGTACTCTTTTTCTGTATTTCTTTGCTCAGTTTTAGCAATTGCCTCCTGGTCCAAATACAGGTTTCGCATAAGCCCAATTGGATATTCTAGGATTCCCATTCTTCTCAAGGTGAGCCACAATTTGTTGTGATCCACACAGTCAAATGCTTTTCCAGAGTCAATGAAACGGCCAAGCAAACACTATGAAGCAGTTATACCCTGTTACACTTGGTGCCACTGCCAGTCAGAACTGAACTGACAGCAACAGATTTATTTCTTTCTGGCCTGATAAAAGGGGTAGAAAAGAGGTGTAAAGAAAAAAAATACACACACACACACACACACACACACAAAGATCCAGCAGTGGGAGGCATGCTGATTAATGGAGGAAACAGCAGGAAAGTGCAGTTACAGCTAAAGAAATGAAACGGATAAAAGTAATTTGTCCCCGTATTTGTTTTTAATGAAGTGAGGTGTTCCTCTAGAAGAAAGAAAACGAAGACCGCTATGATCCAGATAGGACTGAAATGGTGGTTGTTGAAGATGCTAACGGCTGGTATGATGTCAGGCAGTTAGCACACCTTCAATGAGGGGCTGATGCACACGTGTGATGTGGGAGAATGTGCAGTGCAGGATGGAATCTGGATGACCATCCTTTGACGCTTCCCGGGGAAAGCAGGGATGGGCACAGCTGTGTTGGGAAGGCTCACATGTGAGGGCTGGATATGATAAGATTGACAAGAACATGATAGAAACAAAGTGCTTAGAGATATTTTTGTGTATATTTGTTTCTGGTTTGTATTCACACAAAACTGAACTTTGGGAGCCAGGCCTAAGAAGGGAGAGAAAATGATACCTTTTCAACCCATAACGATCATGATGATGACTTTGACAATGAATGTGTTGCTTTTCCTCTTCTATTTGTTATTCGTTGAATGGTAGAGCACATGGTTGTCTGATACAAAATGATCAATACCAGACTATTTCATCTCCCAAATGCCTGGACCTAAAACTTTCTTGTTGAGGAAGGCCCTCTGCAATAGGGTGAGGTTTCCATGAAGGTCGCTGTGAGTCAGCATCAGAGTCAGTCTGGCGGCGTGTAACAACAACAGTAAACAACGATGACTAAGATCTATTTTTCCAGGCATTTAATTTTCTAGTACATCTCACATTATGATTATTGATGGGTCTTTGCAGATGTTTTTTTCTATTTTTGAGTCATATTAGAAAAACAAATAAAGTTCTTGAAAGCTTTATTTCTTTGATGCCGTTAAGGTTGATCTAACTGGAGGGGAGTCCTCTCCTGACACTTTGTCAGGCAATGTTCCAAAGCTATTTATAAAGTTTTCTCTGGACAGGACAGTTTATTTTTTTTTCCAGAAGTAGATTGTTACGTCTTCCTACCTAGTAATTCTTCATTTGGAAGCTCTACTTAAGTGACATAACTTCTAGCTTAATAGTAACATTAGCCATTGCAGTATAAACTGACAGACTAGTGGTGGTCACCTTGTCTACAATGGGCTTCTATGCTGGGATGACAAATTGAAGAGAAACAGTGTTACATTCAGTGTCAAACAAAACATTTCATGATCTAATCTGAAATACTACCTTGTCAGTGGTACAATAACATCCACATGCTTACAAGGAAGACCAGTTATTTCAGTTGTCATTTAAACTTACACACCAACCACTCATCCAAGAGGTTGCTATAGTGGCCTAGTGGCAAGAAGCCTCACTGAAATCCCAAAGGCATGCAGTTCGAGGCCACCAGCTGCTCTGCGGGAGAAGGATGGGCAGTCTCTTCCCATGAGATTACTACCTCTGAAAACCCTTTGGAGGGTCAGCTATTGGTCGCTCTGTCTCTATGGTAAAAACAACAACAGCAACTAATCCAAAATGAGAAAACTAAAGATTTTAACCAATTTCTGCAGTCTTAAAAGGATAAAAATAATACAATCAAAATGCAATGGTCATTATCCACGTGCAAATGACAAAGATATGATAGTACCACTATTATTCAACCATATGCACCAAACACTAAAGACAAAGGTAAATATATTGAGGATTTTTACCAACTTCTGCCATTTGAAATTGATTGAACACAGAAACAAGATGCAGTAATAACTGCTGAATGGGATTCAAAAGGTGAAAACAAAGGCTGATCAGTAGGTAGAAACTATGGCTTTGTGGATAAAAATCACATCAGAGATTGCAGGATAGAAGGTCACACAATTAATTATGACAATTCCTCCTAGATAAGGTTTTTTTAATGCATAAACAACTACTACACATGCAGGCCTTGCTAAGCAGAATACACAGTAATCAAACTGACTATATCTGTAGAGAGGTATAATAGAGGAAGCTCAATATCATCAATCAGAACAAGGCCAGGAACTGACTCCAGAACAACCAGTTGTTTCTACATAAGTTTAAGTTGAGGTGGAAGAATATTTTTTAAAAGTCCACATCAGTGAAAGGATGACTTTGAATTTATCTTGAATTAGAGACCTGAATTAGAGGCCATCTTTAGACTTGGTGCACTGAACACTAATGACAGAAGACCAAATGAGTTGTAGGATATCATTAGGAAACCATATGTGAAAAAAAATGTCCTAAAAAGACAAGGAGGGAAGAAGAAACCCAATTTATGTAGGAAGAAACTCAAACTTGCCCTTGACACAGAGTAAATAAAGCAAGCAGAAGAAGGGAAGAAGTAAGAGGACGGTTCAAGAAGATAAGTATCATAATGAAATACGAAAAGATGGAGTCAGGGGAAAAGAGAGAAGAACACACTCAACATTTCTTAAACTGACAGACTTGAAGAAAAAGAAAAACTCAAGCATTAAGTTGCAGTGTTAAAGAATTCTATGGGAAAAGATGGAACAATTGAAAAAGCACAAAAGGAAGAGAGAAGGAAGACACAGTAATTATATCAAAAACGATAGGCTGACATCTTAACAAGACCTGATGTTACTGAAAGAAATTCAAGCTGCACTGAAGGTAGTGGCAAAACCCAAAGCCCCAGTAATTGATGGGCTACTAATTAAGTTACTTCACCAAATAGATGCAACACTGAAGGTATTGTTTCACCTATGCTGAAAAATCTGGAAGACAACTACCTTGTGAATTGACTGAAAAATATTCCCATCTGTACCCCTTCAAAAGGAAAATCATCCACCAGAATGTGGCAGTTACAGGATAATATTATCAATATCACATGCCAGTAAAATGATACAGAAGATAAATTAAAAAACGACTGTGGCAATACATTCTCAGGAACTTGAAGCCAGAGTCAGAGGAAACCATGTAATAAGGGATGTCATTACTAGTATCAGACAGACTTTGGCTGAAAGAAAACAATGCCAGAAAGATGTTTACCTGTGTTTTACTGACTATCCAAAGGCCTCTGACTGAGTGGATCATACCAAATTATGGAAAATATCATGAAGAATGGGAATTCCTGAACACTTAGCTTGATACGAAACTTGAACAGATCAAGACAATGGTGTTGTCTCAACAGAACAAAAAGATACTGCATGATTTAAAAGAAGGATAAATGTAGTTACTAAAATTGTATGCTGTGCCAACATTAGAGAGGCTTGAAGAAAAACATGGCTCAGGATTGGAAGAAGATTCATTAACAATCTGCAATTTACAGATAACAGAAACGTGTTTGCTGTAAGAGTAGAGAAGACTTGAAGCACTTACTGAAGAAGGTCCAAGACTACAGACTTTAGTGCAGACCACTCTTTAACAATAAGAAATCAAATGGCACATTACATTTGGCAAATATGTTGCAAAAGACCTTCTTTGAAGCATCAAAGAGAAAGTTGTCTTCTTGAGGACTAAGTTGTACCTGATTCAAGCCGTGGCATTTTCAGTTATCTCATATATATTTTCTGTGAGGATGCAACACTCATGCCCTTATTGTCTATTTCCTTTCCCTTCACTCATCCAAAAAAAGACATCATGCTGGGAAAGGCGACTGATTGGTCAGACAAGAAGAGAAAGACCCTCAACAAGATGCACTGACACAATGACTAAAAAATGGGCTCAAATGTATCAGAGACAGTGAGGATGGCACAGGATAAGAAGGTTCAGATCTATTGTTTACAAGGCTGCTATAAGATGCAGTCAAATCGATGTCACCTAAGTTTTAAAAAATACAGCAAGACAACAACCCTCCATCTATATATGCCTAGAGTCACCTCTTAGAAAATCCTGGAAATCTATTTATATCACATAAATAGATTTATGATACTCTCTATAGGAAACAATTTCAGTGCACACTTGTGTCAAAATTATTTGTAATAGATTCAATAGCAACTGGTTAAATAATCTTGAAGGTTCATGTTGTTATGTGCTGTTGAGTTGGAACTAATGTGTAGCTGATCCTCCCATGGGTTTTCAGAAGCTGTCTATTATATACAAAGAGATTTCCCATCCTTCTCCCAGGGAGCAGCTAGTGAATTTGGATTATTTGCTTTTTGGTTGGCAGCCCGATCCCTTACCAGTGGGCCACCAGAGCTCCCTGAGAGGTGGCACAGAACTGGGCAATATTCATTCTATTGCACACAAGAAAGTTGAGTCGGAACTATCTTGATGGGAACTAATAGTGGCCTAGTGGTAAGAAGCTGTGCTGTAATCACAAAGACATGCAGTTCAAATCCACTAGCTGTTTGAGGAAGAAGGATGAGTAATCTCCTTCCCTGCCATTTACTGCCTTTGAAAACCCACTGGAAGGTCAGCTATGACAGCACATAACAACAACAACAACAACAACAACAACAATGAGTCTTTAGAGCTGAGTTTGCACAGAAAGCTAGAATTCTGTCTGAATTATATAAATGATCTTTCTCTCATGTTTTTAGCATCTGTTCTAGACAACACGGAATTTATTGTAGCAGCAAGCAAAGATGCACTTCCAGGTGTGGACATTGTGAATTATGTCTCTGACCACTATGAAAATGTCCAGTACCCTCTGGGGAAGCTTAGTGAATTTGGGTCCTCAGAAGACAAATATTCCTCACATTTCTAATATCATTAAGCCATGGAGACCCTAGAGTTAAACAGGAGAAATATTCCTCATATTTCAAAGAATATTCATACAACATACTTATATCCACCATTTTCAAAGACCTTTAGTGGTAGCTAGAATCTTGTATTTAGTACACCTTTAATGAATAATTACTGAGTCAGTGAATCAACTACATTCCCAAATGAGGAATGTGTCTTCCATTAATTAAAATACGAGTCAGTAATGTGCAAGATACAGCTATATTTTCTTTATTACTGCCATTTGGCAAATTAAGGATGTACTCTAACAATTCAAATCTCTCTGTGAGGTAATCTGAGGTACTTTTAAGGATAGATCTTGGCAGTTCTCTCTGGGAGTTCCCCAAAGACTCACTAAAGATGCTGGATATTTTCATAATGACCAGCGGAACAACTCTCAATGTCCGTACTGTCAAGGGTGGAAGCAGTGGCTCAGTCCTGCCTACTGCAGTCGAGATGAACTCTGTATGATGCTAATGTTGTGGGAAACAGGTCATCTGCAAGTTGGTATAATGGCCGTGAACTGAGCAGTGTTTTGCTTTAAGTTTGCTCAAAATCTGTTTTTAAAATTTTAATTTTGTGAGAGTTTACAAAGCAAATTAGATTCTCATTTCACAATTTCTATGCAAATTATTCACTTCCATTAATTACATGTATCCTCACATTCTCTCTAATTGTGCTATTTGTTCCCTTTCTAACACTCTAATATGTCCTCTTTATCTTCTAATTTTTGCTTTGGAATATTTGTTGACTTTTTGGTCTTACTGAAGTTTTTTAAGTAGAGCACTGATCTTCTGGATAAGACCCTTTATTCCAAATGCCATTCTGCCATTTCTTTAAATGTTGATCAGGGAATAACCTTGGTTTTGAATTGGAAGAATGCCTCAGTGAGTCCTTTGCTTTATTTTTTTCTTTAAAAAAAAAAAAAAAGAAAGAAAGAAACTCTGCTCCACACTTTTCTTCCATGTAAACCAGGCATTATCTACTGTGATCTTGGTCTGAGTGATCAGTGTTAATAGTTAGGCACCATTTTGTTTGACCTCAGGGTGAAAGAAACTGGGATTTGTTTATATTTGCTTCCTCATTGAGCTTTTTATCACTTTCTGACTGTTTTACTTCCGCAGGGAGAGACCCCTAGTGGGTGTCTTAGATAGCCACTCACAAGCTTGTTTTTCCCCCTAAGTTGCCTAAATCTTTAATATTTATAACAAACTTTTGAAAATTGTAAATAAATACCAGTGAAATTCTCCCACCACCATTCTGCTGTCTTTGTTGCACTGCAGTGACTTGCATGCTGATGTATTGCTGGAATCTATGGCATTGCTTTTCTTTTTTTTTTTTTGCTTTTAATAATTTTAATGAACATTTACAGAGAATTTGGATTTCCATTCATTCATTGCTGCACTTCTCTACCCGCCCAGCCCTCTCCCCCCACTCCCCCCCCCAGTTCGCTCCTCTCTTTCAAAACTAAAAGAAAGACTCCCTCCTTGGTACACAATCCCCCACACCCCTCCCACCACCCCAAGTACATTCCACTATGCAACCTTAATTGTGGACTCTTGTGATAACCATAATACACTCACAAGCTTTTAACACCTCAGACACTACTCACACCACGTGTGCATAGATGACTTTTGTGAATTGTGTTGTACCAGCTGACTGAGTTTTTCAATCTGAGTAAGGTTCTAAGCATTCAAATTCAGAAAACCAGTCTTGCGAAATATTTGATTGTGCTGTAGAGTATCAATTTTTGTGTCTTAAATACTTGTATGCGTCTGTTGTTGTGTGCCACTGAGTTGGCAATGACTCATAGCTGACTCTCTCGTGAGTTATCAGAGGCAGTTTAATCACACGATCCTTCTACTTGGAGCAGCTGATGGATTTCAACCATGCATCTTTGAGATTGCAGTACAACTTCTTACCACTAGGCTACCAGATAAGTCTACAAGGATATCATTCTATTTTCACATAATTAAAGTAGCACTGAAGGCACTGACAATCAAGCCCCAAGAATTGATGAAATGTAAACTGGAATATTCCAACAAACAGATGCAGCCCTGGACGTGCTCATCAGGCTGTGCTTTAATTTAGCGGACAGCTAACTAGTCAACTGGTTGAATGAGCCAAGAAGCTTTCCCCCGCAAAAGGTGACAAGTTCCCCCCAAAAAGGTGACCAAAGGCTGACATTATCAAACAATATCATTAATATCCCATGCAAGTGAATTATTGCATAAAACTATTAAAAAGTGGCTACAACAGTACATCAACAGAGAACTGGCAGAAATGCAAGCTGGATTTAGAAGAGGCCTAATGCATAGCATGCCAGCTTGCTTACTGAAAGGTCAACAGTTTGAATCTACCACCTGCTCCATGAGAGAAAAACAGGCAGTTTCTTCCCATGAAGACTTACAGCCTTGGACACTTGGCAAAAGGCTACTAGTTAAGAGTCCATCCTCTCAACAACCCCCTCACTCCCGACAACATGCCCAAAATATGTGAGATAAAGTCTCACTATTCATGCTTCGAAGGATAATTTTAACTTCATTTCTTCCAAAACAGATTTGTTTTGTCTTTTGGCAGTTGTTTTCATAATTTGTTCTGCTAAGATTAATGTTGTTGTTGTTGTTGTGATGTGCCATCGAGTCGCTTGCAACTCATAGTGACTCTATGTAGAAGAGTGCTAAATCCTGCTCTATCCTGTGTCAATCTTACTGTCTCTGACACACCTACTCCCACCACCATAATCACTGAATCGATCCATCTCATGGGGGGGGGTGGTCTTCCTCTCCTGCGCTGGCCCTCCACTCTCCCAAACATGATGTCCCTCTTCAAGGACTGGTCCCTCCTTTGCAACATGCCCAAAGTATGTCAGATGAAGCTTCAGAATCCTTGACTCCAAGAAGCAGGCCGGCTTCATCCTCTGCAGGACAAATCTGTTTGTTCTCCTAGCAGTCCATGGTATATTCAACACTCTTCTCAAGCACTACAGCTCAAAGGCATCAATTCTCTTTCTATCATCCCTAGTCACTGTTCAGCTCTCTGATGCATAGCACACAATTGTGAAGACTACAGATTGAATCAGGTGCACCTTAATCTCCAGCCTGATGTTGTTGCTCTTCAGTACTCGAAAATCCTATGTACAATAGCTAAGATTAATAGCAGACTATTTATGAGACGTCTCAGGTCAACATACTTCCAAATGCTTAATCACCTGTATGTGTCCATACTTTTTAACATGAACATCTGTGGCTCAGTTCCCCAATTCCTTTATGATCCCTGGGTTCAGAGTCATGACTCATGTGAACATACTTATGTGGGCTGGTTTTGGAGAAACATGTGAGCGATGGGTGAGGATCCTGGGGACTGTCAGTTGTGGCACAGCTAGACGGTGACTACAGATGATATAGGTTGGTGATACAGAGATGAGTGAGCAGCTGGAAGCTATTTCCCAGGTAAGGGAGCTTTTCCAAAGGAAAAGAAGCACCTCGCGCAGAGGTCCGATGAGATTGTAAACTTACGTAGGGTGGGATTTGTATCCCATGCTAATCCTCTCTCCTTAATACACTAATTATTTCAGCACAAAATAAACAGTTAATCATTGCATAGAGAAGGTATCTGATTGAGAGCAATCCATGGTAAATTCAGTATTCTCCAACATCTCAAATCAAAGGCATCAATTTTTTCACTGTCCAATTTTCACATACATGTGAAGCAACTGAAAAGACTATGGTTTGGATTAGGCATGCCTTCATCTTTAAACTGACATCATTGATCGTTAACACTTTAAAGGAATCCTTAACAGCAAAACTGCCAAAAGCAATACACCTTTTGATGTGTTGGCTTGTGGTTATCAGTGTTTATTATAGATCCAAGAAACATGAATTTCTTGACAGTATCAATGTTTTCTCCATTTATCATAATATTGTTTATTGGGCCAGTTGTGAAGATAATTGTTTTCTTTATGATAAAGTGTAATTCACACTAAAGGCTATAGTTTGGTCTTCACTAAGTTCTTCACCTTCTTCTTTACTTTCAGCATGGAAAGTGTGTCATCTGTATAAAGCATGTTATTGGTGAGTCTGTCTCCAATTCTGGTGCCACATCTTACAAAATAGAGATTGTACAATATTTCTCCTTAGTACTTGATTTATTTCACTTAGTAGTATTTCCTCCAGGACCATGCAGGCTATTTTTATTTTATGTCTCATCATTGTTCACAAGTGTTAAGGACTCTCTTTCATAGGGTCACTATGAGTCGCCTGCAACTCGATGGCACTTAATAACAACAACAAACATCATTGTTATTTATGGATTTATTTGTTTATTTATTTGATATTTATTTATTATTTATTTATTTGATAATTTATTCTATGGATGTACTACAATATGGTTGCTATTGTTTGGGCTAAACTTAACAGCAATGACATTTTGTTGTTTGCTGTTGTTGGAATTTTATTGTTTTAAGGGTCGTTGTTGTTATGTGCCATCCTAAATCCTGCTCTATCCCTTGCCATTTCTATTGTCTCCGACACGCCTATCCTCATTACCCCCATAACTGAATCAATTCATCTCACTGAGGGTCTTCCTCTCCTGAGCTCTCCCTCCACTCTCCCTATCATGACGTCCCTCTCCAAGGATTGATCCCACCTTGCAACATGTCCAAAGTATGTCAATGAAAGCTTCCAAATTATTTTTTTTTTTTGCTTCTTTTTTTTTATTTTTTTTTGCTTCCAAATTCTTGGCCTCCAAGGAGCAGCCTGGCTTCAACCCCTTCAGGACAAACCTGTTTGTTCTCCTAGAAGTCCATGGTATATTCAACACTCTTCTCCAGCACCAAAGCTCAAAGGCATCAATTCTCCTTCTTTCATCCCTAGTCATTGTCCAGCTCTCTGATGCATAACAAGTAATTGAAAAGATCATGGACTTTATCAGGTGCATCTTAGTCTCTAGACTGACATAATTGCTCTTCAGTACTTTGGAGAGGTCTTTGACAGCAGACTTTCCCACTGTAATATGTCTTTTAATTTTCTGGCTGCTGGTATACCTAGAAATCGGATTGCCCAATCACAGGATCTATCTAGTTTTGAGAAGGTAGTCTACAATTTGTCATAGTTGTACCATTTTATAACCACATTAGCAATAGGTAAGGATTCCTGTCTCCCTATCCTCAACAATACTTACCACCTATTTTCTTGTGTTTTATCATTTTAGCTAGGGTCAGATGGTATCACATGATAGTTTTGATCTGCATTTCTCGTTAGCAATGAAACAGTAATACAACCTTAATATAATAAATCCATTCCTAAGGTGTTCCTCCTTCCCATTTTTGTTGATGCATCTCCACTGACACAAGAATACAACAAGTTTATTTTGTATTTATTTCATACAATTTTGATGCTCAATTGTTTTCAAGACTTAATTATTAAGGATTTAAATTTATTATATCTTTTAAAAATACCATTAGCTTGATCCTTATTACAGCCTGTGTGTTGTGTTTCCTTTTTGAGAGCTCATTTTCCTTTGTTATATTACTTGCTTAGTTATTTCCCCTGTAAAGATGCAAAGTTTTATTTAATGCTCTTGCGTTTCCATTTGGAGTACTCCCTTGGTAAATACCTGCAAAGCTACTCAGGCAATGGCAAATTCGCAGAGCTTTTGTTTGCTTGTGAATATCTCTATTTCCTTCAAATCTTTGAATGACAGCTTTGCTAGGCAAATAATTTGACTGACACTTGTTTTCCTTCAGTATTTTATATGTCTCCCTATTGTCTTCTGGCCTCTAGGTTTCTAAGGAGAAACATACTGACTTATGGCACACTCTATTGGTTTTCAATAATTCCGTAAGGATGTGGTGCTTGTTTTAATTCTTTGTTCTGTGGGCTACTTGCTAGAAGTATCCACATACTCAGTCATCTTGCTCTGCGTTCCTCAAATTCTACTTTTCTATTTCAGAATATGTGGAATTATTTTAACTGTTCTTTGTACTAAAACTCAAACCCATAACACCTGAGTCATAACTGACTCATAGCTGATCCTCCAGGAGTTTTCTGATACTGTGAATAGCATGAGAGGACAATGATCATCTTTCTCCCACAGAGACAATGGTAGGTTCAAACACCAGTGACGCCTCTGTATGAGCAGCAAAATTCCCTATATTTCACAGCAACCAAGGGCAGAACTAAAACACAAGAGGAAGAGGAATTTGGATCAAGGCTAGGGCAGAAGCCATAGTAGCAAGAGGTGAAATACAAATAACCTACTATGAAATCTTTCCAGACTCTTCAAGTCAGATTTAATGGCTTCCAAAGCACTTTGCTTATAAAGAGCTCACATCAGTTAACACATGAGAAAATGATTTGTCCTCATCTCTGTCTCAGTTGATGGGCTGCCAGTACAATGAAGACGAGAATTTTTTTAAAAAATATCTTTTATCTAGCGGAGCAATAAGTATGGCCTCTAGCTAAACGCTTGCTGGGTAAATAAATGAATGGGGTGGGGGGGGGAAATACCTAATTTACATCTTAGGACTACTCTAGCTTTTCAACATACTCCAGGATGAGGACAGAATGATCTGATTTGAGATAATTCTTTTTCTTATCTCAAATCTGTCCTAGAATCCTAGAATTAGTCTTGCCAGCTTTGGGATGATACTGAGTTTTAAATGAAATTAAAAACACAAAAATAAACCCATAAAAAACACCTGGTCTGTGAAATCATGAAAAATATATGTAAAGGAAATGATAGATCATTTTGCTTATAGAAGTAAATACACTACAATCATCCAGGTGACAGATGTTACAAATAAACTTCTAAACTAAAATTTAGCTATGCAAATTTCATTAATAAGAGGAAACAATTACTTCTATTAATAAGTATCAACCATGCTAAATTGAGATAAAAGTTTTGAAGATAAGGCAGTGGAGAGAGAAGTCAGATTGAATTCTCAAAGTCAGGATTTAGTGAAAGTACTTCAGTTTTATTGCTTTCAATACAATAATCTGCCAATAAAATCTGTCTAAGGAGACATTACTTAATGACGCAGATCTTTATTTTATAGCTGAATCTTTTTGCCTAAAGACTACTGTATATGTCAATTCTATGAAAATAATGTACTTTTTTATATTGGTTATATAGTGTTCGCTACAGATGAAGTTTAGCAAATATATTCCTTGCAGACAACTTAAAGGTAGATTTCAGCTGAGAGAGAGGTAAAAATTGTGCAATACTGCAATATCTTATGATTCTCTGCATTTAGTTAAGAAAATGTTGGAAAAATAAAGAATTCTCTCCAATGTTTGAAGGAAGTGTTAAGTACTTCAAAAATAAAAATGGAAAAAGTGAATTTTTTTCCAAATAAGAGAACATAAATTATTCACTAAGCTAGATAGATATGAAATAACTTCAAAGGATTTAGTTTCCTTTGTAAATTTCTTGAGGGCAAAGATCATAGTTTGCTTGCTTCCACCCAGATCTCAAAACTTTACACACACAAACAGTGCGTGTATACTGTGGTGCCTTCTAATGGCACTTTTTATCTTATGAAGAAATGTTTAAAAGTGACACTATGATGTTTTCAGATATTCTAGTAGTTGCTTTGCTTATCTTTAATCACTATGATATATAGAATTTACTCACTGATTATGGGTTCAGGCTGCAAAGAATTTACTGGCCCCCATTCTAGAAAAGAAGAAAATGAAATGTGTTTATTATATTTACCTCTGGAGTTTTTTAAAAAAACTTTCTAATGAAAGTCCCAAGGTCTCTGACTTTTGTATCTAGCAAAGTATTTAATGAAAATTAGAGGATACCAGGAAATAAAATATACTTTCCTTTGTTTCTGGGCTAATGAAGAGGGGATAACTGGGCATCACTCATTAGGAACTTAAGGATGACACAAGAATCGATGCCTTTGAATTACGGTGCTGGAGGAAAGTCTTAAACATACCATGGACCTCCAAGAAAACATAATGGATCGGTCTTGGAGAAGGTGAAACCAAGTCTCTCCTTGGAGTCTGGGATTTTGAAGCTCAGTATCACATACTTGGGGCACGTGGCCAGGAGATACCTGTCCCTGGAAAAAAAGATCATGTCTGGAACAGCAGATGACTAGAGAAGCAAAGGAAGACTCTCAGGGAGACAGAGTGACACAGAGACTGCAACAGTGGGTTTAAGACTGTGGGGATGCAGAGGATTGAAGAAAGCTTGGATGTTTTATATGTAGGGTTGCTGTCAGTCAACACTGACTGGATGGATTTAGCAAAAATAAGTACTATCTAATAAGGAGATTTAGTGGAATAGTATGTAACGTGTTAAGCTGTTAACCAAAATATTTGTAAGTTTGATCCTGTCAGCACTCTGGGAGGAAGAGAAGGCAGTGTCTTCCTGTAGTGTTCTACAGCCTTGGAATCAATCCAATAGCCATGTAATTTACACTATATAACATTATTGTTTGTAATATATGCTATTGTTAGGTGCTGCACATGTTGTTGTTATGTGCCATCAAGATGCCTGCGACTCATAGCAACCCTATGTACAGCAGCCCTGAACCCTGCCTTATCCTGAGTCAGTCTCACTGACTCTCTGACACACCTAATCCAATTGTCCCATGTCAATTAATCTCAGATCTCAGCCACAGCCTTCCTCTCCTGCGCTACCCCTCCAAACTTCCAAACGTGATGTCCATCTCCAAGGACTGGTCCCTCCTGGCCATGTGCTGCATATATGCTATCTGTCTGTATATGTATCTACCTATCTATGTATGTATCTATGTATCTAGGTATCTATGTATCTATCTAGATCTATCTATCTATCTATATATCTATCATCATCTAATCTGTCATCTAATCTATCTACGTGTGTGTTTAAGAAAGTTTTAGTAACATGTTAATATTTCAGCAAAGTTATTGCAATGGGGTTAAAAGGCAGACACTATTGTTGTTATGTGTTGTAGAGTTGCTTGCGACTTAGAGCGATCCTATGTACAACAGCCCTAAACCCTGATCTATCCTGTGCAAATCTATTGTCTCTGACACAACTACCCCCTTTACCCCAGTTACTGAATCAATCCATCTCATTGGGGGTCTTCCATCTTGCGCTGTCCCTCTACTCTCTCAAGCATAATATCCCTCTCCAAGGACCAGTCCCTTCTTCCAAGATGTTCTAAGTTTGTCAGATGAAGCTTCAGAATCCTTGCCTCCAAGGAGCAGCCTGGTTTCACCCTCTCCTAGCAGTCCATGGGATATTCAACACTCTTCTCCAGCACCACAGCTCAAAGGCATCAATTCTCCTTCTATCATCCTACTCACTGTCTACCTTTCTGATTCATAGCAAGTAACTGCAAAAATTATGACCTGGATCAGGCACATCTTAGTCTCCAACTGACACTGTTGCTTTTCAGTACTTCAGAGACGTCTCTTACAGCTGACTTTTCCAGTGAAATTCCTCTTTTAATTTCCTGGCTCCTGATACCAAGAGTGTTGATTGTGGAGCCAAGAAAATTAAAGCTGTTAACAATCTCAATCTTTTTGCTGTCTTTCATGATGCTGCTACTCAGCCCGGAGGCAAGAATCTTTGTTTTCTTGACGTAGAGCTTCAATCCATATTGAAGACTGCAATCTTTGACCTTCTGCAGCAAGTGCTTAAGTCCTCCTCAGTTTCAGTAAGCAGGGTTGTGTCATCTGCTTAACACAGATTGTTGATGAGTCTACCTCCAATCCTGATGTCACATTTTTCCTCCTAGAGCCCAGGCTCCCCAATAATCTGTTTTGCATAAAGATTGAAAAGATATGGAGATAGGACACAACCCTGGCATACATCCTACCCAATTTTGAACAATGCAGTTTTCTTGCTTTCGTCTGATGACTGCCTCCTAGTCCAAGTATATGTTTCACATATGCATGATCAAGTGTTCTTTGATTCCCATTCTTTTCAGAGTCAGCCAGAGTGTGTTGTGATCCACATAGTCAAATGCCTTTGCATAGTCAAAGAAACACTGATATAGACATTCCTCTGGTACTCTCTACATTCAACCAAGATCCATCTAACATTAGCTACAATATACCTAGTACCACAGCCTCTTCTAAACTTAGCCTGCACTTCTGGAAGTTCTCTGTTGATGTGATGTTCCAGTCATTGTTGGGTAATCTTCAGCAGAATTTTGCTTACATGTGATATTAATGATACTGTATCATATTTTCCACACTTTGTTGGGTCAACTTTCTTTGGAATGGGAACAAGTATAGATCTTTTCCAGTCAGTTGGCCAGGCGGGTTGTCCTCCAGATTTCTTGGCACAACTTGGTGAGCACATCCAGGTCAGTGTCTGTTTGTTGAAATATGTCAGTTGGCATGCCATCAATTCCTAGGGTCTTGTGTTTTTTGTTTTTTTGGTGGTTTTTTTTTGTTGTTGTTGTTTTGTTTTTTTCAGTCAGATGATCCTATGATCTACTATACCAGAAATTAAAAGGTGAAAAAAATTGGGTTGCTTTCATAGTTAAAAAGTCATTTCTAGATTCATCTTGAAATACAATATTGTGACAGGATAATATCCATACATATACAAAGAAGTCCAGTGATTACCACTATCATTCAAATGTATGCACCAACAACCAGAGCCAAAGAAGAGAAAATATTTCTATCAACTTCTGCAGTCAGAGATTGATCAAAGATGTAATAATAATAATAATAATAATAATAATAATAATAATAATAATAATGGGTGACTGACTGGAATACAAAAGTTGGGAACAGAGGAGAAGGATCAGTAGTTGGAAAACAGACTTGGTGACAGAAATGAAGCTGGAGATAGAATGAAAGAATTTTGCACAATGATTTATTAATTGCAAATACTTTTTATAAGAAACATAAATGCAGGCTATCCACATGAATTTCACCTGATGGTATGTGCAGACTTGATAGATTACATTTGTGGAAAGAATCACTGGAGAAGCTCAATACCAGCTGTGAAAACTAGGTCAGGTGGAACGGATCACCATTTACTCATATGCAAGTTCAAGCTGAAGCTAAGGAAAACTAAATTAAATCCACGGGAACCAAAATATGACCTTGAGTCTATCCCACCTGATTTTCAAAACCATCTCAAGAACAATCTCTTGAACACTAATAAGCGAAGATCAGATTAGTTGTGGGAGGATATCAAGAACATCACCCAGGAAGAATGCAGGGGGTCATTACAAAGACAGAGGAGGAAGTAAAGATCAAGATAGATGTCAAAAGAGACTCGGAATATTGCACTAGAGTGCTGAGAAGCCAAAGCTAAGGGAATAAATGAAGAAGTTAAGGAGCTGAGCAGATTTCGAAGGGCAGTGCAGGAAGAGAAAGTATTACAATGAAATGTGCAGAAAGCTGGAGTCAGAAAATCAAAGGGGCTGAACTTGTTCAATATTTCTTAAGCTGAAGGAGCTGAAGAATAAATTCAAGCTTTTAGTTGCAATACTAAAGGATGTTTTGGGCAGAAATTAGATGATCCAGGAAGCATTAAAAGAAGATGGAAAGAGTATACAGAGTCATTGAACCAAAAGGAATTGGTGGATACAGAAGAATTTAATGAAAAAGTGTACGAGCAGGAGCCTGTGGTAAAGAAGCTGCTCTGAAAGAACTGGGAAACACCCTTATAGGCTAGCAATTCCTGGGGCTTTATTTTTTGCCAAGTCCTTTAGAGCAGCCTGAACTTCCTCCTTCATCATCATTGTCTCTTCCTCAAATGCTCTTTCTTGAAATTCTTCTGTGTCAGCCAATTCTTTTTGGTACAATGACTGTATACTCCCTCCATCTGCTTTTAATGCTTTTTGAATCATTCAATATTCTGCCCATAGCATCCTTAAGCATTGCAACTTGTGGCTTGAATTTATTCTTTAGTTCTGTCAGCTTAAGAAATGTTGAGCAAATTTGGCCCTTTTGATTTTCTGACTCCAGCTCCTTGCACATTTCATTATAATATGTGCCTTGTCTTCCCTAGCAGCCCTTTGAAATCCTCTATTCAGCTCCTTAACTTCTTGATTTCTTCTCTTTGCTTTGGCTTCTTGGCACTCTGGTGCAGAGTCTAGTCAAAGTCTCTTCTGACATCCATTTTTGTCATTTCTTCTTCTTCCTTCTTAGTAATGACTTTTTGATATTTTTCATGAAAGATACTCTTATTATCTTTCCCACAGCTTATCTGGACTGCTCATTAGTGTTCAAGGCCTCAAACGTATTCCTGATTTGGTTTTTAAAGTCATGGGAGATAGACTCAAGGTTGGGGGCTGGTGAGTTGGAATTGATGAGACTGGATCAGGACAGGGAAGAGTTCAGAGCAGCTGTACATAGGGTCGCTATGCACTACAGGTGACACAACCAATAACATTCTATGACAGGTTTGGAAGCAGGATTGGCATCCACTTCCTAAACAACATGCCTCTGGAAACTCTATGAACTTTGATAAATGTTGATGGTTGCAGAGGGGCTTCAGGCCTTTAGTTCATAAGGTCGCTATGAGTCATGCTCGACTTGAAGGCAATCAACAACAGCAACAACAAAACAACAACAACAACATTATAGGCTATAAAATAACAAAGGGGTTTTAAACAACCAAAATATTATGCAAATCTATGGAATTTATTGAAGAACTAACAAACCCATTAATTAAATTAAATCAGAGAGACTCAGTCCAGTATTAGCACCTACAATATCTCTGAAAGTACAACTTTTGACTGTTTCATTCTCTCCTATATATCTCTTCAATGTCTCTCCAATACAGTGCTCCCAAACCTCACAGACGAACTAAGGACATAAGAAGCCAAGATGTTAGAGTGTATAGCCAAAAGAAAAACCAGAAATAATGACTTGAGAGTTTTATTGGAAATCACTTTACAATATAATTTTATTGTTGTTAGTTGCTGTAGAGTTGACTTGGACTCACAGATAACAGAACAAAACACTGGGCAGTCTTGTGTCATGTTCACAATTGTTGGTAGGCTTGAGTTCAAACAAAATATTTTGCTTTCCTCAAGTTGTCTTGTTTTTTCCCCCCTATCTGTTTCATTCAAAGTAAGCTGATTAAAATTTTTGAAAATAAATACCTAAAGCTGGGAAGGCTTAAGTAATAGTATTATTGGTTCTCTGTTTTGATTTCCTGTTTTATTTACATGACTTATCAGTATCAATCTTACAACACTGCTTTTCTAACTCTAATCAAGACGAAAGTGCATGCATGCTTGCCCTTTTCAGGGAAAGCTGCTACCCTATTTGTATTTTACTGAATTTCTTTAGTGTTATAGTATACATTTGTCAATTAAACGTTATCCTGTCTTTTATGTTGATTTATATTACACATGCATGCACAGGTATAAGATACAAGCTTTACTTAATGTAGTAATTTCCGCATTTTTTTCCTATAAAGAGAAAAGTTATTTGAGTAGTTCATCAGTAAGTTTTATTGGAAAACACCTCTCTGACATCTGGTTAAAGTTAACCTGTGGTTGACATGGCAGTACATCACATGGGAAAAGACGCTGACTTTTCTGTTTTGGAGCCACTAGTGGATTTGAACTAGAGAGGTATGACCTTTGGGTTAGAGAGCAACATCCTACAGACAGCATCACCCTCTCCCTAGTATACCATCGTAGCTCCAGGTCCTACAATACAGTTGATCCTTAACGGGTGAAAATTTGCTATGTAATCCATGACACAATTTATGGTTTGTAAACTTCTATGAACTTGCTTCATCCATGTAACAGTATCATGATTAAGGTCACATTTTCATGGCTTAGTGATAAAAATATTATTCAGAATTAAAAATTTTCCTGTATGCAAAATTGATTTTCTCCAGCATATGTGTATTGTTTAAATAGCATATTATAGAATGAAATTAAACTGGTGTGGAAAATTGGTTATTCAAAACATAAAATGTGGTTGATTTTTTTCTCTCAAGATATTTAAACATACACATACACACACATACAGGTGTTTTTATCAAGTGCCGTCCAGTACACTATGACTCATAACGTCCCTATGCACAACAGATCTGAGCCTTGCCCATTCATGCGCCATCCTTATGATCTCTGCCATGCTCAGGTCAAGTGTAGTATTGAGTGTATTAGTCCACTTGTTGAGAGTCTTCCTCTCTTTCGCTGACCCTCTACCTTTTCTAGAATGATGTCTCTCTCCAAGAATTGGTTCCTCCTGAAAATATGTCCAAAGTAAGAGAGGCGAAGTTACACACATACACA
>NW_006399905.1:3230084-3231655 GCF_000299155.1 Elephantulus edwardii | reverse complement strand
CAGCTCCACAGAAGGATGGGAAATCTTCTCCAAGGCAACTAAACGTCTCTGAAAACCCACCGGAGGTTTGGCTATGGGTCATTTCTGACTCAATGTTACTTAGTAACAACAAGATTATAATGATGAGGACATTTCTTTAGTATTTTGAACATGAAGAGTTTTCTTCCATCTCCATGATGTCTTAAAAATAAAGACTACCACACACACAAAAAGAATAATAAAATAAAAATTTTAAAAAAAGGCTTTTCAAGGTTGTCTGCCAGTTTTTCAAGGATCTGAAGAAGCAGCAGCTTGACATTAGACCATACTTGGGTACCAGCTACTCTATCCTGATCTAGTCGAGCTCCACACACAAAATAGGTTGTGGTGTACTAGTCAAATACATCTCCTACACTGTGTCGTCAACCTGTTCAGCAGATGGATGGATTTAGTCTTCCTCCTTTTTATAACTTCCCTGTTTAGTGTTAGGAATAAATATATATTGAACTATACTGAATTCTTAAAGAGACATGTCTCTAAAAACTGGACAAAAACCAGTAAAACAGTAAGATTTTATTTTTATCAAATTGTCTCCAAAAAGAAAGTGTCCTTTTCCACTTCTCCAAAATAGTCATAGAATGTATAGTTCCATAAAGTCTGTAACTATACCTTCTAGCTTATTCATATTTTTATATATTTTTATTGTAATGTCAACCTACTAATTAAGAAGTTGGCTTTAATATACAAAACCCCTAAATTAAACCAGTTTACATATGGTATATGATCATATTTAAATAACTATCAACGCTCTGCACTATGAAATGCCTGTGAAAGCAGCCTGAAATGTCAATACTAAGATTTTGGTGCTTTTGGAACCAGCAGTCAGGAAATCAAAAGACAAACTGCACAGGAGAAGTTTACCGTCACGGACCTCTCCAAAGTGCTGGGGAGTAATGATGTCAGTTTAGAGACCAAGGTGCACCTGATCCAGGCCAAGGTCTTCGTAATTACTTGCTTTGTATCAGACTCCTGGATGATGATTAAGGATAACAGAAGAACTGATGCCTTTGAGTTGCGGTGCTGAAGAAGAGTATTGAATATACCATGAACCAACCAGAAAACAAACAAGTTGGTCTTGGAGAGGGTGAAACCAAGTTTGTCCTCACAGGCTAGGATTTTGAAGCTCCATTTCACATACTTTGGGCATGCTTCCAAAATGGATCAGAACTTGGAGAAGGACAATATGCTTGGAATGGTGGAGGGACAGTATAGGAGGGAAAAACTCTGGGTGAGATGGGTTGATGACACAGTAACTGGGGTAATGGGGTAGGTGTGTTGGAGTCAGTCAGACTTGTTCAGTATAAGGCAGGGATTGGAGCTGTTGTATGATAGGGTTGCTATGAGTTGCAGGTGACTCGAATAGAACATAATAACAACAACAACAACTGAGGTTTATCTCGAATAGCAAAAATGAATTGGATTTGGCCAGTGTCTACAATAAGACTTTCAACTTCAAATCATGGTCTGATACAGGCCATGGTCTTTGCAATCACTTGTTATGCATCAGAGAGTTGGACAATGACAAAGGAGGA
>NW_006399905.1:3216657-3229531 GCF_000299155.1 Elephantulus edwardii | reverse complement strand
TGGAGAGTCTCCTGTGGCATAAACAGCATGCTAAGCAGGTAATGCACATATTCAAGTGAGAGAACATGAACATGGCCATTACAAACTTATCGAACTAGAACTCAAAGCCAAATGCTCTGGCTGCACAATAAATTAAATACATTGTTTATTACCATTCTTACCTCAAAGAGAATAGAAAGATAAGAGAGGTTGGACAGTTTCATAAGGCCATCTGGGTATTTGTTTTTAAAATGGAAATAGAAGTAAATTCACACTGTCAAATCTCTAACATCACTAATGACATCTTCTTTTTTCTGCATCAAAACTCAGCCAACATAGGATTAATAATAGTACCCTAATTTTACACACAGATACACTGATGCAGAAGAAAATTAGGTATTCTGCCATTAAATAATTGGTTATTGAGCTTTAAAAGTTTATTCGAATATTTTCCTTTGAAAAAATTAGCCGTTGCCTTTCATTTCTTTTTCATTTACAATAATGTCAAACTAGAAATAAAATATTAAGAAATAACAAAAGAAAAAACAGCTATATCATCTCACTCCAGTCAGAATAGCAGAACAGAAATGGAACAGCAAACAAAAAATGCTGGCGAGATTGTGGAGAAACTGGAACCCTTATTCACTGTTGGTGGGAGTGTAAAATGATGCAACCACAGTGGAAAGTGGTATAGCACTTTCTCAAAAAGTTGCAAATAGAGATACCACTTGACCCAGCAATTCCACTACTGGGATTATACCCCAAAGAGACTATAACTGACACCCAAGCAGATATATGCACACGCATGTTTATTGTGGCTTTGTTCACAATAGCAAGGAGTTGGAAACAGCCCAGGTGCCCATCAACAAACAAATGGATAGAGAAGCTGTGGTATATTCACACAATGGAATACTATGCTGCATTGAAAAACAAGGAACTCATGCACTATTATTCAAAATGGGTGACCCTGGAGGACATTATGCTGAGTGAAGTATCTCAGTCACAAAAGGACAAATACTGCATGGTGCCACTGTTGTAAAACAGGACTGACCTTGGGGTTGGGGGAGACTGAGAAAGATGGGTTTAATAACGTATACTGCATTGAAACAGATGAGGGAGAAAACTGTTTAAAAGAAATATGTGATTAGGTATTTTTGTCATGACAGGAGTCTAGAGCGAAGGCAGCATAGTGGAGTGGACCTGGGGGAGGGTTTGTAAAACAATGAAAGAATTTTTCTTATACTTTTCCAAGAGGGTAGTGTACTAGGGAGGAGGGTTGGGACGGGAGAAAAGTGCAACAATGAATGAATGAAAATCCAAAGTCTCTGTAAATTTTCATTGAAATGAATGATAGATTTTTAAAAAAAGAAAAAAAGAAACAAAAGCGAACATTTACTGACTTCTTATCAATACTGAGATTAAAAAAATTTCCTCAAACAAATTTGGCCAACTAGTAATATGGATTGAGGCTCAATATCAAGAAGACAAAGATTCTCACCACTGGACCAATTGGCAGCATCAGGATGAATGATAAAGAGATTGAGATTGTTAACAGTTTTAGTTTGCTTGACTCCACAGTCAACATTCTTGGCACCAGTAGCCAGGAAATTAAAAGACATATTGTGATGGGAACGTCTGCTTTTAGGGACCTCTCCACGGAACCGAAGACCAATGGTGTTACTCTGGAGCCTGAAGTGCTCCTGATATAGGCCATGGTCTTTGTAATCACTTGCTATGCGTCAGAGAGCTGGACAATGACTAGGGATGATGTGGTGCTGGAGAAGAGTATTGAATATACCACAGACTGCTAAGAAAACAAACAGGTTCATCTTCGAGAGGCTTAAATAAGGCTGCTATTTGGAGGTAAGGATTCTGAGGCTTCCTCTGACATACTCTGGACACGTTGCAAGGAGGGACTGGTCCTTGGAGAAGGACGTCATGCTTGGGAGGGTAGAGGGGCAGCGTAGGAGAGGAAGTCTCTCTATGAGGTGGACTGGTTCAGTGACTGGGGTAACGAGGGTGGGTGTGTCAGAGACAATAAGATCAGCACAGGATAGAGCAGGGTTTAGAGCTGTTGTACATAGGGTCGCTGTGAGTCGCAGGTGACTCGACGGCACATAACAACAGCAAAAATATGGATATATACTCCCAGAGCCAGGTTTTACAAACTTTAAATGGAAGAAACCCCAGATTGAAAGGGAGTGACTTCTCTCTAACCAACAATAAACCACACAGCAGAACCATGGGCCTAGTGATCCCCTGTAGCACCAGGGTTGGGGTGAAGCTTCAAGTAAATCATTGACTACACACAGCAATTACAGTGAAGCCATTCAAATCTTTCCCTCCATTTTCTTCAATGCTTGTGCTTTCCAAGTTCTGTTTTACCTAAACACCAGTTTTGAAGAAGTCCTTAGCTTTCTAAAAGGGATGATGGTCTTCTAGAGAATAAAACATATACAAAAACCCCCTGCAAAGAATCACCAACACAACTTCTGACTCATTGTCATGAGGTGGAACCAACTCACAGCTGGCGCTCCAGTGGGGTTTCAGAGGCTGTGAAAAGCAGGGGAAGAGACTGTCCATTTTTTTCCTGCATTTGGTGAATCTGAACCAACAGAGAAATGCTACCTTTGGACGTCTTCAGAGCAACTCCCGATGTACTACACCAGCTCTTCCCAAGTGCTCAGAATGGGCTATCACGGGTGTTGAAATTTAAGTAGTATCTCAGTTTATGGGAAATGTGTCCTCTCTGGATCTGTACATTTGCAAAGTGATTTCTTCCCAGAAGAAAATGAGAAAGGCATGGAGATTTTTATAAGGGAGCTCTGGTTGCAAAGAGCATTAAGGAGCCACCATGGCAACCTCAAGGCACACAGTTTAAATCCAACTGTTACTCGTCAGAAGAAAAATGTAGAGTCTCCTGTGTGATTTACTGCCTCAGAAAACCTGCTGGAGGGTCAGCTATGAGTAAGAACTGATGCACAGCACATGACAACAACCTGATTTTATAGGGATTTGGCAGGAATACTTCACGGATTCAAATGGCTATGCTTTAAAAATATTTTGTTAAATTGTTTGACATTTGCATGAAATGTCTTTTATATATTTTTGTATTTCTAAAGAAATAGCTCTTTATTCTAACTATATGGATTTAAAAAGAGTTACTGCAATCATCTTTTTTGTTTATGTAGTTGTCTGTGTGGTTATCTTTTCTATTTTATGTTTTTTTTGTCTCTGTGGTTGAGATATAAAGTCCCCTCACATAAAACAATGCTCTCTTAATATTTTTTGTATGTAGATTATAATCAAGGAGGTAATGACTTAATTAGCATGAGCACAAAGGTAAAGAATCAAGTAAATGGCTGATTTAATTTTCTAAGGATTGCAAACTTAGTTAATTAACTGAAATGAAATACAAATTAAGAAGGGACAAACAGGCCAATCCATTCCCAGGCTGGAAGTGTGCTGAAGGCTACTAGTCAGAGCACACTTGAGTTGATCACATTTTCTGACACCCTCCTAGCTACTGAGTTCCTGCACATTCATGCCAGGCTCCCTGTGTGGTGCTTTGCTGTAATCCCATATGCTATAGCTTGCTTATATAAAACATACGCATCAAGTCATGTCAAATGAGACTGGGAGACATGGTTAGCTCCAGAGGCAGCCTCTTAGGACCTCATGGCACTGTGCTGAAGCAGGATGCTGACGTCTTGGCCTCTGCAACTAGCTTGTGGGAAGCACACTGATACAGCTTTTCTGAACTCTGATTACCACAGAAAAAGATAGCAATAGTAGCCTGATAGTTAAGTGCTCGGCTGTTAACTGAATTATTGGTGGTTCGAACTCAGCATGCACACTTTGCTGGGGGTGGGGGTGGAGAATGGCATTCTGCTTTCATAAAGATTTTCAGCTTTTTTTTCTTGTTTTTTATTTAATATTTTTTAATTTTAATGAAAATTTACAGAGACTCTGGGTTTCCATTCATTCATTGTTGCACTTTTCTCCCTGCCCAACCTTCCCCCCTGTTCGCTCTTCTCTTTGAAAAGTAAAAGAAAAATTCTTTCATTGTTACCCAATCCCTCCCCCCCCACCAAAGTCCACTCCACTGTGCAGCCTTCATTCTGGACTCCTGCCATGACAATAATACCTAATCACATATCTCCTTTAGACGGTTTTCCCCCTCATCTGTTTCAATGCAGTATACATTATTTATCCCATTTTTCTCAGTCTCCAGTCAACCCCAACATCAGTCCCGTTTCACAACAGTGACACTATGCAGTATTTATCCTCCCCCCCTTTTAAGGAGCAATTGTGCTGCTTACTCAAAAGTGGCTCCTCTCCAGTGGGTGGAACTTACTAGACACTCCTTGGGGGATAGATAGCCATCTCCTTCTGTGCAGTGTATAGCCTCTGAAAACTACTTGGAGAGCCAGCTATGAGTTGGTCTGACTCAATGGCAGTAAGAGTAATGAGGGACACAGTGTGTTACTTACTGGGCTGCAAACTGAAAAGCCGACAGTCAGAATTGCCTCTTTTCAGCATATTATTGGGTTTAAAGATTCTTCTGCATGAAATTCAATATTGTTAAGAGTTCTCTCAGTGCAAAGAGGATTTGAGGGGGGGAGGTGGGTAATTGTGAAACAATGAACAAATATTTTTTATAAAGTGATCTGAAAGAGGAGTAAGGGATGACAAAGGGGTAAAATGTGCAACAATGAATGAAAATCTAACTTCTCTGTAAATGTTCGTTAAAATCACAAGTAAATTTTTATTTAAAAAAAAGAGTTCTCTTATCAACAAAAGTTCTTAAAGTCTCTTTAAGCTTTGTAATTCCAAGAAATAAGACAATAAACAACACTCAGAACTGACTCGATGATACTGGTTTGAGAATTCAGTGTCACTTCTCCCACATTTAGAGTCTACGTGAGTGTTCCATTGCAGAATCAAATGTTGACACTTCCCCCTAAACATCTGTTCCTATAACCTTGACACGTGTGTCTACGATACAGACATGTTTCCTATCACTAGGCTTAAAACTTCACCCTATTCAGACTTACATCTCTCACACTCTATTTAGAACATCTTTTGTTCCTTTCTTTATTTCATGTTATTGTTGTTGTTATTGTTACGTGCTGTCCAGTCACTTGTGACTCATAGCGACTCTATGTACAACAGTTCTGAAGCTTGCCCTAGCCTAAGCCAATCTCATAGTCTCCAATACATCTGTTCCCATTACTCCAGTCACTGAGTCGGTCTATCTCATCCCGGGTCTTCCTCTCCTATGCTGTTCCTCCACACTTCCAAGCATGATGTCCTTCTCTAAGGACTGTTCTGTCCTGAAAACATGGCAAAGTATTATCATGACACTGAGCTTCAAAATTCTTACCTCCAAGGAGCAGCTTTGTTTCACCATTTCCAAAACAGATCTATTTGTTTTCTTGGTGACCCAATGTCTGCTAATATTCTTCTCCAGGACCACAATTCAAAGGTATCAATTCTTCTATTATCCCTAGTCATTGTCTAGCACTCTGTAATAAGTACTTGTGAAGATCATGGCCTGGATTAGGCACATCTTAATCTCCAAACTGATATCATTGTTCTTCTACTCTGGAGAGGTCCCTGAAGGCATATTTCCCCAATGCAATTCATCTTTTGATTTCCTGACAGCTGGTGTCAAGAGCGTTGATTATGGAACTAAGCAAGCTGAAATTGTTAACAGTCTCAGCCTCCTCTCCGTCTATCATGATGCTGCCAATTGGCCTAGTGGTAAGAATCTTTGTATTCTTGATGTTGAGCTTCAATTGATATTGAAGGCTGCAGTCTTTGGCCAGCTTCAGCAAATGTTTAATGTCCTCTTTAGTTTCATCAAGTAATATTGTGTCACCTGCATAACATAAGTTGTTTATGAGTTTTCCTCCAATCTTAAGACCACATTCCTCCTCATAAAGTCCAGCCTCTTGAATGATCTATTATATAGATTGAAAAGGTATGGATATAAGATGCCCCACTGACCCACACCTTTTATGATTCTAAACGATGTAGCATTCCCTTGCTCTGTTCTGATGACTTCTTCCTGGTCCAAGAACAGGTTTCACATGAGCACAGTGTTTGGGATTCCCATCCTTCTCAAGGTTAGCCACAATTTGTTGTGATCTCATTCTCCCCACCCTTCTTTTTCTTCTTTAAACTCTCCATTATTCTAGCCAAGGTCATTGACATTTCAAAGCCCAGAGGATTCCTGTCATCTTCAAAGGAGCATACCTGATTTCAATATCTATCCTAACTTTATCAAGTCAATTGTTTAAAAATTCTCATGCTTATTTTAATCCCCTTCTCAAAAAACCCCCAAAATCCTCTATTTGCTTCTCATTGCTCTAATATACAGCTGAACTCACTGAAATATTCAGCACTCACTAAAACAGGACTCTCCTTGACTTGGAGAGTTCCGGTGGTAAAGTCCATACGAAGCTGTGCTGCTAACACAACTCTGGCAAGTTCAAATCCACTCACTGTTCCATGGAAGGAAGATGGGTAGTCCCCCACTGTGCGATTTATAGCCTTGGAAACCTGCTTCACGGTCCATTCTGAGTCAGTTTGGACTTCAAGGCAATGAATGTGTGAGTTACCTACGTATGAGTGCTGGTGGTTTGCTGTGCTAGGTGTTGTGTTGTGGACTGAAATGTAGATTTCAAATCCACCAGCTGCTCCTTGGGAGAGAAGTAGACAGTCTCCTCTTGTAAAGATTATTGTTGTGTACCATAGAGTTCGAACCAACCCGTACTTGACCCTCTGCCAGGTTTTCAGAAGCAGTTAATTTTATGAGAAGAGATTGCCCATCCTTCTCCCACAGAGCAGCTGTTGGCCTCAAACTGTGTACATTTGGGATTGCAGTGCAGCTTCCTGCCACTAGGCCACCAGAGCTTAATCATATAAATCATGTACAGGTTGTTGTTGTTTTTTTACAACCTCAAAAATCAGATTTCATTATTCTCTGTCCTCTCTCGATGGTTCATGTTTTCTTTCATTCTTTCATCGTCTCCCTGCCCACCTTCTGAGCTTTATCCCAGCAAATGCTGTCCTTGTGATCTTGTGTGACTGACTGTCCTAAGGACTGAATACCTCCATGGAGTAGTGTTCATCTTCCAAAGCCTGTCTATTATTTAACTGTAAGCTATGCCACAAAGTTAAATTCAGTTCAAAAGGCAATTACGGGCCATAAGCTTGAGAGTTTCACCAGTCTCTGTTGTCTAGTACGCCTGGTCAGTCTTGTGATTTTGAGCCTTGTTTTACATTTGTCACCCTACCCAGGGCCCTCTCTTATTATCTCTCTCAGAGTGGTTACCAATAGACAGATACCATCTAGTTGTTCTCTTCTTAGGGTCATTGAAGTTAATGTTTGTGAGCTATGGACTAATTTTCTATGCATCTTTGATATTCTGCACACTTCTTTGCTCCAGAAAGGAAAAGATCAGTGTATGTACCCTTGATGGCCACTCTAACAGACTCATTCAGAACTGGGCTTATTTAACAGAATAGAAACTTCTTTGGTTAGTATCTGTTGCAAGGATGACACTGCAACTATCATTTATTTTTCTTTTCTTTTTAAAAAATTTTATTATTATTAATTTTAATGAAAATTTACAGAGACTTTCGATTTCCATTTATTCACTGTTGCACTGACTGCATCTATCATTTCAAGGCTTGTCTCTTACCTTCCTCAACAGACTAGAAAACAATACACCAGCCTACACATTATTGGTGACAGTGGACCATCAGATGCTGAGGATAGGACAACAGGGAAATTGTTCAAAGAGTCACTCTGAACTGTAGTTGACTCAACGGCACCTAACAACAACAAACATCATTATGACCGCACTGTTCTTTTCACAAAATCAAGTCTCAGTTTCCGCCTTGTTTATTACTTCCTTTGGTAACTATAGTTTGGCTCTGTGGATGTGAGATCTGACACTCAAGTTCAATGCTGTCTTAAACTTTTGGTAAAAAGGATAAAATAAGACACTTGTTCAAACAGTGCATTCAGTCCTCATGTTACAATTACCTTCCTAAAATCTGTAGAGAGACAGGAACAGGTGAATATGATTCTGGCTTAACTTTACTAATCATGAAAAGGTCTGAGCTCTTTCAGGATTAACTGCACTTGCAGCATGTCCTTCACTTGATAATTATAATCACATCATCATTAAGATTATGATAAAGCACTTGTCATCAGAGATTAATTTATTTCAGAGTGAGGGCACTTTTATAAAACATTAAAAGGCTGAATTAGAAGGGTCCAGAAGTTGACAGAGTTATCAATTGAAATGTTGCAATAAATGGACACAGCACTGGAGTTTCTCTCTAACCTAGGTAAAGAAATCTGGAAGACAGCTAGCTAACCTATTGGAAGAAATGTATATATATAGCCATTACAAAGATAGGTGATCCAGCAGAATGTGAAACACATCAAATATCATTTATATCACATACAATGAAAATCTCCCTGTAGATAATTTAGAAATAGTTGGAACAGTGCATCTAGCGTAAACTGGCAGAAACTCAAACTGGATTCCTGAGAGGATGTACAATGAGGGATATCATCTTTGATTACAAACAGAACTTGACTAAAAGAAGAGAATATGAGAAAGATGTTTATCTGTGTTTTCTTGACTATGGAAAGGCATTTGACTGGGTGGGTAGCAACATATTATGAATGACAGGGCAAAGAATGGAAACTTCAGAACATTTAATTGCACTCAACGTTCAACTCGTGCCGAGATTGATAGGTATTCATTAATAGAACTAGGGGATTCTGTTAGGTTTAAACCTGTGATGATGCACATCCTGTTTGAATCCTTTTATCATGCTTGGCAAACCTATATCCTGAACAAAGATTCTAGAAGCGGGACTACATGAAGAAAAAGAAGATACTAGGAGGAAGACTAAAATCATGCAACATGCAGATGACAAAACCTTGTTTGCTGAAACATGAAAGGACCACACACTCCCTGTCCAAAGTCAGACTGTCGCCTTCGGTGTGGATTCTATTCCTACATAGTTGGAACAATAAGCGATACCTGCTAGATGGACAAAATGTTGAAGCTGTCAAGAATTGAATTTCACCTGAATCAACCATCAGTGTCTATGCAAAACAGCAGGTAAGAAACAAAATTATATATACCCTTTTGTGCAAATTTGCTTTAAAGAATTTTTTTTAAGTGTTAAAGAGCAAAAATGTCACTGAGAACAATAAGGGGAACCTGACTGAAGTTGTAATATTTTCAATTTCCTTATATGCAAATGAAAGCTACATGTGAATATGAAAGTAAATACAATAGACAGGAGACTTGATGTCTGTGAATGACAGCATTGACCAAGAATATGGGAGTATAGATACCAGGAAGTTCCAGAGCAAACCAATCTGTCTTAGAAGTGGAGCCAGGAGTTTCCTTAGAAGGCAGAGTGGCGAAACTTGTGTGTCGTCAAGTCAACTCTGACTCATCGCGACCTTATTTAAAACAGACCCAAACCCTGCTCTATCCCAAGCCAATTTCATCATCTCTGACACACTTACAGGCCTTACCTCAGCCACTGAGTCAATGTGCTTGGCATGTAGAACATGGCAAAAAAGAAGATCTTCAATAAGATGGACTGTTAGTCGTGAAAACAGGCTCAAGCATAGCAATGACTGTGGAAAAAAACCACCCCAAAAACAAACCACAAACCAAAACTTTGGTACAGGCCCAAGTTGCGTCCCATCATGCACAGGGTCACTTTGAGTCATGACTCATACAATAGCACCTAACAACAATACACAGTTATCCATAAGTTGGATGTTGGTAACCTCAAGACTTAGTGGACACCAATTTGGAAGGGCATCTGCACCATTCCCTCCCTTCTGAGCTATTCAGGACTCGCTTTGTTAATCAACTTGTGTTCCACATCAAGTGTTTTCTTTTAATCTGATATAAAGTCCCAAATCCTTTTTCATTTTGTGCTATAGATTCTTTCTAAATAATGGTATCCATTCTGTTGGCTTTGTTGATGACTGTTTTTACAGTGGTGATTCCTGAATGTCTAAACTTTGTCTCTCATCTGAGCTTGAGAGTCAACTAAAAAATAGAATGTTCCATTCACATGGCAATAGGCCTTCTATTAAACCCTAAGCCCAAGTCCATCTAACTGTGAAGTTCTCTCTTCTTCTGAACACATACCTCTACCAATATCATCCCTCTCAGTGAATGGATCACTCACTCAAATCGGAGGAAACCCCCACTGCCTGGACACAGTCAGTAATCAAAGCTCAAACTCAGACTCCTTGCCATTGAGTTAAAATCATCGTAGAGTTCACCTTTCATTGGATCTTTAAGGTATAAATTACATGAGAGTAGACTGTCTATCTTGCTTTTGTAGACCCATGGTATAGGGGGTCTAAAATCCATCCATATTAGTCTCATATTCCATTCATTTAAAAAACTTAACATATTTTATCTTCAAATACTTTTTGGAAATACTTATTTCATACCTTTTCACTGTCACATCTCTGGTTCAGATCCTTTTTATCTCCCACCTAGATAAATACTGTTGTTGTTGTTGTTGTTAAGTGCCGTTGAGTCATAGGCGACTTATTACGAACCTATGAATGAAAGTACTCTACACTTGCGTGACTTTCATCCTTTCTCCAGGTTCATAGGGTTTTCAGACGCAAACTATTACAGATGTGGATGCCACTCCTGCTTCCAAGCTTGTTTTAATTGGGAAGCTCCACCAAACACTTTCTACCATTAGCATTTTTGACACATCAGTGTCACAGTGTTCAGCTTCACAGCAACCATAAGTTACTTCTGAACGGCAAGTGGACACACCAGGGCTATACGACCTAGAAGACTGTTTGAACAAAAACAATGTAAAACAGGCTTTAGGGCCGCGGATTAAAGTCATCCACCTTTGGCTTGGTAGCATCACTTTCTGTCCACTAGGCCAACTGATTTCTATGCTGTTGTTGTTGTTAAGTGCCGTCGAGTCATAGGCGACTCATTGCGACCCTATTAACCAAAGTCCTTGACACTTGTGTGACTTTCATCCTTACCTAGGTTCATAGGTACCAGAGGCGGCACTTAACATAAGTGCTTTTAAAGTCCACTGAACTCTAAGCATGCAACTCTAGTAAGAACATTAAGAAAAGGAAATAGTTATTGCTAAGTGCTATTGAGGCAACTGTAACTCATAGCCACACTTAGAATAATGGATATGAACCTTGCCCTCTCTTACATCATCCTTACCACCTTGGCTGTACTTGAGCCCATTTTTTTCTTTTTTTTTAATTTACACAGACATTTAATTAGCTTCATGTACAGAGCAGGCTTGTTTTGTTGTTTGGGGTTTGTTTTTTTTCCAGTCTCCAATGGTGCCTAGATAACATTATTAGGCAAGAATGCCAGTTTAAAAGAAATCTATGCAGAATTCTAAAAATAATAGATGTTGATGCTTCTCAAGAAGGGGCAAGCTTGACTATTTCAGCAGCTCTCATTCTACGCCTCAGTTACTCAGAAGCAATTCTGTTGCAGTCTCTACATCCCATGATTTTGAAGACAAGGCCACTATTACTGCATTCCTATCAAAGCCCATAGCACATAGATTTTCTATTGTTTTGGTGTGTTCTGGACTAGAAACTGGTGCTCCAGCAGACACATGTGCCCGAAGTTGAGCCGTCTGTTTGAACATTTCAGGATTCTGTTTGTACTGATTTGCTGCTACTGTATCTCGTGGGTCATCTGGTTCTGCAGCTGGCAATAGTGCTTGCAATGACAGTAATACCATACAAAGAGTCATTGCTGCTGCCCGTTGATCTTTCAGAATATCCAAACAAATAGCCCCTGTAACGGAACTAATATTAGGATGTCATATTTTAGTGATAAACCGGACCTTAGGGGGATTAAATGGATATGTTTCTGGTATTTTTATCTCTAGCTGGTATCTTCCTCCTTCATATGGTGTGTCTGGAGATCCTGCTATTTCTCCTCTTAATTCTGTAAAATTCTCATCTACAAGATCTACTTTGATTTTTGCTCATTCCTCAAAATGTGTCTGTCCGCGGACCTCCCGCCAGTGAGCCCGTCCAGCCCCCGGGCCCCGGGCGGGGAGAGGCGAGCCCATTTTTGCAGTCAACCTGTGAACTCATTGTTTTGAGGGTCTTCCTCTCTTATGTTTACCCTCCACCTTTGCATTCATGATGTCCTTGAAGGGCTGGCCCTCCTAATAACATGTCCAAAGCATATCAGATGAAGTTTCACCATACTTGCTTCTAAGGAGCATGCTGGTCTCACCTTCTCCAGGAAAGATTAATTTGTTCTTGTCAGTTCATGAGATATTCAGAACTCTTCTTCAGCACCACAACTCATAGGCATCAATCCTTCCGTCATCTTTAGTCATAGCCCAACTTTAATTGTACAGCAAGTAATCTTGAAGACCAAGGATGGACTAGGAGAACCTTAATCTCTTAACTGACAACCATGCACGTTAATATTTAGGGAGGTCCCCAACAACAGATTTTCCCAGTGTAACTTGACATTTGATTTCTTGACTGCTGTCCAAAGGTGTTGATTATGGGTTCCAATGGGATGAAATTGTTAGTAACTTCTAGCTTTTTCCATCTCTCATGACATTGCCTATTTGCCCAGTGGTGAGGATTTTTGTTTTCTAGGTTGAGATGTAACTTGACATTTGATTATTTGTTCCCATTACAAAGAAAGGTGACCCAACAGAGTACAGAAATTATCGAACAATATCATTAATATCAGATGCAAGCAAGATCCTGCTGAAAATTATCCAAAAACGTTTGGAACAATATGTCAACAGAGAACTGCCAGATGTGCAGGCTGGATTTAGAAGAGGTTGT
>NW_006399905.1:3210404-3212928 GCF_000299155.1 Elephantulus edwardii | reverse complement strand
CCATCCTCTCAAATGATTTGCTCAGCATATAGATTGAATAGGTATGGACAAAGGGTACAGTTGGCACACACCTTTCATGATTTTAAGCCATGCAGTATTCCCTTGCTCTGTTCATACAACTTGCTCTTGGTCTAGGTCTAGGTTTTGCATGAGCACAGTTAAGTGTTCTTGGATTCATTCCCATTCTTCTCTGTTAGCCATCATTTTTTATGGTCTACACAGTCAAATATCTTTGCATAGTCAACAAAACACTGATAGCAGTATTTAAAGTGAAATTTAGATTTAACTGTGATGAGGTAGAAAGTCATTATTGAAAGAGGTGTGCTGTGTAAACATATTTAATTGAGAATCCCTCTTCCAATTTATTATTTGTCTCTTTTACTAGACAAACACTACAAAGTAAATGAAACCATTGCAATTTACTTTAAAAAAAAGTCCATTTTCGCATTGAGTAAACAAAAGATGACACCCATTCAATGATATATTTAACAGTCAAAAACATCTTAAATTACACAATTATAACTCTTTGTGTATTGGACATTTTAGCAAAACCGCGACAATGACTTTAACATTTTCATTTACTGAAATTATTTTTTTTAAAATAACCACAGTTCCACACACAGTTTTTATGCCGAACAACATTTTTCTTTGGTTTTTACTTTGCAACTGTAATGCTGCAAAAAAAAGTTGATGAGGCTGCCTTTGCATGCTCTCACTTGACTTTTTTACAAATGCCCTTCCAACTTGCAGGAAACCAACACACAGCTGTCCTCCAGTATACAATGAGCTCTCCTATACACAGCTGCTGGGGAAGCTTGGCTCAGGACAAACACCAGGAAGGCACACAGACACTTAGTAGTTTATCTCTGCAGTGGGGAAAAAACCTCAACCCACTTGGCACAGAGAAATTGTTGCCCAGCTCCTACTGTTTGCTGAATTGCAGAGGCTCCTGTAGTAATGATAAGTGATTTACTGACAGACATGTTTGATTGCCATTAAAGGAAATACAGCAAGCAATTGTATTAAGGGTGTGAGGCAACTGCTAATAATATCCTGCAATCTCTTTTCATTTCAAATGCCCAAATTACATCTGAATGTGGACTCCTCTTTCCAATGACATATGCACAGCATAGTTTAGAGAAATTATGAACACAAGTAATAGCCTTTCCTGGTATTTAGACACACACGCATGCACGCTTTCGTGTGCACACACATAATAACAGGGTGCAGCAAATCAACAAGTGCAATAAAGACCAAATGATCTAATAAATACAGTGATTTTTTGGATCCTTTTTTAATGTTGCAGTGACACTGAAATGATGATATTAATTATCTCTTCAGGCAAATAGCTCCGTTCCAGAGCAACCAAGACTCACAAATTATCCTGAATCTGTAGGCAAAACTCAGAAATACCATTGCAATGGCACTCCCCATACACAATCAAATCAAATTTGCTCTCCCCCGAAATGGTTGAGATTTCTTTTCACCTCCAGTATGACTTTGGTCATTTGCCCTTGTCTTGGTGTTGTAAATAATAGACATGATTACTAGCTTTTCTGTAAAGGAAGGAATTATTCCTCCTTCAAGCCATGTTAGAATGCAGACATTTATATGTAGAATTAATAAAGCTTGTTTTTTTAATTATGGGAAAGGAAGTGCACACAGCTGTGCTGTGGAGATGGTTAGAGAGAATCCTCAGTGCGTCTTCAAATAGATTACCTCCAGTGTAGATAGTATCCTCATGTGTGTTCTCAGTTCTCATGCTTTCTCCTCTTGCCTTATGCGATTATGTCGATGTTAGTGAACTTAGCTGCTAACAAAAAAGTCTTCTTGGAAGCAAAGTCTTCTAGATAAATGTCCAAAAATCCCGGTCATTGATCATCCAATGGACCACAGTGATACTCTGACACACATGGAGTCAACATGTTGTGTGTGACTTGATGGCAACCGGCTCCTGATTACCTTTGGAGTTCCTTCCACCACCATTGCTGAGGGACTTTTCTCTTGCAGGAAACTCCTAGGGCCATTATCTTGACGATATACTTTTCTATATTGACCATGAGTGCTGAAGCATGGCCTGAGGATGGGGCTGGGCGGGGTTTTGATCTGTTGTATACAGGGCCACTCTACATTGGTGCCAAATCATTAACGACATACATAACATGTGATAATTTATCAAACATAAGTTGTGTGTAGTGATTTGGCATTCACCTCTTCTTCAGTTGTTGGTAGGTGCCACCAAGTTGAGGACGACATCTTGAATATTTACTGAGAGGTTGAGGTTACAACAGAATCATGCAAGCCACTTGTGTCTTTGCTGTCACTATGTTTATCCTTCTCGTTCAAAGCCTAGGTCAGCCATCAAGTGACGACAACATGCAAGGCTCTCAGGTTTTGAAAAATTCTCGAAGACTGTGCATGGTGCATATAGACTTACTCAGCAAGCTCCCAAAGCTTTGACAGTGCCTGGCAGACGATGAACATTGTGTCAAGGTATCAAGGCATGCTAGAAATGGTGGCCTAG
>NW_006399905.1:3208152-3209974 GCF_000299155.1 Elephantulus edwardii | reverse complement strand
GTTCACAACAGCAAGGAGTTGGAAACAACCTAAGTGCCCATCAACAAATGAATGGATAGAGAAGCTGTGGTATAGCACACAGTGGAATACTATGCTGCATTGAAAAACAAGGAACTCATGCACTATTATTCAAAATGGGTGACCCTGGAGGACATTATGCTGAGTGAAGTATCTCAGTCACAAAAGGTCAAAAACTGCACAGTGCCATTGTTGTAAATCAGGATGGACCTTGGGGTTGGGGAGAGACTGAGAAAGATGGGTTCAATAATGTATACTGCATTGAAACAGATGAGAGAGAAAATGGTTTAAAAGGGATATGTGATTAGGCATTTTGTCATGACAAGAGTCTAGAGTGAAGTCTACATGGTGGAGTGGACCTGGGAGAGGGTTTGTAAAACAATGAAAACATTTTTCTTTTACTTTTCCAAGAGGGTAGTGTACTAGGGGGGAGGGTTGGGAGGGGAGTTAAGTGCAACAATGAATGAATGGAAATCTAAAGTCTCTGTAAATTTTTACTGAAATTAATAATAAACTTAAATTAAAAATTATTTACATTGTCCTAGAAATATTTGGTGTATTTGTAGATGCTAAAGAGGTTAATAGGAGAACATTCAATTTAATATTGTTCATAAAGGCAATATATAATAAGACACTGGAATGATAATATATACAATATTATTATTAAAATTTTTATTAACATGAATATACAATAATACATTGGAATTAACTAATTAATTAAACTAATCAATGTTAATAAATGTTATAAAACAAATTTCCTATGAATGTATGGAAAAGCAATGCAATTTGTAAATCTTCACTGAAATAAAACAAAAATGTAGCTCATATTTGCTTATCTGTATATCCTGGAATAAACATTTAAAAATAGATAGGGAAGCCAGTAGACAAATTCTAGAAATGGCCAGAGAAAACAGGAGAAAATAAAGATATTAAATAAGATAAATTTTGAATGTGATGTTTTTTCTGTTCTTCTGAAACTTCACTGAATATTTTCAGAGAAAGCTCAGAGAAAAAAATTACAATTTAGGGATGATTTTTGAGAAGAAAGGATCATATTTGACTGAAAAATAGGCAATGTTTCTGTGTGGTGAGGGATTAACTAGGGCATAGTAGCCACAATGCCTTAAAACAGATACAAGTAAAAAAAAGGAAAGCGCCATTCCCGAAGTAATCTGAGAAAATAAGAACTCACACAGGATGTACAAACAAATGAAAGGCTAGTTTGGACCAACCCCTCCTGTAAAGAAACCAAGACACTCATGATAATTGTTAGCCTGGGCAAAGAGGGCCAAAGAGAAGAATGAAGAATTCAGAATTCAAATGCTGATGGCCTTCCTGCTTCAGATAAGAAGGCAAATGGCCTTAACTGTCTGGCTAAGCTAGCAGGTGGCTCATAAATCAGAGTGGAATTGTCCCCAGTGAGTTCACAGTGTGACTTCCCATTCTGCCTCTCCAGGATAAGGAACTCACCTGGGAGCTCCCCTTCCCCCCCTTTAATAAAGCTGCATTAAGCTTTCTATCTTTCTCTCTGATTTTTTCTTTAAGTCCACTAACCTAGCCTAACCTAACAATAAGGTCTATTGTTGTTGTGTACACGTTGTTGCATTCCAATCCATAGCTGACCCTCAAGCGGGTTTTCAGATGCAGTTAATCTTATGGGAAGAGATTGACCATCCTTCTTAGGAGGAGCAGCAGGTGGATTCAAATCATGTGATCATGTCTAGAAAATTTTAAATATACTATCTAGAATCCAAGGCAACCAAAATATGACTTTGAGTCTATCCCACCTGAATTTCAGAACCAT
>NW_006399905.1:3200795-3206172 GCF_000299155.1 Elephantulus edwardii | reverse complement strand
ATCAAAAGGTAGCTGGTGGGTACAGTGTGTGCCTACTGGTGATCTGAACCCACCAACTACTGCCACGAATAACGATGGGATAGTGAACTTATTTAAAGATTGCCCCAGTTAGCAGTGGCAAAGTTTAGCAGGGCAACAATTAATAAATATTGGTGAAGATGTGGTAAGATAGGAAATCTTATACATTATTGGAGGGATTGTATAATGATGCAACCTATCTAGAAGGCAGTGTGGAATTTCTTCAAAGAGATGAAGAGAAATTCCATATTACCCAGCTATTCCACTGCTTGGAATATATCCTGAGAGAACTGAGAACTGAACCACAAATGGAGACTTATACACCAACACACATAGCAGTGTTATTCACCCTCACAGGAACACAGAAACAGCCCAACTACAATGGAATGGACTGAGAAATTACGGTACACTCACATGATGGAGTTTCATGCAGCACACTAACATGGGAGGGACTGGAAAGCATTATGCTAAGTGAGCTAATTCAGTCTCATAAAGATAAATACTGTATAGGACCATTATTGTAGAACGAGTAGGAGGATCCAAGGAGGGAGGCTTAATAATAGGGTCGCACCATTTGATGGATGGAGGGAGGGTGGATAAAAGAAAGAGGAGAGATCTGATGTGAAAAACAATGTATATGAACTTTGTTAGTAAACCAGTATTTTTTTTTCTTTTTTAAAAAACGAAAATTTACAGTGATGGTGTAGTTCTCTTTTGCCTGTAAGGTCACTGTGAGCCAGAATCTACTCAATGGTAGGTTTTATTTTCATTTTAAAACTGTTTAGAAACAATAATACAGTGATATACAGCCAGTGTTCAGACTCATGACACCACCATTGATGACATTAATCTGCTGCTTCTGAAGGAGGTCCTGATGTCACCTCCACCACAGCGTGCTCATTCCCTCGTTAGTGTCTCTGCTTCGCCCACAAGCTTAGTCTCTTTTCATTTCTCCACCTGCCACTCAAGTCATAACCTCACTTTTCCTCAGTTCTCTTTGGGGTTTCATGTTTCCTTCGAGTCTCGTGGCCTCTCACCTGCCCTGTAAATCTTCTTACCTGCGGATTTTCCATGAAATAACAGGACGATTTATGTCAATAATGACTGGATTGCTCAGCTCGAATGACTTCATGCTTACTTTAGAAGGTTTCACACCATGCATGGGACAAGTATATCATTTACAGTTGATGAAAATCTCTGTGGTCATTTCTATTAAAAAAATGCTGAGCATCAATCAGTTCCTTGGCTGGAAATACCACCTCATTTATTTTCCTGTGGGAACGTCAGAAATGACCTAAGACTCCTTTTACAAGAAAGCTTAAGAAATCTCCTATATTAGATTTCTGTATTTTAATCCTCTTCCCCTTTTATCTTTTTTTAATTGATATTTTAACCAGAGTTTGCAGAACTCCATTCATTCATTGTCGCATATTTTCCTCTTCACCTGCCCCCTCCCCAGTTCGCTTTTCTCTTTAAAAAGATTCTTGCATTGCTGAACAATTTCCTCCCTCCCCCTGCCCAAAGTCCACTTTGTGATGCACCCCTTATTCTGGAATACTGTCATGCAAATAACACCTAATCATAATTTTCTATTAGATAGTTCTTTCCCTCATTTATGTCAATGCAGTGTTCATTATTTATCCCCTCTTTTATTTAATTTTTTGTAGAAGTAGCACTTTTAACTAATCAAACTATGTCTTTTCCTAGAATGCTTGAGTAACATTTCATGATAGTGCAGTTACTGTGGTTACTGTTTTGACATATGTAGCTACACCACTGGTGCAAATGGTGAAGGTACCTACTGCTGACTGAAAGGCTGGTGGTGTGAACACAGCATAGGCGCCTTGACTGAAAGGCTTGGTGATCTACTTTTGGAAAATCAGCTACCAGCAACCCTATGCAGTTCAGTTTTAACTGGAGCACATGCGGGTTTCCCAGGAGTCAGAATAAACTCAATAGCAACTAGAGTTGGTCATATAAATACATACAGAAGATATACTTTGATGTAACTTCCACAATAAATTCAAATTAGCACAGGCCAAATTTCATTCAGTCCTGCTTTGTCCTGTGCTGCCTTAATGAGCTCTCTCAAAAAGCCCCTGAAAATCCATTTTTAGTTGAGCTACTTTCCATTTTAATTGGATATTCCTTGTGGCTTTTTACAGCAGAATTAATCTACCATGAAAGCTGCAAGTAGCTTTTGGGTGGCTCAAATTATGAAACAATTCTTCATCTTCCTCCTGGGGTGAAAGGAGCACAGAAATACTGTCCAAAGATCAGTGCAGACACAAATCTCTCTTTTTCAGTTAAGCACAGTGCTTGATGATGAAATCTATTGTGATTCATCTAAGGATGCTATTTCTCCCTTGACATCTAAACCATGCTCCAAGTTTTGACTTTGTAGATAAATCCCATTACATGTAATGTAACAGGAATTGGAAAGAAACCAATGCAGGAAAGTTTTAGGGAAATGTTTTTATATCTATATACCCACTGATTATGTAATAGGACGTGCTACCCTCTCCATTAGCTCCTCAGCGTGTCGTATTTGTTTAGTTTGCATAAACACTGTTTGTAACGTGATGTTATACAATGAAATTTAAGGTAGTTTCCAAATAATGTGGCACAGCTGTGGTGTTATTCACTCCGTATAATAATTTAGACTGGCTGAAAAGTGAAGTTGCTTTCAGAATAAACTCTTTAGGGCTGCCTTTAACAAACAGTCCATGTCTAAGTCTTCCATTTGGTGGATGGAAAAATGCAACGAAGACACTTTATTCATTTAACAATAAATATTGTTCTAAAACCATAAACTCAGAGGAAATGGGTTTGTTGTTTTGGCTTTTTTTTAAAAGGAATTCATTAACATAACTCTAAGAGCCAGTTCTTCAGAAAGTCTACTTAAAAAAACCAAACACTTCAGAGATGGATTGCCTGGGATTCAAAGCTTGTTGTTGCTGGGTACTGACAGGATGGAATTGACCCCTAGTCGACCTTCTGGGGGGTTTTCAGAGGCAGAGGCTCACACAGGAGGAGAATGCCCATCTTTCTCCTGAAGAGCAGCTGGTGGATTCATACTGCCTGCCTTCGGGATTGCATCCCACCTTCTTACCGTTAGGCTTCTTACCGGCACAGAATTGTGGAAGGATCCTCTTGAAACTTGCTTATACTGATCTAACCTATTTGGGCACTTACTGTTGTTTTTATGTGCCATCAAGCTGAGTATATGACTCAGAGGCACCTTCTGAAAAACAGATTTGAATCTGTCCTGTCCTGTGCCAACCATATCAGCTCTGACATACTTGGGCCCACTGCTGTGGACACTGTGTCAGTCTAACTCATTGAGGGTCTTCCTCTCCTTCACTGACTTTCCACCCTTGCAAGCATGATGTCCCTTTCTGAGGAATAGCCTCACTCCTAATAACATGCCCCAAGTATTCAAGATGAAGCTTCCCCATCTTTGCCTCCAAGGAACTTTCCTGCTGCTCCTTCTCCAAGAGATAGCTGTTAGTTCTATGGCAGTCCATGAGATAGTCAGTGCTCTTTTCCAGCTCCACAACTCAAAGGTATCAAGTCTTCTGTCATCCTTATTCACTAACTAGCTCTCAGATGCATAGCAGGTAACTAAAAAGACCATGGCCTGTATCAGTTGCATGGTAATTTTTTAAAAATCACATCATTGCTCTTCAGGAAGCTCTGGTGGCTTAGTGGTAAGGCATTGTGTTGCCAATGTAAAGGTATGTGGTTTGAATCCACTAGCTGCTTTGTAGGAGAAAGATGGGCAATCTCTTCTTGTGAGATTTACTGTCTCTGAAAATCCATAGAAGGGCTAGTTATGGATCAGTTCTGACTCAATAGCATACAACAAAAACAACAACATTGCTCTTTAGGACTTTAGAGAGATCCTGACAATGAATGCTCTCACTACTATAAGTCTCCTGATCTCCTGACTGCTGGTGCCAAGGGTGGAAATTGTGGATCTAAGAACGATGTAATGTCTGGCAATTCCAGTCTTCTCTCCATCTATCATGTCCATGGGTCTAGAGGTGAGGATTCTTGTTTTCCTAATATTGATATTAGGAAGAAGAATTGGCTATTCACCTGATATAACAGAACTTTGAAAACCCTATGGATAACAGAGTAAACTTAGAGTAGAATAGCAGATACGGCATGAGAGGCTGAGCCTTCAAATATGGAAACATAAATTGAGGAGGAACAGTTGAATGCATACCAGTTGACTTTGAAAATGAAATAATTTTTTTGGGCATTAGAAAATAAAAACCTAAAATTTCTAATTCAAAATATTCTAATAGTTTTTGGTGTTTAGAACATTTTAAAAACCCAAATCACTGTTGTTGAATCAATTCCGATTTGCTGTGGACCCTCTTAGATTAAGCAGAACTACCGCCTCTTAGAGTTCCAAGGCTGTCAGTCTTTGCAGAAGCAGCCTGCCCTATCTTTCTCTCGAGGAGCTGCTTCTAGGTTTGAATCATCCACCTTTCCATTAGCCGCTGGGGTGCTTAACCATGCTGCCACCAGGACTCGTCACTTGGGTATGCTGTTATTGCTATGTTGCTATGTGCTATTGATTTTGAACTGATTCATAGCTGACTCTCCTGTGTGTTTTCAGAGACTGTAACGTCCATAAGAGGAGACTCTTAATTCTGCAGAATAGCTGGTGAAACTGCCTACTTTTTTTTAAAAAAATAAAATTTTTATTTTATACTGGTTTATATACAGAGTTCTTATACATTGTTTTTCACAATGGATCATACCCATTCCCTTTACCCACCCCTCCTTCCATCCATCAAATTGTGCGACCTATGATTAATCACCCCTCAAACCCCCTACATTTGAGTTGTTAGTGCAACTTCTTGCCACTAGACCATCAGAGCACAGTTGGCTTAAGACATGAGAAAAGATCATTCTATTTATTTTTGCATCAAAGCCCTGAGGTCTTTCTTGGGTTAGATGTGGATTTGGTTTCAAGTCTCAGCTCTGCTGTCTATTACCTACCAGCCAGCCTTTATTTACCAAGTCACATATGCAGAGCAAGAAAACACCTACTTTCTCATCACACAGACCTAAAGCCAGACATGTACTGGCCAACTTTAATAGCTGGCTCTCCAAGGAGAGGTGAGGAACCCCTACTTTACTTGCAATGTGGGCCTAGTTCAGCGGTGTAAGTCCTTCCATGATATCTGACATCAAGTTACCAATCTAATCTCTCTAGATGTAGCTGTGGAAAGAGAAGTCATTTCTAGATGGTATACCAATTGAAGTATTTCAGATAACAGATGTTGCCCTGGATGTGCTCACCAAGTTGTGCCAAGAAATCTGGAGAACAACCACTTGGCCA
>NW_006399905.1:3177187-3199637 GCF_000299155.1 Elephantulus edwardii | reverse complement strand
CGCAGGAGGGGAAGACCCTCTATGAGATGGATTGATTCCGTGTCTGGGGTAATAGGGATGTGTGTGTCAGAGGTGGTGTGGTTGGCGCAGGATAGAGCAGGGTTTAGGGCTGTTGTGCATAGGGTGGCTATGAGTCGCAAACGACTCGACGGCACATAACAACAACAACAACAGAGCACATCATGCCACTAACTTAGTGCTAAGGCGAGTGTCTCTGCATCTCAGTAGTCCAGTTTTCCGTTCCTTCTTTTTTATTGTGATCTGAGTGAAAGTTTGTTGCTGTTGTTGTTATGTGCCATCGAGTGGCTTGTAACTCATAGTGATCCTATGTACAATAGCCCTAAATCCTGCTCCATTCCTTGCCAATCTTATTGTCTCTGACACACCTATGCCTATTACCCCAGTGACCAATGACGGAATCAATCCCTACAAAGCAAATTAATTTGACATTTATACACATATTTTAAAAAGTTGTTTTATATTGGCTTGCGTACAAAATTAATAAACATCATGTTTCACGCATTCCTCCATTCGCATTGTGTTTCATACAATCATTCCAATACATTATGTCTTATTAAATTAATCACCATTGACCTCTGCTCACTATCACCCCATCGCTTCAGCTCCCTGCTGGATCTCTCCTAGTTCGTTCGCCCTCTGCCTTCATTTACCAAACTTTGCAGCCTTGTGATTTACCTGCCACCCCACCTTCAACTCCTCTGCCCTCTTTTTCTCGCTCCTTGAATTTTATCCACATCTTACTAGTTATCCTTCTATTTCTATAATAATGGTCTTATGCACTATTTGTCCTTGTAAGGTTGAGTTAGTTCACTCAACTGTCTCATGCTGTATATTTCATGATATTATTACTCTTGAGTTCTGCATAGTATTCCATTGTGTGAATGTACCACAGGTTCTTAATCCATTCATTTGTTGATGGCTATTTGGGCTGTTTCTATTTTCTTGCTATTGTGAATAATGCTGCTATGAACATAGCTGTTCAAATGCCCATTTGTGTTTCAATTCTATTTTCTATATTTTTCCTAGAACATTAATTTTAATACTCACAAGGTCCCTTTTCCCATTTCCTACCTGTAATTCCGATTTCTATTAATCTTTCTATACCTCTCTGTCTTCCTTTTTTTTAAGTGATAACAGCACTCTTGCACTGATTATTCTGCACTGATTATTCTTTTATCGTATATCATCTTTCATTCATCTTAGTATATCTATTGTCAATTTACTAATTTTTACTCATTTCTATTTCTCTTCCCATTCCTGGATGAATTTATCTGTGCATAAACCTCCCCTTAGATTTTTTTTTTTGTAACAAAGTACTTACGCAGCACGTGTCTACTTTTCTAATTGTTAAGAAGTTAACTACAAAGAAATTTTACTAGATTATTTTGAAAGTGGAATAGAAAGCAGTGAATAGCAATAAAGAGCCTCAATAAACTCCCACCACTCATCTGTCAATTTTTCATGAGGTGTTGGCTTCAGTGTTGCTATGATGTTGGAAGAAGCTCTGCCACTGATATTTCAAATACCAGCAGGGCTATGCATCATGGAAAGTTTCAGCAGAGTTTCTAGACTAAAACAGATTGCAAAGGAGAACCTGACAATCTCTCTGAAAATTGGCCAATGAATACAGGACATTTCCAACTTATTTGCTTTGGACACGTCATCTGGAGGCATCAACTGCTGGAGGAGATAATTATGTTTGGGAGAGGAGAGGCCCAACAGTGGCAAAGAAGAATCTTGATTCGAACTCCGTAATAAGGGATATACCTTTAACTTGCTGGTCTGTCTAATACTTCTCTAAATCTGAACATTCACATTGAGACAGACTAGGAAGAAGGATTGGCCATCCACTTCTGAAATAGCAGGCCTCTGAAAACCCTAGGTACAACAGAACACATTTAGATAACAGAAATGGCAAAGGAGGTTGAGTTTTCAAGTATGGAAATACAAAGGAAGAGGAACAGTTGTAAGCAGACACTGGTGATTGGGACATGGAATGTGAAAACCATGAATGTAGGAAAATTAGATATTGTTAAGGAAGAAATGGAACGCATAAATATTGACATACTAGGCATTGGTGAGATGAGATGGACTGGCATGGGGCATTTTGAGTCAGATGACCATATGATATATTACTCTGGAGATGAAAAAGTGAGGAAAAATGGAGTTGCTTTCATAGTTAAAAAAAGTCATTGCTAGATCTGTCTTGAAGTACAATATTGTCAGTGACAGGATAATATCTATACACATACAAGGAAGTCCAGTGAATACCACTATCATTCAACTACAATCTAAGGGTTTGCAAATGTTGTTACGTATCATCAAGCCAGCACCAGCTCACAGCCGACCCTCCAGCACTTTTAGAGGCTATAAATGGCAGAGAGAAAGATTTCCCTTCTTTCTCCTGTAGAGAAGCTGATCTAAATCACTTGCCTTCCGGGTGACAGCACAATTCCTTTATCGCTAGGTCACCTGTGCTCTGTATAAGTTTAGAAAGAGGATATTTAATTCCCAGACAATGTACCTCAAACTTGAACATCACTCATCTTTCAAGCAGGCTTGGTAATGTCTATGCTGATAAAAAGGTTTCACAGGAGTTTCCAGTCTTAAAATGGACTAGGATTTTACTTCTGAAAAATCAACTAGTGAAAATTATGAATTATAATGGCTTGATCACATTAGTCATGGAGTTTCCATGAGTCAACTCTTGTTGGTCACAAGTATTAAAACCACAGCAAGTTAGAGGTCTTATGCACTTTTGGAGATTTTTGATATGGTATAGGGTCTGTGGTAAAAAACCCTTCAAAACCAGCAATACCACAGAGAAAAACTCATGCTAAATATGCATGCTTTTGGAAATTTGCATTCAATAAATGAATAAAATGTAAGAAAGCAAACATGTTATTCATGAACAGATGGAAGAATTTATTCAGCATTTCTTTAACTCCTTTTTTAAAAAAAAAAAAAACCCAAACCAACCCCAAACCCTAAAGTTCTGAATGACTGCACGTTCAATGTGTGTGGAAAAGATTTGAAATGGAGGTGCGATTGCTGTTTTAGAACAATTCAAGAATGTGAAAAGCCCAGTCAAATGTTCGCACCAGGAAACTCAGCTCACAAAGCAGACGTTCTCCCATTTGCTGATTTTCCAATAATAAATTTCACCTTTTGAGTTGAGGAGGGAAAAAGAGAATATTGTTCCTTTTTAGCAGTTAACTTTTTTCAAATTATGCAAAGGAGCAAAACATTTCTAACTTCAAGGATGCTCTAATGTCACAAATGAAAAGTCTGCAACTCCACTTAAAAATACTCATTACGAACTCCGATAACTCCATTCTCTGGCTCACTAGGACTACTCCTTATTATACTCCTAACTGAATTTAGAAGTGTCTTCTTTCTTGGAAAAACTCGAACAATATTTTTTTGACAAACGGCTTCTCTCTAAGTCTACCTCAGTAAGCCTTTTAATATATCTTCTTCTAAACAATAATTTGTGAAGGACCTTTCCCTGCATTAATAATTCTTTGTATTTTATGTTTCATTGCTTGTTAACACCATAAGTTCCATTAAAAAGAAATACGTCTAACTTACAGTAAGATAAAAGTACTTCAACTTGTTAGAGTTTTTATTTAAAATACGAGCTCTGGTGGTCTAGTCTATAGGGAGCTGTGCTGATAACCCAAAGGATGCTTCTCTCTGGCAGTTCAAATCCACCAGCCACCCTGAGGGAGAAAAACGGGCTGTCTCCTCCTGTGTGATTCACAGCCTCAGCAATCGCAAAGGAAGGTCAGTTATGAGTCAGTTCAGACACAAAAGTAATGAGTAGTATATGAATAATTACTTCCAGAACTTCCGACCTTCCCTCCCCCCTCCCCTTTCTTTTTCTTCTGGTGATGAAATTGAGTGTTTGAACAATTAAGGGCAAAAAGATAACTTTCCTTCTAATATTACACATTACTCATAAAAAAAATTCCCAAACCCAAAACTCCATTGCCACTGAATTAGTAGTTGAAGAACCAACTCATAGCTGACCATCATCCAATTTCCACAGCTTTAAGTCACATGGGAGGAGATACCTCATCTTTCTCCCTCAAAGTCACTGTGAGATTCAAATCGCCAGAAAGGCATGCAGTTTGGGTTGGCAGCATCACATTGATCATTGCACCGCACTATGCTCTTAATGTTATTTACCAAGTCAGATAGGCCTATTTATCTTTGACTTACCAGAGTATATTTTGTGTGTGTGTGTGTGTGTGTGTTAAAAGGAACTTTATTGGGTGTTACCAGGGTATATTTTAAGAAAGCGGCTTGAGTTTCCAAGCTCAGTGTCAAAGGGGGAAATATATATTTATACACACACACACACACACACACACACACACATTGAACTGTTTCTCAGAAATGGCAATACACGAGAACAAGCGGTACCTATTTCCATGTAACTTATTCCTTGCTTATGCACCATCATATTTAAACTACAGCCAAGGCTGTAATCACAGTGCAGAACAATATTCTCTCCAAAGAAAACCAAATAGGCTGTAGAGAAATTTTGTTCAATAGTCTAAGTCCTATTACCTATACGCTCTACTGAGCAACTTGGTTCAAACTAAATTAGTGTAAGCTCTGAGACACCATTCATTCAATTATATATGGCATGTGAGCCACTTACGGTTCTTCTGTAGTATTGATTCATCCACATACAGTCCAGCCCTTTCAATAAAGTAAGTAGAAACATAGACCAAAAACTGGGAAGATCCTCTGCAATCATCCACGCAACCTTTTCTCTGCTTTATTAATCTCTTCTTCACATCCCTTAAGATAGTTTAATCTGTGTACACCTTTACTGACAAAATTTCACAAAAAAAAAACCAGCTCAGGACAGTTTTAGTGAACTTTATTTGTTAGGAAGAAATTTCCTATTCTGAAGATGACATTTTCCTCTGTGAAATTTGCATATTAGTTTAAGATTCTTCAAGAGTCTTACTCAACCAAACACTGAGAAATGGAGGACTTAATGGGGAATATCACTGTCTACTTGTCCACCATACATAGGGTTTTCAGAGGCTTGCTATTTCAGAAGTGTATGGCCAAGCCTTCTTCTCAGTCTGTCTTAATCTGAATGTTCAGATTTAGAGAAATATCCGAGCATTTTACAGAAAAAGTGAAAGATATATCCCTTATTGTGGGGTTAACACTCTTGGCACCAGTAGCCAGGAAATTAAAAGATGTATTGCGATGGGAAAGTCTGCTGTTAGGGACCTTTCCAAAGTTCTGAAGAGCAATGGTGTCTCTCTGGAGACTAAGGTGCATCTGATACAGGCCATGGTCTTTGCAATCACTTGTTATGCATCAGAGAATTGGATAACGACTAGCAAGGATAGAAGGAGAATTGATGCCTTTTAACTGTGGTGCTGGAGAAGAGTGTTGAGGGTACCACAGACTGCTAGGAAAACAAACGGATTCATTCTGGAGAGAGTTAAACTGGGTGGCTCCTTGGAGGTAAGGATTCTGAGGCTTTGTCTGACATACTTTGGACATGTTGTAAGGAGGGACAGACTGGTCCTTAGAGAGGGACATCATGCTTGGGAGGGTGGAGGGACAGTGCAGGAAAGGAAGGCCCTCTATGAGGTGGATTGATTCAGTGACTGTGGTAATCGGCATGGGTATATTGGAGACAGTGTAAATGGCACAGGACAGAGCAGAGTTTAGGGCTATTGTACATAGGGTCGCTTTGAGTCACAAGCGACTCGATCGCACACAACAACAACAACAACAACTTGCCCATCACTCATCAGTCATTTTCTTACACCGTGATGGTTTGCATCTTACTTTGAATCTGGAAGCTATACCACTAGTCTTTCAAATACTAGCACAGTCAATAGGTTTTGGCAGATAATCCAGATTAATACAGACTGAAAAGTAATGCTCAATGATTGACTTCCAAAATTTAGTCAGTGAAAACCTTACAAAGTACAGGATGCTAGGTGAGACTTTAACTTGATTATCTTAGATGTGTTACTGGGAAGCACTAATCATTGGGGAAGAAAGACATAATGTCTTGTAAAGTAGAGCACCCGTGACAAGGAGAGAAATCCTCAATGAGATGGATCAAATACTTTCTGTAATACTGAACTCAAACGTGCCAATGACAATGAAGATGGCACAGAACTTGAGCAACATCTCAGTGTGTTAACACATGGGATCAGGAAGAACTAGAGCTGATTCAAGCACAACTAACCACACTGTTATGTTAAGTCACTGTATGACTTCAACTAAATTCTTTTATTTTAATTACATTTAGCGCCATAGGATAGAGAGACAGAACAAGGTTCTGGGTCTCTTAATTACAATGATCTTCCACAGTAAGAATGGATTCAGCTAATCAAGAGAACGTGTACTCGTTGTTTTAATCTAGCCGACAACATAAAAATCAGGAAAGACAGGAAAAAAAATGATACAAAAAGGCCCAACAGTAAGTGAGAAGCAGGGACACTCATTCTGTTCCTTGTGATAATTTAGGCATATGTTTTGTATAAAGAAACAAGCAGACAGACTGGTATCACAAGCTGAACATGGTGATAGTTTTGAGTTTTGGTGGCCTAATTGTAAGGAACTGCACTGCCAACCCAAAGGCATACAGTTCAAATCCACAAGCTGCTTCATGAGAGAAAGATGGGCAGTCTCCTCCAATGCAGTTACTGCCTCTGAAAACTCCCTAAAGGGTCAGCTATGGGTTAATTCTGACTCAGGGATACATAATATCAACAATTAAAAAGGCTATGTATCAAATTGGTTACTTGGAGTATCTTTAAAATATCAATTTGGTGGGTAGTTGTACTTTTATTTTTTCTAGAGGCATGGTTTACTTTTTGTAATAATCAGGAAACCTTGAGCTCCAGTCATTGTTCACCCCTGAATTAACAAGGAAAATCTCTATGTCTTGGAAATCCAATACGCCGACAAACTGTGAATCATGTGGTGTGAGCTGGCTGTTCAACTATAGAGAGTTTTCTCAGAAAGTTAACTATTTTTCCCTTCAGAAAAATACTGGTACTGTACACTGCGCTCATAGCCAGGAAGATAAAGCACTGTGAAAATGCCCAGACTACTCAAATACGATATGATCTACAGACATAATGCAATCTGGATTCATCTTCGTGTGTGTGTGTGTGTGTGTGTGTGTGTGTGAGAGAGAGAGAGACAGAGAGAGAGAAGCTGTTTATCCACATGTGCTGTAATCATATACTTGACTATAGTAAATCACACAGGCTTAAAAGTTATTAAACTTCTTAGCCATAGAGCCATTGAGTTTCTTGAGGGAATTTAGTCATTGGGCTTGGGACCTCAAGACCAGTTCAAGGAATCATTCAAATCAATTGCTATAATATAATCCACAAAAGCAAATGTTCTATATTCTACTTTTGGTCAGGAGGGTCAGGCATCTTCAAAGCTTGCCAGGGTTTTGTTTTGTTTCTTTATAGTAAAACTACTGGTCTCTCCGTACTTGGAACAAAGAAAATGAAGAGAATCAAAGATGCATGGAAATGATTGGTCCCAACAACTAGTGAGGTGCACAAACCCCAGGCTCCATGACCGCAAGAGCTGCTACTACAACTGACAACTCTGAAAGGGGTCATAAAAGGAGGTTATGGATAGAGTAGGAGAAAAATGTAGAAGAAAACTCAAAATCATGAAACAGACCAGGCCAACTAATGTGAATATCTAATGAACTGCCAAGAAACCCAAACAGATATATCTTGGAAATAGTGCAGACAGAATGATCCTTGGAGGCAAGGATAATGAAATTCTGTCTTACATACTTTGGGCCCTGTTGCTAGTGGAGGCTGTTTCTTTTTTTTTAAATGTTATTATTTTGTGTGGGTGTGTGTGTACCATCAAATCAGATTTGATTGGTACAGGAGGAGATTGTTCCTCCTTCTCCAGCAGAGCATCTGGTGGGTTCGAACCATGCACCTCTGGGATTGCAGTACAGCTTCTTGCCACTAGGCCACCAGAGCTTGGGAAGCTGATTGTTGGAAAGGGATATCATGCTTGGAAAGGTGGAGGGCCAGCGAAAGACAGGAAGGCCCTAAATGGCATGTGCAGACACAGGGACTGCAGCTATTAATAGGCTCAAGTGTGTCAGAGATGATAAGAACGGCATAGGTTAGTACAGGGTTCGTATCTGTTGTTTATACAATTGCTATGAGTCGTACTCCACTCAAGGGCGCCTATCAACACAAAAACAACTGGTATGACATACTGGAGGAATCCCTGAAATCCCTTAGAATATTGATCAAGTCTGGAACTGAAATTACTCCTATGGCTCAACTTTTAGTCAAATAGTAGTCAAGGCTAGAATGTAAACAATAATATCAGGGTGGTACGCACTCCTTAGCACAATTATCCATAAAACCTCAAGGGAGGAGTATTTGCTAAGGGATCAAGCTCAAAAAGCAGGATGTTGTTGTGTAATATCAAGCTGGAACTGACTCATACCGTTTCAGTGAGTTTCTGCTAATCTTTCAGTCGGTTTTCAGAGGCTGTAAATTAAAGGATAGGAGCTTGCCAATCTTTCTCCCAAGGAGAAGCTAGTGGATTTACCTGCCTTTGGGTTGGCAACCTAACTTCTTAACAATAGGCCACCAGAGCTTCCCGGGGTGTGTGTGTGGGGGGTGGGGTGGGAAAGATGACTAGAAGTGGTAAATGTATAGAGGATTAAATTATAAAGTGCTGTTAAACTGTGAGAATTATAATCAAAGTCACAAATGTTAAGTTTGTATGCATTGTTAAAAGGAAACCCAATTTGCTGTGTAAACTTTCACCAAAATGACAATCTCTGTTTCTTGTCCTCCAGTAGGAACCAACTCATAGGTGGCCATTTGGGAGCATTCTCAATGCTGTGAACAGTATGGGAGGAGACTGACCGTCTTTCTCCCATGGTGTCCCTGGGGGATGTGAACCATCTTTGTGTGGGCAGCACAAAACCCTATTCATTACCAGAGCTCCCTGAAAAGTTTTAAAATTTGCTAGTGACTCATAAAGATGCTCTAAGTGTTGAAAAATATTTGGCAAGTGAAAAACAGAATTGAATGTCAACATGACTAGCACTTGGAGGGGAATAAACAGGGACAGGAAAAACAGAGAACTGGAAAGAAGTCAGCACAAGATGAAGACATCGGTATTCTTGCTTCACCTGAGCCACCTTGGTCTCAGATTTTTAAGACTTCATGAGAATGGCATGAGGGAACTTAAGGGGACATCTAGTTTAACACTTAGACCAATTTAACTTTCTTTCAAACTATGACATTTCTGTAATTTAAAAAGCTGGTACCTACAGGATCATTTTTTTCTTTTCTTTTTCTTTTTTAACCAGTTCTAGTAATTTTCTTTCAAAGGTCCAAAATGGATGTAATCACATTTGTGAGACTGGACAAGTTTTGTCATCACAATGCATGTGTCTGTTTCTGTCTGTAGCCACGATTAGGTTTTAAAAGCGTCACAAAGAAGATACACACAATAACATTTATCAGGTTAACTGTGCAAACACTAACTTATCTGCTAGTCTGAGATGAATGCTCATGTTGGGAAGAAGAGAAGAGATGGGCTTAAGTTGTTTACATGATTATTTTATTAATATAGATTCTTGTCCTGCGATGACTCCACTGTTTGGAAGCACACTTAATACCTTATTCAACAGACAAAAAATAAAGTTGAAAGATGAGAATAGTTGAGAGTGATAGGTGTCTATAGGAATAGAGGGCTTAGGGTAACTTAGGAAAGGTAGTGGTCAGTTACACATGCTACGTGAGAATTACCAATGATAATTGTCAATATTTAGGAATCATGTTCTGGAACACAGACCCTATGCAGAAATGTACTTGGAAAGTAAAATTTTTCTATTGGGTTTTCAAGTAAAAAAAAAAAATCAAGTCATCAAAATGGAAAATATTATTTATACTTTATCCAGTAAACATTGATGGATAGGAATCTCAGAAGACTTAATTGTGCTCATGCTGAACATATATTTAGACCAGGAAGCTGCCATCTTAACAGACCATGTAACACTCTGAGCATGGTTTAAAATCAAGAAAGGTGTGTGTCAGGACTGTATTCACTTTCCATTTCTATTCAATCCGAACACAGAGCAAATCATTCAAGAAGCTTGACTTTAAGAAGAAGAATGTGGGCAGCAGGACTGGAGGAAGACTCATCAACAACCTGCCTTTTGCAGATGACACATCCTTGTTTGTTGAAAGTGAGGAGTTCTTGTAGAGCTTGCTGCAGAAGGTCAAAGACTACACCCTTCAATATGGATTACAGTTCAATATCAAGAAAACACAACCAGACCGATAGACACAGTGCCTGCTGCAGTGGACTCTAGTATGTCAGAAAGTGTGAGGATTGTACAGGATAGGATAAGGTTCAGATCTGTTATTCATAAGGTCATTATGGGTCATACTCAACCCCATGGCACCTACTAACAATAAAAACATTCTGAACAACAACAACAACAAAAAGAAAACAAAAAGTCTCATTACTGGGCCAATAAACAATATCGTAAGGGAGATAAAATAGAAATTGCCAGTGATTTCATATTACTTGGATCCGCAATCCATAAGCTCAAGATATCAAACTATGCATTGCATTGAGAAACCTTGCTGCTAGAGACCTCTTCAAGGGGCTGAAGAGCAGTGATGTCAAACACTAAGGTGCACTTGATCAAAGTCATGGTCTTTTCAATTACTTAATATGCATTTGAAAGTTGGACAACAACTAACAATAACAGAGGAATGGATGCCTTTGAGTGACAGTGTTGAAGAAGAGTACTGAATGTCTTTTGGACAAAAGAACGAATGAATTCATCTTGGAGGAGGTACAACCAGGGTGCTTCTTAGAAGTAAAGATAGTGAAATTTCAACTCACATATTTTGGACCTGTTGTTAGATGGGGCCAGTCCTTGTAAAAGGACATCATGCTTGGAAAGGTGGAGGGTCAGTGAAATAAAGGAAGACTCTTAAGGAGATGGATTGACACAGTGACTATAATAACTGGCTCATGTATATTGGAGATGATGAAAATGGCACAGGACAGGGCAGGGTTCAGTTTCATTGTTTGTAGTGTCACCGAGTTGTTGACTCGACGGCACCTAATAGCAACTTTGTGTGATGGTAGGAGTTATAGCGGTGCAGTGGTTAAAAGTTTGACTGCTAACTATTACACCAGTAGTTCAATGCCGTTAGTGGGACTACTGAAGAAAAGATGTGGCTATTTGCTTTCACAAAAACTACAGTGTAAGCAATCCTAAGGGTAACTCTACCTTGTCGTATAGGGTCACCATGAGTTGACAATGACTTGATAGCACACAATAAGAGGAGCAACATCAACGGTTAAGGCACTGTGTCATGCATCACTGACTTCTGAATACACAGGACATTTACATATGAAAACGTTCAATATTTCTCAAACCTGTAAAGATTCTTAACCAGTGTTGTAGCCAACACTGCAGAACAACAATGACACAGTGTTAAGAAGAAGAATTGTGCTTCATAGAGATTTGGGAAAATAAACTGGTTGTCAGTTCCCAACTTCCATATGCTGAGAGTGGAGTTTGTAAAATTTACTTTTAAATTGGCCGCTGTGATAATGAAACATTATTCTTGTTTTCTTTTGAACAAAAAGACAGACTAGGAAAGGTACTATTGAGAGACAGGAAATATCAAATGCTAAATTATATGAATTCATTCTTGTCAACTTCTTATTGATCACACTAGAGGCCATGAAGTATTACTTTTTTTACATGAACTTTTAAACATTTTATTAAAATAAATTTTTATAAGAGATGAAAATGAAAGCAGGAAATAAAGCCAAACAAACTCTTACCTGAAGTTGCCTTTTGTTCTCTTTTCTTCTTTGCTCCCCCTGAAATGAGAAGTTACAGAACAATGACACCATGAGGTTGTGAGAAAAAGAAGTCACTAACAACTAAGTAAGCCCTGTTTCCAGAAGATTCCAAGCACCAGCCAAGTGCTACTTCAGCCAGGCCCAACATGCCCTAGAGCTGACTGAGATTGAAGAATCCTCTCAAATAAATTTATAAAAGAAAAAAAAATAAGCAAACATTCATTTAAAAATGCTTTCATGTTTTAAAAATTTTTGTAAGCAAGAGTCATTTGTTGTTGTTAAGTGCCGTAGAGTCGTAGACGACCCACAGCAACCCAATGAATGAAAGTCTTGAACACAAAACTTTAATATTTGCTCCAAATTCATAGACTTTCCAAAGACAAGCATTTTCTGGAAGTGAATGCCACTCCTGTTTCCAAGCCTGTTTTATTGAGAGATCAAAAAATGCCACCCTCCCTAAGGCCACTTAAAATATGGGGCCAAATCCAATTAGCTAATTAATTGTGAGTAACATCTACACCCTAGTCTCCAACAATAAACCTACAAGGTACAAATCTTCATATAAACTGTTGTGGCAGGAAAGAATTGAATGAAATAAGACCCTGGCTTCTAACAGGCAACAATGAACCATGGGAGAAAGAGGTGCCTCACAGATAGGATTGTTTAAAAATATGAGAGAACTAAGACATTGTGTCAAGAATGGAGGGGAGATCTGTAAATATTTGATATAGACTTTGGGGATACCTAGGATCTTAGGGCTCTGAAACAGGCTAAAAAGACTGATTCTTGGTGAAGGACATGATATGGACCAAAGAGGACAAGGTTACTTGAGCAAAAGGAGTTAAAAAAAAAGGGGGGGGGGACCAAGGTCAGAGTTTGCAGTAAGAGCTTGAATAGACAGAAGCTGCCTCATGGTGGAATTAATTGTCTTCTGTTTATTTCATTGGTAAGTTAGTTCTGATGCAAATAGAAGACTTTTTTAAAACAAGATTAACAATTTTTTAATTAAATGATTTTTAATGCAATATATATATTTTTACAGCAATATATATATTTTTACAGCATATTCTTTCCATTTGATTTTTCCATATTCATTCATTGTTGCACATTTTCTTCCCTGCCCACCCCTCCCCACCAATTCAGTTTTCTCTTTGACGAAAAAAAAAAATCTTTCATTATTATACAAGCCCCTCCCAGTCCACAGTCCACTTTAATAAGCATTTCTTTTCTGTAGTCTTGTTATGAAAATAATACCTAATCTTATATTCCTTTTTAAAAGTTCTCTCTCTCATCTGTTTTAATGCACATTTATCCCTCTTTTCTTAGGTTCCCCCCAACCCCGAAGTCAGTCCCATTTTACAACAGTGGCATTATGCAGTATTTGTCCATTTGTGACTGAGATATTTAACTTAGCATAATGTCCTCTGGGGTTTCTTCACAATAGCAAGGAGTTGGAAACAACCCAAGTACCCATCAACAAACGAGTGGCTAGAGAAGCTGTGGTATAGCCACACAATGGAATACTATGCTGCATTGAAAAACAAAGAACTCATGAAATATTAACTTTAACAAATTTAAAAGCAAAAACTTTTCAGCATTGACTGATATATATAGCAGCAGTGCTTTGAACAGGAAATTATAACACTGAATGTCTTTTTTATTGGTTTTCATTCCATCGCTCATACATATTTTGTTTTATAGCATTAATTATAATTATACAATGTCTTTATTTTAAAAGTCTTACTGAATCCTTGCTGTACATACCTCACCTTCTCCTCACCCTGCTAATCTCTGCTCCCTCTCCCTCCCCCCTTCGATCTCCATCCACCCTCCACCATTGTTTCCTTATGTCTTCTTTTTCTCCCCTTGTTCTTTTGTTCTCCTCTCCCATTCAACCAAAACTAAACATCTTTAAGTGAACATCTAAGAACTTAACATCAGCAAATTACTCACTGCAACATTCCACTCAGGATATATTACAAAGATAAAATATGCAGAGCAATTCTTCCCTTAAAAAACATATGGTTGGTAGTAATGTGAATGGGAGGCCACCTATATACTAAAGAGAAAGAGAATTATCTTAGAGGTTAGGCAAGAAATAATGAACAAATAGACTAGATCACAGAGGGATAATAGGGAGACGTGTAAGGCTATATTTCCTACACAAGTAATGCATGCCTTCTGCATTTATTGGCTGGCTGCTCCTTCCTGGGAGGTATTTTCACAAACAATGTTATGCTAATTTTGTTTAGATGTTGGTATAAATGCAAGAGACAGGGAAAAGGCAGAGATGATAGGTTCAAGGATTTACAAAGTCAGAGATCCACAGAAAGAAAGGGTAAAACAAGGTAACCTAGATGACTGAGCCTGGTGGTGCATTGATAAAATGTGATGGGGGCCTGAAGTGCTTCAGGGATTCGGAGCTTCAGATTCATCAGAATAAAAATTACAGACAAGGATACAGACATATTCAAGAGATGGCTTAAGCTGAGGGACTGGGGTAATTTTAGGTCAATAGTGCTGAGGACTGGGCTGAGAGCAGACATCAAGAACACAAAATCACTACTTTTTTAATATTTATTTTATTTTACTTTTTAAAAAAATATTTATACTGTTTTATTTATAAAGTTCATATACGTCGTTGTTCACACTTCATCTTTCCCATTTGTCTGAGATCAAGAGCAGTATCTATTCTTATCAGTTTACTATTATTACTTTGGTTCATGATTCAAAATTATTAAAAGTCAGAAAAAAGAGGCAGAACTCAAGGAAGGTGAACAGAATATATGGATATGTATCCCAAAGAGTGCTTTAAGAAATCCAAGGGACCAATAACACAAAATGCTGTTGAGTTTGTGTGGTTGTTAGATCGTGAGAGAGTAGTTTTGGCAAAGAGGGCAGGGAGTACAGAAGAGTAACTGAGCACCGGAAGGCATGTGGGGGGTGAGGAAGGTGAGGCTGCTGGTAGGGTTATTCGTTCACAAAACTTGGCATCGTAAGGAACAACAAGACAGGAAACAACTCGAGTGGAAACAAAAGGAAAGATTTCTGCTAAGTTTTAGGTCACTTTAAGTTTCTTCTGTGGTGCAAACAGATAGGATAGGGCAAGGTTCAGAGGTGTTGTGCCTAGGGTCACCATGAGTCGCCGTCAACTCAATGGCACTTAACAACAACAAAAACATTCACAGGGAGCTCTGGTGGCTTTGTGGTAAGGATTTGTGCTGCCAACCCAAAGGCACACAGTTCAATTCCAACCAGCCAATCCATGGGAGAAAGAGAAATCTCCTCTTGTATGATATGGTGTCTCTGAAAATCCACTTCACAGTAAGACAGAAACAACTCAACAACACATAACAACAACAACAACAAGAGTCACTACCACAACTGGCTTGAGCATGACAGAGATCATGAGGATGGTGCAGGATAGCTCAAGCTTCAGGTGTGTTGTTCCCGGGGGCGCTATGAATTGTAGTCGACTCAGCACCTAACAACAGCTAACTTAAAGGTTGATGATAAAACCCACCCATTTGCACCACAGAAAAAAAGTCAAGTAATCTGTTTCTGTAAATATTATAGTGAAGAAAACCACGGACCTGTTCTGCTTTGTAACACAGGGAGTCGTATGATTTGGAATGAACTCAATAGTAACAAAGTGGGATTTTGTTTGTTTATTTGTTTTTTATAGGACACTCAGCACACAGAGGGAGCTCTGGTGGTATAGTCTGCATGGTGTTGCACTGCTAACCAAGGGTTTTGTGCCTCTGGAGGTTCAAATCCAACAGCCACTTTGTAGGTTCAAATCCAATAGCCACTCCGTGGGAGAAACATGGGCAATCTCTCCCCGCTTAGATGCACAGTTCAGAAACCTGATGGACGATCACTATGATGCAGAACTAACCTGAGTGCAGTGAGTTTGAGAAGCATATCTATAGGTCCACATAGGCAACGGTGTTGAAGCCTAAGTCTTGGTACTGCAGTGTGTCAATGAGGACCAGCCATCCGCCCATCAAGTTTATGACCCATCAACATAAATGGAGCTGATTACCGAGAGTTCACGGAACACATGGAAGTCCTTGTAAACTTCATTTTCACTTTCCGGCTAACCCACGGGTCTTTTAAAACATTAAAATACAAAGTGGAAATGTACACTCTTCTTTTTTATGTAGCTACCAAAATGTGTGGAATTCTCCTAAACGGCACTGGATTATTTCCAGAGGACATATTTGATATAATTTAAGGCAATGATTTCAAAAGGAAAATGGCATGCATAGTCTGGTTAAAGGCCTCCTCATTTAAGTTTACTTTTGCTCAAACCTCTGTTTACCATTTTAGATCTTTATGAGTGCTATTGGCCTCAACCATGCCCATGGAATGTCTTTAAAATGTTACTCAGGCTTGAAGTATACCATACTGAAAGGAAAAAAGCTCAACTTGTATTAGAGTGAGACATAAATCTTGAAAGGTGAAAATGCATACATTAGTGACCTACATCATATGATGTGACAGACTCCAAGGTCAGAGCTGGAAGATCCTCACGTCGCCACCTCCTGATCTGCATACCCTGTTGTTGTCGCTCTCTCTGACACTCAGCTGGCTTCAACTGTGTAACCATTACGATATTGCAGAAATGGAGTCTGATTTCCATTGTTGGGCTTTCCATGGTAGTGGTTTTCATAGTTATCTGGCTTGAACCTCTTCTTCTGGGAGAAGGTAACTTAATACATTGTGAAGACACCCAAACAGACTATGGAGAAGCCCATGTGGAAGGAACATCGCATGTCTCACTCAGCAGCCAGCATCCAGACTTCAAATGACTGCAGCAGAGGCCAATAATTTTCCTGAAACATCACTGGGGACCCTGCAGCAGAATCATCCAGTTAGCTGTTCCTGGTTTTCCTATACAAAGTGTATGTGTTGCTTTAGGGCTGGTAATGTTTGGGGTGATTGTTGAAATGTAATAGATATCTATTAATAATACATATTCATTCACTCACATATTGCCATTAGGTTGGTTCCTTCATTGAGTTTCTGAAACTGTAAACCTCAGGGGCAACTGTTCATCCTTCTCTCAAGGAGCCACCATGGTAACATAATTTCCTATTGGCTATGTCACCAGAGCTCCTAAATACATATTGTGTTGTTGTTGTTAAGTGCTGTTGAGTCATAGGCAACTCATAGTGACCCTGTGAACAAAAGACATCAACACTTGTGTGACTTTCATCCTCTCTCCAGGTTCATAGGATTTCTAGAGGCAAGCTATTTTAGAAGTGGATGCCTCTCCTGCTTCCAAGCTTGTTTTAATCAGGGAGATCCACCAAACACTGTCCATTATGGGTAGCCATTCTCGCATTTGACACATCAGAGTCACCATGTTCAGCATCACAGCAACCATGAGTTACCTCTGTACAGCAAGTGGACACACTAAGGCTATATGACCTAGAAGAATGTTTGAACAAAAACATTGAAAAGTAGGCCTCCAAAGGCCCTCCAAAGGTCCAGGTGGCAACAGAGACTCACAACACACTGTCCCTCCCTCAGCCCTCAGCCTATAGGCAAGGACATACATTTCAGTATTTTACAATTCTGGCATGCCCAAATCCTAGCGGTTCCTGCACCGGAGACCCCCAATTCATTTGGCAAGTCCCCTCTGTTGACACCCACTTAAGATGAAAAGAAAGCCACAAGATCCCCGAGCATTCCATACTCATGTGTGGCCCTCTTAAAGATGTGAAAGGGCTTTTGGAGGGAGGGCCTCCAGAGGTCCAGCTGGCAACCAACAGAGATGCTAGTTGCAAGGGAGTCAGCCCTCTTGGCTTATCTGTAAATTGAGGAAGAGATAATACTTCTCTACATTGCTTTGAGGATTAAATAAGTGTACACATGGAGATCGTTTTGGTTAGGAATCACTGAGTTGGAATGGGCCCATAGCTGGCCCTGCAGTTAAGTTTTTAGAGGCTGTAATTTGCATGGGAGGAAACTACCTCTCTCTCATGGAGCACTGGGGATTTGAATCACCTGCCTTTACATTGGCAATGCAATTCCTTACCCACTAGGCCACAAACAGAGCTCCACATATACAAATATATAAAAATGTAAATGTATATAACATATACATGTTACATATAACATATACATATAACACATACAATACAACATACAATATAAATACATAAATGTATACATAGGTTGTTGTTGTATATCGTTGAGTTGGAACCAACTCATAGCTGACCCTCCAGTGGGTTGTCAGTGGCAGTAATCGCACGGGAGGAGATTGCCCATCCTTCATATACACACACTAAAATTCAAATTAGAAAAATGAAAATGAAGAAAATAGTAAATTGATCTACACTGATCAAGGGAAAGAAGCAGCACTGCCTAAATAGAGATGGCTCACTCTGTTTCCTATTTCTTTCTTTTTCTTCGTATGACAGATGATAGTATTTCTCACTATTTCAAAGCTTATCATCACAGACACAGATGATTCCCACATCTCTAGCTCTAAAACCTGTGTTCTGGAAAGTTCTACCTTTATCTTCTGCGGCACTCCCACACACATATCCTTATCTTAAGTCACATTCTCCTACAAAACTGCACAGCCTCTGTGTTATCCACCCGATCTGCTCAGGGACCCATTATGAAACCCAAGGATCCGAGTCTCTTCTCTTTTTCTCCACTAGCCAATCTAATTAGTCGCTGGGTCCTTTAAATTGTCCCTCTACCAGGTCTTTCAGATCTGTCATCTCCTTGGTCTGTCATCTCCTTGGTCACTGCCACTGAGCTACTTCACGAACTGGATATACTTCCTTCAGATGATTTCTTTTCTACACGCTACTGGCTGGTTTTCTGGGTTTGGGGAGTAGTTTTTTCATCCGTACAATGCTGTGCCTACCAAAGAATTAAAACCTGTGTGGATAGGTAATACAATAAAGGGGTTGATTTGACATTGTGATGAATTAATTAATTACATTAACCAATGGTAATTAATATTATAACACAAAATGCCTATGTGTGATTGTATGGAAAGCTAATATGATTTATAAAGCTTCTCTCAAAGAAAAAAAATTAGTTAATTTTTTAAAAATGACATTCCTTAATTGGAAATTTACGACGTGGAGTGATTTGGCCATGAGCAAGCTTCTCCAGTGTGATTAAATATCTCTGCAAATCCGCTGGGGGGCCAGCTATGCGTCGGTCCCAACAGCACACACCACCATCACCACCCTCTGCTAACTATCCTCAAACACCACACAGAAGACTTACCCATCATATCTGCAAGTACCCCCTTTTCTGCCCCCCAGGGCTTCTGCTCAGGCCCTTTTTGTCTCTTGGCAGGTCCTGCCAAGTGTTCTCACCTATGAAAATCCTACTCATCCTTCAGGGCTCAGCTTAGTTGCCAGCCCTTCTCTGAAGCCTTTCATACTTTACCACCAACCTCAATACCACATTCACGTAAAACCCAACACCCTTCTTCCACGTCCCTTTAGTCCTTTATTTATCCCTTCGCTCCAGCACTCACACCAGTGATTGGTTCACAATTGTTGTTGTTAGGTGACACAGAATCAGCACTTCCTCATGGCTCACCCTCCAGGGTGTTTTCAGAAATTGTAAGTCATACAGGAAGGGACTGCTCATCTTCTTTCCGAGAAGCAGCTGACGGATTCAAACTGCCTGCCTTTGGGTTAACATCACAATTCTTTATTTACTAGGCCACCAGAGCTCCCTGGTCCATACTGGTGTGGATTTGTTTCCTAACAGGACTGTGGCTTGCTTAAGGACAGGGTGTGTTCCATGCCTCTTTGCCTAGCACATTGCCTTAAACACATTTAGACATATAGAGGCTTAGGCAGCACTCCAGTTCAGCCTCAAATGCTGAAGAACATGAAGTACATTTTAATATTGCTAGAATTTAGTGCAAGTACAACCAAGAACAGAGCTTTTACCAGGTATTCAGATTAAAATTGACAACCCAGAAAACTATCCTATTAGAAAAACGGGTGATAAAATAACAGAGAGGCTTTCAGAATAATGAATGTGAATTTTGCCTGACTTGTAGTTTATCACAGATCCTAGCTTAAAAACAAAACATTAAAGTGTAGATTGCATCCTATTTCCATTATAATCTGGATGCAGGGATCCACCTGTGATGAATAGAAATGGGTTGTAATCTCATAAAAATTGAATTCGTAGGGCAAAATTTTTCTTAGGATATGATAAAATATATTTAATTGAACATCAAAAGTCTGTTTCTCATGACTATATAAACCATTTTAGTGTTGCTGGTTTTTTTGTTTTGTTTTGTTTTGTTTTTTATGGTGAGAAAAATTTATATTTAGAATTAGCTCACTGGATCCCAATTTTGTTGGCAACATCCAAAGCATCATAATCAGGAGCAAGTCGAACATAGGCCTTCTTCTCTCCATCAGACCTAATCAAAGTGTTGACCTGAGCCACATCAATGTCATAGAGCTTCTTTACAGCTTGTCTAATTTGGTCTTGTTGGCCTTGACATCCACAATGAACACAAGTGTGTTGTTATCTTCTATCTTCTTTATAGCTGACTCAGTGGTCAGGGGAAATTTGATGATGGCATAGTGGTCAAGCTTATTTCTCCTGGGGGCGCTCTTCCGGGGGTATTTGGGCTGCCTTCGGAGTCTCAGCGTCTTAGGCCACCGGGAGGTGGGTGACGTGCGGATCTTCTTTTCTTTTGGCTGTGGACGCCCTTCAGGACTGCCTTCTTGGCCTTTAATGCCTTTGCTTTGGCTTCAGTTTTGGGAGGGGCAGGGGCTTCCTTCTTGGCTTTCGGCGCCATCTTCATAGAAAGGCTATTTTAGTGTTTTTAAGCTATTTTAGACACGAGGTTGTTTTGGACACGTCATCTGGAGGCGTCAACTGCTGGAGGAGATAATCATGTTTGGGAGATGAGAGGCCCAACAGTGGCAAGGAAGAACACAGAGCAGGCCCGAATTGGCCCAGTGGATCCCCAGAGATCTGCATGCTATTTTAACAATTTCCCCAAGTCATGCTTATAATGAAAATGTAACGTATATTTCACACAGGCTGAGCCTACGTTGTCCTTTCTAGTGAGGCTTTTGTGTAGTTTTTTTGTTTTTGTTTTTTATTAAAAGACATTTTCACTGTGGTTTTCACAAACATTGACAGGGAAATGAGATTTTCATTCGTTCATTCCTAGGCCACATAGGTTTTTGTCACTTTTTCACCTGAATAGCCACGACGCTTTGAGGTTTTTAGGAGAGTGTGCTCCCAGGGAGGTGCAAACTGATAGTGGCAGTGGTCATGCAGGCAAGAGGCTGGGGCGCCTGAGGACCCTGCACCCCTGCTACCAGTCTGATGTCCTCCACACCTGACCTCATCTTCCCTTGATCCTATGACTCTCATTCTCCCCTCCCCCCGCCACCATCCCATCCTTGTGACCAACTAACTCTCTCTGGAGCCCAGTAAGGTGAGTGAGACTCCCTGCTCTGGGCAACAAGTGGGAACCATGAACGATGCCCCGACACCTTTCGTGACCCTCTCGCCACAGAGGGGCCGTGATGTCACCGGGCAGCTGGTGGGACCCCGGGAGAGCTCAGGGCACCGTTGTCTCCAGAGGGCTGGCAGGCAGGGCCTCAGGAGACTCAGGCTCGAACCCTTGTTTGAGGGCCTCTGTCCAGCAGCCCAGAGCCCTAGAAGCACGAGGCATGCTCTCATGTGCCTGAAAGAGGCGTGAATCAATCACATTTCTGATTCATTGCATCGCAATACTGTTGATGGACATTTCTGAAAGGCTGATCTCTTTATTCTCAAGTTTCCTGTTCCATTAAGAGAACTCTGGCTGGTCAATGCAGATGACACACCTTTAGCTTGGCTGTGCAGTTCCTTACCACTGAGGCATCCAAGGGAGCCCTGGTGGCCTGGTGATAGGAAGCTGCCCTCCAGTCCTGAAGGCAAGCAGTTGAAACCCATCCCTGGATGAAGATTGGACAAGCTCCTCGCATTAGAGCAGCTGCCTCAGAAAACCTATCTGAGGGTCAGCTAGGGGGCACTCCCAACTCACAAGGAAACCACAACCTCGCTAGTGGTGGCACTGTGTGGGTAGGATGTTTCAGCCCTGCCAGGAAAAGAAAATGGCTCAGAGACACCATGGGGAACGGGCACGGGCACAGTTGGGCCAGGCCCCGGGCGCATGTGCGTGGCAAATGAACATAGTGGAAAGGGGAGGGCCCAGGCAGTGTCCTGATTCCAAAGGCCAATGTCTTCAAGGTTACAGCCAGGGTCTGGATCTTTCCTTTGAAATACTAACGGTATTAAAAGTCTAGGACACGTACCAGACCCCACAGCCCCCGGGTGGAGAAGTCCAGCGACCTGATCCTGCCACAGCACTCTCTCTTTTGGAGAGCACCGTGTAGCCAGGAATGGGAGGGCTGCCTTCTAGATACAGGCAAAACCTCTGTGCGGGGGAGAGCTGCATTCTGGACTCACAAATTGTTTCTGAAGATGAGACAGAGAGCTCGGGACATAGAGCGAG
>NW_006399905.1:3175411-3176572 GCF_000299155.1 Elephantulus edwardii | reverse complement strand
TCAGTCGGTTTCCTGCTAGGAGACGTGATAGACTCCCCTGTTGCAGTGTTCTGGTCTCCTGCTGCTCGCGGCTCTGTGGGTCCGCTATATTCAGCTGCTGCTGACGGAAGACGACTAGCTTGGTAGCTCCAGCACCGGGGAGGCTTGCGCGGGGCCTGCCTCGCACTGGGGTGGTCACTCCGTGCTGCTGGGGGCTGCGTTGGTCTTGTACTGTCATTCAGTGCATCACGGGGCTCTGCGCGGCGGCTGCCCGGTGATGTGTGGGGCATTGTTGGTCCACGGCAATGGACTGTTTCTGCTGTGGGCTCCGTTGGCCCAATGGCGTCGACTGGTCCTGGTGGGACATCACTAGGTGTGTAGCTCCAGCACCGTGGGGACTTGGGTGAGGGCTGCCTTGTGCCCGGAAACTCGCTCAGAGCTGCTGGCAGCTGTGTTTGTCTCGTGTTCGCAGGGAGCATCATTTTGGGCTCTGTTGCCATAGGGCTAGAAGTTTTGAGAAGCTCTGTGGCGCGAGTATTCTGGTCTCTTGTTGTTGGGGCCTCTGTTGGCTCCATTTCCTCCCCTGCCGCTGCGAGAGGACAGGCAGGGATGTGGCGCCGGCGGCGGGGAGGCTTGGGTGGGGGCTGCCTTGTGCTGGGTCTGGGTCTCTCGCTCAGTGCTGCCGGCAGCTCTGTTTTTCTGGGGTTCTCACTGAGTAGAGTTTGGGGCTCTATGGATATTGTGCTACAAGATTCGAGAGGCTCCCTTGCTCCAATATCCTGGTCTCTACTTGTTTGGGTAGCTGTGGGCCCGATTTCCTCACCTGCTGCTGGGAGAGGACAGGCAGGTGTGTAGCGCCGGCGCCGGGGAGGCTTGGGTGGGGGCAGCCTTGGGCTGATTTTCTTGCCAAGTTGTGTTCGAGGCTCGGTTGGTGTCATCCTCTCAGTTGCTTTGGGTGAGAGATGACTGGACTTGCTGGCCCGGGGAGGCTTTGGCGGTGGCCCCTTTGGACTCACGTCCCTGGTGCGTACCGGTGGGGGCTCCGTTGAGCTCTTTCCCTTGGTCTGTGTTGCTAGAGTCCGGCTTGCTTTCTTTGGCCGGGAAGCGTTGGGGGGTGACTCCTCTGGTGTGGTTCTCTCGGCTCCTAATGCTGGTGACTTGCTTGCTTTGCTGAGCCGACGA
>NW_006399905.1:3171762-3175154 GCF_000299155.1 Elephantulus edwardii | reverse complement strand
TTCAAAGTGACACCACCTCCGCCCTCAATTGTGACATAGGAGGGCAAGGGAAAAGGGGTCATATTTGGCCAACAGGATTTTCTCATATCTTCTTATGAATACTTGCACATCAAATGATATTGATGACAAGGTGTTAGAAATTCAAAGTCCATTGAGTTATACATATTGTCACTACACTAAAGTCCTTTTTCAATTTGCACACACAGGTCGCGGGAATAAAAGTAAAACCAAAAATGAACACACTTGGGATTTCTCCAGGTGAAGGCCTAAAGAAACAAATGCAAATCGTGAGTTGCAATAGTGAAGAATTGTATGTGTAATGTCTCGAAACCTAATGTTCCCATGCGCCATTGCGTAGCCTCTGACTCCCAGAGACCGTGTGAGGAACAGGTGTGAATCTTGCTCTGTCCTGCACCGTCTTCACAATGCCTCTCCTGTGTCAGTCTCTCTTTCGGAGGGTCTTAACTCTCCTGCTCACCCTTTAACTTTGGCCGCATGACTTTGGTGCTTCAAGTCCTCCTCACTTTCAGCAAGCAGGGTTGTGTCATATGTATAACAAGGTTATTGTGAATATTCTTCCAGTCTCAATGCCACATTCTCTTCAAAGAGTCTAGCTTCTCGAAAAATTTGCTGAGGACAAAGATAAAATATGTATGGAAAGGGGATACCACCCTAATACATGTCTTTCTTAATTTTAAACCATATTGTGTGCTCTTGCTCTGTTTGCATACCCTCTTTGTTTAGGTAGAGGTTTTGCATGAGCACAGTTAAGTGCTCTGGGACTCCCATTCTTCTCAATGTTAGCCATAAATTGTTATGATCCACACTGTAAAATGTCTTCACCTAGTGAAGAAAGCACAAACAGAGATTCTTCTGGCATTCTTTACTTTCAGCCAAGATCTACCTGACATCAGCAATGATATCCTTGGTGCCACAGCCCCTCCTAAATCCTGCTTGAACTTCTGTCAGTTCCCTTTCTATGTACTGTTATAGCTGTTTTTTAGTGATTTTCAGCAGCACTTTGCTTTCATTTGATAATAACGATATTGTACTATAATTTCCACATTCTGTTGCATCACTTTTCTTGGGAATGGAAAGAAATATAGATCTTTTCCAATCTGTCAGCCAGACAGCCGTCCTTCAAATTTCTTGGCATAGCCTGGTGAGTACATCTAGGGCCGTTATCTGTTAATTGAAACATGTCAATTAGTCTCCTATTGATACCTGGGATCTTATTTTTTGTCAAGCCATTAGTGAAGATTTAACTTCTTCTTTCATTACATCTTGTTTGATATTGCCCTTGTTCATATGGTACTTCCTGAAATTTTTCCATTATCAGTCACTTCTTTCTCATATAGTGACTCTGTATTCCCGCCATCTTCTTTTGCTGTTTTCTGGATTATTCAATATATTGTCCATAGCATCCTTCAATATTACGACTGAGCTTAAATTTATTTTTCAGTTCTCTCAGTTTGAGAAATGCCAAGCGAGTTATTAATTTTTCTTCTTCAATTGCAGTTCTCTGTACATTCCATTATAATATTTTATATTATATTTTATATTTTAATGCTTTATCTTCTTGAGTTCTTTGAAATCATCTGTTCAGCTCTTTTATTTTATCATCTTTTCCCTTTGTGTTGTCTTCTTGATGCTCTAGTGCCATTTTCAGGGTCTCATCTGACATCTATGTCAGTGTTTCTTTCTCCTCTGTCTTTGAAATGACCTTTTGTTCTCTTCATGGAGAATATTCTTGATGTCATCACACAACTCATCTTTGATGTAATCAGACAACTTATCTTTGAAGGTCTTGGATCATCAGTGTTCAATGCTTCAAATCCATTCTTAAGATGACTTTTTAAATCCAAGTGAGATCATATTTTGCTTTTAGACTTATTTTAATTTTGTTTGGCCTCAACTTAAACTTGCATGTGAGTAATTGATGATCTGTTCCATAGTAATCCCCTGGCCTGATTTTTAACCGCTATTAAGCTTCTTCAACAATTTTTTTCCATAGATGTAGTAAATCTCATTCCTACAGACTCCATCAGGTGAGGTTCATTTGTAAAGTCACCATTTGTGTGTTGTTGTGGTTTTTTAAAGGTATTTTCAAAGAATAAATCATTGAACATACAAAATGTGATCATTTTATTTCCAGCTTCATTTCTTTCACCATGTCAGAAACCATTCCTTTCTAATACCATCTCTTTTCCATTGTTTCCAACTTTGTCTTCCAGTCACCAAATTATCATTAACACACCTTGATTTCATGTTTGGCCAATTTTGGACTGCAAATCAGGCATTCAAATATCCCGGTAGCAGATGCAGCTGCAGGCTGCATAGATGTGGCAGGATGTGCTCCTGAGAGGGTGTCAAAGGATTCTGGCTGGGACTCATACCTGGCACACTGATGTCACATCCCAGATGTAAATAATAGGCTACACTGAAGTCTCTGCTAAAATTTTTATGCTGGTCCTTCATGTGAGGCCTGAGGGCCTGTGGCCCGAGAGCCCAAATGGCTGTTGATCTAAAAAGCCTAATTTCTGAGTCTTAGCTGGTTTAAGCAAAAGCTGTTGGGGTGTTGTTTGGTTTTTATTTTTGTTGTTGTTGATGTTGTTTTAAAAGGTCCCATCTGGGAGTGAAACTAACTAGAGATACAAATGACCTATACAAAGAATACTACAGAACATTTCTCTCTGCAAGGCACAGCGACACAAAAAAAGATCTAAAGAAATGGAAACATGCCCCCTGTTCATGGATACATAGACTCAACATTGTGAAAATGACAATCCTACCAAAAGCTATCTACATATTCAATACAATCCCAATACAGGTACGAAATTCATTTTTCAAGGAGATCTAAAGGGAAATTGTCAAGTTTATTTGGAGAGGCAAGAGACCCCCAATAAGCAAAACACTTCTGAGAAACAAAAAGATGAAGTGGGAGGTATAGCATTTCCTGACCTCAAAACCTGCTACACAGTGGTAGAAACCAAAACTACCGGTACTGGTACAATGACAAGCACATAGATCGGTGCAACAGAATTGAGAACCCAGAAATAGACCCAGCTATTTATCTGTGGCCAACTGGTAATTGATAAGGAAATAAAAACTATCAAGTAAGGAAATAAACTATTGAACCAATAGTGCTGGGATAATTGGACTATTATCCGCAGAAAGCTGAAACAAAATCCACATCTTACACCATACACAAAAATCACATCAAGATGAATAAGAGACTTAGGAGTAAAGCCCCAAACCATAACGTTCATAAGAGACAAACTGGGATCAAGCTTAGAATCCCTGTTGTTGTTGTTATGTGCCGTCGAGTCGTTTCCGACTCATAGCGACCCCATGCAAAACAGCCCTAAACCCTGCTCTATCCTGCGCCAACC
>NW_006399905.1:3127804-3171407 GCF_000299155.1 Elephantulus edwardii | reverse complement strand
GTATCAGGCGCACCTTAGTCTCCAGAGAGACACTGTTGCTCCTGAGTACCTTTGAGAGGTCCCTAACAGCAGACTTTCCTATCGCGATACGCTTTTTGATTTCCTGACTGCTGGTGCCAAGAGTGTTGACTAGTCTACAGAATAAAGAGACTTCCAAATACAGCCAGTAATGTACAATCTGAAGAGGGTAAAATTGATGAATGGGACCTTCTAAAGATTAAACTTTTTCCAACAGGGTGAAAAGAAAACCTACTGACTGGGAATAAACATTTGACAATACCATCTCTGACAAGAGTCTCCTAACAGAAGTTTCTAGAATACTCCTGGGCCTCCATTAAGAAAAAGTCTGATAACCAATTGCATAATGGGCAGAAGACAAGGAAAGAATTTTCACAGAGAAATATATTCAAACAGCCAACAGACATATGAAGAAATGTTTCAAATCTCTGGCAATAAGAGAGATGCAAATCAAAACCACAATAAGATACCATCTCACTCCAGTAGCAGTGGCAAAGTTTAACAGGACAACAAATAATAAGTGTTGGAGAGGATGTGGTAAGATAGGAACTCTGTTACATTGCTGGCAGGGTTGACAATGGTACAACCACTATGGAAGGCAATTTGGTGCTTTCTCAAAAAAGCTGAACATAGAAATTCCGCATGACCCAACTATCCCATTGCTTAGAATATACCCTAAGAAAATGAGAACTGAGGTTCAAACAGAAACTTGTACAGCAATGTTCATAGCAGCATTATGCACCATTGCAAGAACATGGAAACAGCCCAGATGTACAACCACAAACAAATGGATTGAGAAGTTGTGGTACATTCTTACATTAGAATACAATAAGGAGCAATAACTTTGTAAATTATGACCTAACTTGAGAGGGACTGAAGAGCATTATGTAGAGTGAACTAATTCAGTCCCACAAGGACAAATACTGTATAAAAATAATTATTGTAGAAAGAGTATGAGGACCAAGGCAGGGGGGAGGGTGAAAATAGAGGGGTAAGGATGAGTGGTTAGGGTGTTGATCATAGGTTTGCACAATTTGATGGGTGGGTGGAGTGAAGGAAATTGGAAGGATCTTTTTTGAAAAACAATATATTCAAAAAGAAATAAACCAGAATACATTTTTTTATTTTTAAAGAAAAGGTAAAAAAAAGTCAGATAGACAATCAACTCAAGTTAGTATTTTTTTACATGGTCTGCTCTGTATGGCAATTTCATTATGTTCTATTTTATGTTCCTATTCCAGAAAAATGACTGTGTTTTCTCTCTCTCTCTCTCTCTCTCTCTCTCTCTCTCTCTCCCTCTTTCTCTCTCTCTCTCTAAGGGAGCATGGGCAGCCTAGTGGTAAGAAGCAGCCCTGCGATCCCAAAGGTACACAGTAGGAATCCACCAGCTGCTCCTGCAATTTACTGACTCTGAAAATCCACAGCTATGAGTCAGTTCTGATTTGACAGCAAACAATACCAATATAAGCATATATGTGTATATATGTCTATATACACACATAAATATTTAAACTAATATTAAATTCCCATACTTTAGTATGTCCCTTTAATCCTAGTGCTTGTTTTTGATATTTTTTAAAACACCTCAGGTGCATAAATGCTATTTAATGATAGCCCTCCAGTCATTCAGTACCTCATGCCACTTCTCGTGAAAAGATATCATATACATCTATAATACACACAAAAATCCATAGATTACATATTTGCCTATGTGTATACATGAATATATGCATACACCGCATTTTTACAGTCTGATGTTACCTTCTTTCTAAACTGTAGTCTCTCTTCCATTTGCTTCCATCTTTGTGTGTTAAGTCTGTCATGGAATCTTATCAAACAGCCCTCACTGCACAACCAATTTCTCAGTAGCCAATTCCAAGTTTGCGTTCGCTTGTGAGCATTTTATCTGCCCTGCTCTGAGAGGTATTATTAATCACATCCTGTTGCTAGGATACCTGAGAATGTTCATTTATGTCCAATGTTTCTCCGGCAAAAAGCACTGTGAAGAAGGCATAGAATCATGACAAGGAAAATTACTGTGCACATGCTATTCATTTAAAAGAAGCGGGGGAAATAACATAAGCAGCAGATAATATGGAACTACTGGAGAATTTTTTTAAGTTGTTTTTGTTTCACCTAGATTTTAATGGAATAACACTGGCAATGCATTTGATAATGAGGATCTGTAGTACTTCAGTTCTTCGAAGTTAACTGGGAAAGTGGAAGGAGGTCAGCTTTTAATACTATTTGTTTTGCTGAGACTTAGAGAGGAATGGGTATCCAGGTATACTCACTCCAAATACCTCAATTTACACAGGGACTAGGTTACAATACTATATGACTTACAAAGCTAAAACTAAATTTTAGGTCACTATACCAAAAACAGGTACTTTAATGTAAGACTTAAGGAACAGTCTTCTGAATGGGTATGAGAATAATTTTTTAAAAAATTTCTTTTAAAAATGTTTTGAAAGTATTGCTATTTGAAACATTCATATGCAAATTATTCTTGTTTCTCTGTTGTAATAAATGTTGTTGTTATATGCCTTTGAGTTGCCAGAATTCATAGTGAGCCTATGTACAACAGCCTTGAACACTGCTTTATCTTGGACCAATTTCACTGTCTCCGACACACCTACTCCCATTACCCTAGTCACTCAATCAATGCATCTCATTGGGGGTCTTCCTCTCTTGTGCTGTCCCTCTACCCTCCCAAGCATGACATCCCTCTCCAAGGACCAATCCTGCCTTGCAAAATGTCCAAAGTATGTCAGATGAAGCTTCAGAATCATTGCCTCCAAGGAGCAGCCTGGTCTCCATAAATAAAGCATGAATTTTAAGAATTCACCTAAATGCAAGATTTTCTTAGCCAATCTTTTTCCACAGTAAATAGCATGATACAGCGGAAAGAATATGGACTTAGGAGCTAAATGGACCTGAATCCCAGTATCACCTAGATACCAGTGGGGAATATGATTGCAGGAATAGTGCTTGACTCTCCGAGATCCTTTCTTAATTTTTAAAATGGCAGTTGTCATACGTATCTGGTTGCACTGAAACAGAAGGGCTAATATTTGGGAAGTGAAGAATGTTTTTCTCTCTCCTCTCTCTCCCATCCCCCTACTCCTCTCTTTTCTCCTCCCTCTTCTTTCTCTCTCTCTCTCTCTCTCTCTCTCTCTCTCTCTCTCCCCTTCCCTCCTCTCTTTATCTTTCTCTCTCCTATTTGTGTGCACATGCTTAGAGAGACTGGGACAGTGCAGGAATATTCATAGGGGCAGCTATTGGTCTGTTCTGACTAGATGGCAAATAACAACAACTGATATTAAAAAATGTTTTAAACAACAACAAAACTGTCATCAAGTAAATTGTGACTCAAGGTGACTCTTCAGAGGATTTTTGTGGTGTAAATCTTAGTGAAAGTGAACAATCTCATGTTTCTCCCTTATTGATGGATTCAAACCATCAATATTTTAGTAAGCAGCCAAACATATAACAGATAATGCTATTCAAAACCAAAAAATCTCTGACTGGTTTCTGTCAATTCAATTCTGACCCAAAGCAACACTTAGAAGTATACAGAGGTAGAAACATTCTATAAGTGCCAAAACTGTAGATTTTATCCCTCTCAAGGTATGTATGCATATGCTTATATGTGTGTGCATATATAAAATATGTATTTACATTTATATGTAGTAACATAAACATACATATATGTACATGTATATATGTATACATATATTATACATGTATACACATACATATATACATATATACACACACACACACTATATCTATTTACACACATTGTGTTGTTGTTATGTGCCGTCAAGTCACCTGTGACTCATAGCAACCCTATGTACAACAGCCCTAAACCCTGCTCTATCCTGTGCCAATTTTATTGTATCTGACACACTTACCCTCATTACCCCAGTCACCTAAATCAATCCATATCATCGAGGGTTTTCCTCTCTTGTGCTGTCCCTCCATCCTCCCAAGCATGGCATCCCTCTCTAAGGACTGGTCCCTCCTTGCAACATGTCCAAAGTATGTCAGATGAATCTTCAGAATCCTTGCCTCTAATGAGCAGCCTGGTTTCATCCTCTCTAGGATGAAGCTGTTCGTTCTCTTAGCAGTCCATGGTACATTCAATACTCTTCTCCAACACCACAGTTCAAAGGCATCCATTCTCTTCTATCATGCCTCATTATTGTCCAGCCCTATAATGCATAGCAAGTGATTGCAAAGACCGTGGCCCGTATCAGGTGCACCTTAGTCTCCAGAGTGGCTCACTGTCCTTCAGTACTTTGGAGAGGTCTCTTACAGCAGACTTTCACAACACAATACATCTTTTAGTTTCCTGGCTGCTGGTGCCAAGACTGTTGATTGTGGAGTCTAGCAAACTAAAGCTGTTTACAATCTCAGTCTCTTCACCATCCATCATGACTCTACCAATTGGCCCAGTGGTGAGAATTTTTGTATATATAAATATATACATACATATACATATACATATACATATACACATACATATACATATACATGTGTGTGTATATATACACACACACACACATATATATAAATATAAAATATATATATATATTTGTTGTTGTGTACCTTCGAGTCGGAATTGACCCACAGCTGAACCGCCGTGGGTTCTCAGAGACAGTTAACTGCACACGAGGATATTGCTCATCCTCCTGCAGAGCAACTGGTGGATTTGAACGACATGCCTTTGAGATTCCAGCACAGTTTCTTGCCACTAGGCCACCAGATTTTATATACATTTATATTACATAATATTTCAACAGCAAACAAATAGAACTAATTTGAACTTTGTTTTAATTCTTGTTTCTAAATGATATTGGGTGTTTTATCACAAACATGTAAAAGAAAAGAAAGGAACCTATGCCTATTGCTGACCAGTTGATTCAGGCTCCCAGAGCTCCTATTGAGAACAGCCCCACTGAGTTTCAAACTGTAATCTTTATAAAGCCGACTGTTCCATCTTCCAAGTAACAGTTATAATTATATGGACTAAAATCTGAGCATCACATTAGTATGAGACTGTAGAAATATCATCCATCCCATTTTCAAGTGTGGCAAATGGGACTCTAAGAAATTAACTTTCCCCAAACACTCAACTGTTGGAACCATCAAGTTGCTTCTAGCTCATAAAGGTTGCACACACCCTTAGGGGTTTTTTGGCTATACTGTTTAAGGAAGCAAGTCTCCAGCTCTTTCTCCTGCGGAATCTCTGGGTGAGTTCAAACCATTAATCTTTTAGTTAGCAGTCAAAAGCTGACCCATTGTACAACCGCTGGTCTTTTTAGGTGTTGTCTGGTCAACTATGACTCATAGTGACCTTATGAATACAGCTGCACCTTGACCTATACAAGGATGCAGAATTGAGTCCTTCAGAAATGTATTGATAGATCTTCGAGCCTCTGAGGCTGACCATGTGCCTGGGCCAAGTGGATACTCCATCTGTCCTCACCATCCCTGCGGTCTGCCACCCATCATTATGTGCAGGAAACCTGAGAAGAACCGGACACGAAGATATTCCTGGGCCAGATCCTCTGCTAAGAGGGTTAAGCTCAGTATAAGAAACAACAATCATATATTGTCTTGGAAATTTTGAAGTACAGAATGTTCCTCATTTAGATTCACTTGAGAAGCACATAATTAATGTGACAAGTTCTTTCTAGAGTGCCAACATCAACTGAATTAAATCTTAGAGTAAGTAAACCTTTTGATAGTCAGAACCTCTTTCTGAGATAGTCACATGATGGCAGACTAGGTTTCTGGAAAACTTTTAGATGTTCAGGTCAGATTGGCAAATGTAGACATCAGCCAATGCCAGGCCGTAAACATCTCTGCTCAATGAGGATGCTTGTTTCTATGACACACGTTTCGCTCCCAGATAAAGCAACGATATGTGCATCAGCACTTTGCTTTATGCAAAAAAACAATTTTCGGGTAAGTTAGGTGAGGAAAACTATTGTTAAATGGCATCATATTGTAAATGTCTTTAGAGTGTTTATTACATATATGAAAGGGAATGAGATGAATTCCTTCTCAAAGTGATCTTTTTAGAACCAGCCGACTTGCTCCTGTGGAACATGACAGAAGACCATAGATTGGGAGGTAGAGTCTGATTCCTGGAATTTGGACAGGCTTCTTAACTTGCATGACCAATGACATACAGTGGAGTTAAGCTTTGCCAGTATCCAAGCCTGAGCCCCGAGAATAAGACAGCTTCTATATGCCGTCTTTTCAAATACTTGTATTGGGGAAAGGCAAACACAGCACAAGAAGTCAGACTGCCCTGAAGAGTCCATGCTGTGAGGAAGCACAAGCTAAGCATGTACAGACTATATGTAAAGGCAGATGTTTGAACAGTACACAGCCACCTACTACTGCCATTTCACAGATGTCTCAATGACGACATCATCCTGGAAGTAGATGCTCCAGTTCCTGCCACCTCAGCTTAGACCATAAATAACAGATTAGAAGGAACAAGCTCCCCAGATGAACCTTGGCCAAATCCTTAATCTGCAAAGCTATAAGCAAAACAAGATTTTGCTGAGAGTCAAAATAACTCAGCAATAGACAGTCTATTTCTGTCTTCCTACAAGAAAGTGTGTGTGCACGCGCACATATTTATTAATCAATAAATGGATAATTTTTTTCCAATTTAAAGCAACGGTGACTTACTTCTCTTTTCCCTGAGATGATTTCATCAAATCTATGTATCGATATTTTTCTATTATCCAGTATTTTAGTAGCTAAAAGTAATTTGATTCCTCAAGAAGCAAAACATCTCTACTTATTAAGAGTGAGGCTACAGCATGATCTATACAGAATAACTGATAACTTGTTTTCATATTAGTACTAACTATTACCCTTTGTCTAGGCTGCTGATCAAAAGTAAAACTGAATTGTGCCAGTTATGTAGCATCTGAAAAATTTTAAACTATCCATTGAGATGCCCACTTGAAATAGAACTATTTTAGACTCTGGTGGTCCAGTGGCAAGAAGCTGTGCTGCAATTTCAAAGGCCATGAGCTGCTCCATGGGAGAAATAAGAACAGTCTAATCCCATGTGATTAAAACTTTTATAGTTAGAATGGTACAGAAAACCCACTGAACTGGAAAACTCTAAAAAAGATTAGACAGCCATTTTGCTAAGTAATTAACAAACAGTCTTACTTTCCCTGGGTAAACTGACTTTGTATAGACACATTAGCAGAATCACTATTGAACAAAATGAGCTGTCTCTGAGGGTACAGTCTATAGAGAGCTGCACTGCTAATCCAATCTCTGGTGGTTCGAATCCATCAGTGGCTCTGTGGTAGAAAGATGATCAGTCTCTTCCCACTGTGACTTCAAGCCTCAGGAATCCAATGGAGACTCATTACAGGTAAGAACCAACTTGGAGGCGTTTTGAATCCATCAGCTATTTGGTGGGAAAGAAGAAAAGGCATCTTCCCCAAAACTGTACAGCCTTGGAATTTCAGGACGGTTACCATGAGTTAGTCACGAAGTTGACTGGGTAGAGTGCTATCTGAAAGGTTAGCGGTTCAAAACTACCGTCACTCTATGAGAGAAGAAGACAAACTGGCTTCTGGAAAGATCCATAGCTTTGGAAACCTTAGAGGGCAATTTTAGCCTGCCCTTTAGGTTGTGACTACTCAAAATCACCTCAAGTGGTGGGTATATAGAATTAAAAACACTAATATTATTTAGGGTTAATTTTCTGTAGGAAAGGGAAACATTTTATTAAAAAAAAATCATGACAAAAGTTACGCCTGTGCATTCAGACTTGGCTCACCTTAAATAGTAATATATTTAGCTAGGACACACCATCCTGTCCAGCTTTTTATCTGCAGGAAATGAATACATTTCTTTGCTCTTTCCCTCTACACTCTAATCACCACCTCATTAGTCTGTGGAGGTAACTGTTGGAGGCCAGAGGTGAGTTTAATTTAATTCTTTGCGATTCACACAGTTTTCATTCAGGCTAGACCTCAATTTTCCCTTTTTTATCTTTTTTTAAAAAAATTCCCATCATATTCATCTTCTCCTTCACATTGACCCACATCAAAGGGTTGGACTTTACACCAGTCAGCAAAGCTCATATTTCACAGAATGAGCAGAGAAAATAAGGGAAGTGGGTATTGATTTATTGCTTTCCGACTTCGCAGTATACTTTGTAATCTTGTGAGAAGGCTCCTCTGCAAACTTGGTGGGATACCTGAGTTTACTAGAAAAACTTAATTATCCAGTGTATTTTTCTTTTTATGAAGGAGAAGAGGCCCATCAACACTAAGATACACAGGAAAAAGAAACAGAGAGAAAGCATTGTGGAGCTTCCATTATATCACAGGGAGAGAACCGGGCACGTCAGGCTTGCACGGCCCTAGACCGGGCGGTACAGTCGTGAAGCACTCAGTTGCTACCCAAAAAGTCAGTTGGTTTGAACCCACTAGTTGCTATGTGAGAGAAATACATAGCGACAGGCTTCCATTAAGATTACAGCTTTGTCCAGATTGAAAGTTGCATAGTGGAGTGGACTGGGAAGGGGGTGATAATATAACAATGAAATGATTTTTTTTTTCATTTTTCAAAGAGAAAAGTAAACTGGGGGGAGGGGTAGGCAAGGAGGAAACTCTGCAACTATAAATAGAAATCCAAAGTCTCTGTAAGTGGATGCCACTCCTGCTTCCAAATCTGTTTTATTTGGATTTTCATTAAAATAAACTTAAAAAGGCTTTGGAAATCCAATGGGACAGTTCTAGTCTGTCCTGTAGAATTGCTATGGGTTGGAATGGACTCAATGGAAGTGGAGCTTTGGTTTGGTTTTATCACTATTGTAAAGAGTGGGCAACAGATTTAATGATTCTTGGAGGAACCCTGGAGAGGACTCAGCCAACTGACTTAACTGAAACGGGAACAGTGAGAGACGCTCCAGGAGGGCAGATAAAGAAATCTCATCTGAACGTCTGAGGCAATAAGCTATTTTCCAGCACAATCTTTTATCACTGTTCTCTGTGGGTGTGGATTTCAGAGAAAGACAGTAAGGAACAGTAAAGACAGGGCAAGTGGGGAGGTCCTTCTGACACAGTCCACTCAGACAAGCAGGAAACACAACACTTCCAGGAATGGATGTGGGTGGGGATGTGGCATACAGACCAGTGTCTACTAGCTGCCTGCACCCATCTTCAACCACAGGCCCAAGAATCTAACAATACCAGGGGAGACGCATTAATGTCACTGCTTTGTCTACTATCGTGGGCAGACACTGAGTGACCGCACACTGACCTGTGTCCTCTTGTCAATGCTGACGCTCTGCCTCCTCTCAGGCTGCAGGGACAGCACAGGGTCCATATAAACTAATCATTAAGGCCCTGGTCCCCTGGGTTTAGGATCATCTGACATTTCTAGCCAATGAGATAAGAGGTAAGTTCTGTTGAAAAATGTCACAGTAGAATTTTCACTGCTGATAAAAGTGAGAAGGATCTCCCTTGTCTTTCACTGCTTGTTGCCCCTCATGGTTGGGGTGGCTAGAACAGAAGGTTAGAAAAACATGTCCCAAGGATGACTGAAGGGAGCATATACCATCTAATTAATCAAATAATTAGTTGCCCTTGAATTAATGCACTGTGGGCACTTTACCTCATGGCTCCTGACTATTGAATCCTTTGCCACTATTTGTCTGTAAGTTTGTGGTACTGTGGCTACCTGGTGTTTCTGTGATGCCGGAAGCTAAGCTACTAGTATTTCAAATACCATTAGAATCACGCAGGCTTGTTTTCCTAAATGGCCAATGGAAAAGAGGAAGACTCTTGATGAGGTGGATTGACACAGTGGCTGTAACAGTGAGTTCAATCCAGGCAGAGTTTGTGAGGACAACACGGGATGAGGCAAGGTTTCACTCTGCTGTGCGTAAGGGCCACTCTGAGTGAGAACTGACTTGAAAGGATCTACCAACAGCAATGAACCCTTTAGATTTAGAGGTTTTTATTGCTTTGTAGTTGTAATGTTTTATAATCTATATAGGACAATTACAAAATAATACCATTTTATGTTGTATCCAGTTATAAAACTGGAAGGAAAGAGCCCTGCCCTTAGATGTTCCCAGGAATTGTTGGGGTGAAGATCTTCCTCTTCTGGGGCCCACACTTTAGAAGGTCCACTCTTGTTCTCTTTTGGACACACCATCACCACCACTTTGACATTGTGGGGGATCAAGAGGTTTAGTATTTGGTACTCCAGAATCACAACTATCTCTGTGACCTCTGCAGGGGGTCAGATATCTGGGGGTTAGGGGGCAGTAGCTTGCATCATTGATGTGTGGACCCCAATGATTGATTGATGTTCAAGGAAATCTATTTGGAGATAATCAGTGGATCTTGGACATACGTGCCAGCAGATCTCAGAGCATGTGGGTGAAGATTTCACAATGCTGGACGGAGCTGGAGCCTGAAATAACAGGTCACCGCCACAGGGACTCTTGCCCTAGGTCCAAAAAAGTACCAGGTGTAGGCGTCTCACGGCATAAACACCATGGGTAATTTCTGTATGATTGCCTAGAAACGACTGAACACATGCAATATCTTGATACATTTTCACACAGTTGAAGGAGAAAGAAAGGTATTTTGAAGGAGAAAGAAAGGTATTTTGTCTTCAGCTCAGAACCAAGAAAATAAAAGTTTAGAGAGATGAACTTGTCTGAATTTTCCAAAATGTGTTAAATCAAGGATTTGGATCTAGGTCTTCCAAAATCACAATGCTAAAATATTGTATACCCTTAATTTTTTCTGTGGGACTGGCCTTATTTCTTTATGGAATTGATTTAACTCATATGGACTTTATATTTTGTTTTTTTTTTCATTTGAGCTTATTTTCAATTTCCTTTCTTGAAAATACTTCATAGACATTTAGTCTTGGAAGAGAAAGAGAAATGGAATCAATTTTTCTTACAAGTAAGCCATTATTAAGTTTATTTCTAAATTGCTGTTGCTGTTATTTCTTTATAGTTAAAGAAAAATTCTTAACACTATATCGATGCAAAATAAGTGGGTCAGGGTTATCCCTTCCTTTTTGCATATTACAGGCTACAGACACTCCACGGTCATTTGTATAAAATGTTCTCTGAAGCCTTTTGGAAATGGGTCAATTCTATTCTTTTCTTTGTTGTGCAAAATATGCCATTTCTCCCCTCTTAAAATTATTTGAATTGGCTGCTTTACATAGCCCAAATCTGTCAGTTTGATTTTAAACTCCTCAATTCACTATTTGCTACAGCTATTTCTTAAGGAGTTTACAGGTGATCTGCATATTTCCTCTGTCTCTTTCTCTGAAGTTTTAGGCCCAGTTGAATCAGTTAGATTTAAACCTGGCTGAGGGAAGAGACTGTGGGAGGCCAGGAATGTGGTGGGTTTTGTGGTGGTATTGCCCATCTTTGTTGAAGTTCTAGAAAGGAGAACACACAGTGCCATAGTGGGAAAACCCACTACCATATCTGTGACAGATTTCCCTCAGAGCATTGAACTACAAAGTAAACTGGCTAAGTGATTGGTGTTAGGTGATGTCATTTTGACTGAAACTCATAGCGACTCTGTCAACAACAGATGGAACCCTACTCTGTGTCATCTTCTCAATCTCTGTCGTCTTGAGCTCACTGACGTAGTCACTGTGTCAGTCCATATTATTGAGGGTCTTCCTTTCTTTTTCATATCATCACTCTTTCCAGCCTGAATATTTTTTTCCAATGGCTGGACCCTCCTGACAACACCATCCTGGCAACAGGCTCAAAGTACATGAGAAAAGTTGTATACTCCTTGCCTGGCAGCATTTCCTCTAAGAGAGAAGTGTTTGTTCTTTCTTCAGTCAATGGGTATTCAGTGTTCTTCATCAGCATGACAGTTCAAAGGCATTAATTCTTTTTCTATTATACTTATTCAGACATACTGTACTGAGAAAATCTGCTGATAAAGACTTCTTCAAAGATCTAAGAGCAAAAATTTCAGTTTAAAGACTAAGGTGCATCTGATCCAAACCGCGGTATTTTAAACTACTTCCAAAGCAGCTGAAAACTGGACAATAAATAAAGATGACAGAAAGAGAGTTAATGTTTTTGAACTGTAATGTTAGAGAAGAACAATTTGATTAGAGAGAGAGCGAGCACACATTGTTGTTTTGGGGTGCCATTGTGTTAGAATTGACTCATAGCTGACTCTCCAGAGGGTTTTGAGAGGCAGTAATCACCAAGGAGATTGTCCATCTTTCTCCCATGGAGCAGCTGGTGGATCTGAATCATGTACCTTTGGGATTGCAGCACAGCTTCATACCACTAAGGGCTAGTGGTATATATTTGCAAACACACACACATACAATTATGCAAGTCATATGTGGGCTTTCAGAGGCAGTTAATTGCATAGGAAGAGACTGTTCATACTTCTAAAGAGCAGCTGGTGGCCTTGAATCATATACCTTTGGGATTGCAGCACAGCTTGTTGGCACTAGGCCACCAAAGCGCGTGCTCTCTTTCTCGTTGTTGTTGTTGTTGTTAAGTGCCATGGAGTCGCAGGTGATGTGCCTTTCATCCTCTCTCCAGTTTCATAGGGTTTCCGGAGGCAAGCTATTATGGAAGTGGATGCTACTCCTCCTTCTAAGCTTGTTTTAATCGGGGAGGTCCACCCCACTCTCTGTCCGCATTGGGTAGCCAACCATTAACACATTTGACACATCAGTGTCACAGTGTTCAGCCTCACAGCAATCAAAAGTGACCATGGTACAGCAACTTGTACAACCAGGGCTATACGACCTAGATGAATGTCTGAACAAAAACAATGAAAGACAGGCCTGAGGGCCGCGGATTAAAGTCACCCACCTTTGGCTTGGTGGCACTGCTTTCTGTCCACTGGGCCAGCTGATCACTCTCTCTATGTTTATTTTATCTCTCTCTCTCTATCTATCTATACACACACACACACACACACACACACACACACACACACACACTCTTTTATATCTTTTATAGGACAGTGTTCGGACCAGTTGTTCATAGGGTTGCTCTGAGTCATACTCGACTTGATGGCACCTAACAACAATAATCATAGGGTCACACAATTTGATGGGTGAAGAAGGGCTGGGTTAAGGAAATGGGAAAGATCCAGTGTGAAAAACAATGTATATGAACTTTGTAAGTAAACCAGTATTTTTTTAAAAAAGAACTAGAAAAGAGTAATTTCAAAAGACCAAGAAAATGTTATGCAATTCAGACCACAGACTCGTAACAGAGAGTCTCAGAGTGAAAGAGAAGGAAGATGGTGGCGCTGGGCTGAGCCTACCCTTTCATGGACATGCATGGTGAGAACGAGGGTGCAGTCTCCGCCTTCCAACAACATTCCTCATCCAGACGTTGCCACCATAATTAACGCAAGCAGAGCAGTGTTCCCTGTGATTCAGAACAGTGACATTTTTTCTAGCACAAAGTACTATTTAGAGTTTAAATGAAATGGCAAGGCTAAGCTTCAACTCAAGCTGTTTGAAAATCCAGACTTGGCTCCAGGCATCTAAGGGATGTCCTCTCTGATGGGTGAAGTACTCAGCTAAAGAAAAAATATGGTTGGTGCATAAGTTTTCTTGCCCTTTGAAAAAAATATGACAGAATTGCAAGTGGCACCATAAACATTTGAAAGAATGGGGCACAGAGGTTTCTTCCGTTGAGCTGCTCATGCCTCTGGTGATGATATGCACTTGCATTCGTTGGCTGGTCACCAGAGATTCCCACTTAATCCCGTATCTGAAAAGTCACTGCTGGAGGTAAGGCTGGCACGCTGGGCACATGCTTCACCCTAGAAGGCATGCACAATATGAAATCGATGACCATGATCTCAAGACAGGAGTGGAAATGCCAGACCTGCAGGGCTATTAGTCATCTCCAAAATTTCAAGTTCCACACACTACCTCCTAGCAGGACACTTGAAGGTCTATGTCCCCTGGTTGATGTACAGGTTTGACGTGTACAAATAAGGGCTGTCATGTACCAACGCGAGGGGACAGAAAGTACAGTCGCAGCCTGGAGCTTTTAAGTGGCAGAAAACACTTCCATAAACATCTTACTATTTCATCTTTAGTAGATAGTTTCATGTAATAGAATTAAAATGCATGCACATTAAAGACGTTTGCTGGGTGAAGAGCACCTTGCAGCCAGCTATGTTTAGTGTGACTTTGGTCTCCTTTCAAAGGAATGAAAGAGTCTTTGAGGATTTTCTTTGGTTATTTTTTCTCCCTTCTGTAATTCTGAGAAACCGAGAATTTTAGGCCTTGTTTTGTAATTGTGCTATCTTTTATAACTGTTGTATGAAAAGAAATACTAAAAAAAAAATGTAGTGGTGGCAATGCTGTGGACCATCAAGTCCACCCAGACCCACAGGTGTGTCTTCCGAGGTAGTGAATTGCATAGGAAGAGACTGTCCATCTTTCCCCACAGAGAAGCTGGTGAATCTGAACCAGGTACCTTTCTGTTAGCAGCAAAATTCCTTACCAGTCAGCTAGCAGAAGCTAGATTTTCCAAATAAAACAAGTAGCGTTACTTTTTGCCTTCTTGGGCAGCAACTGAATGTCATTACTGACAAAATTTTACTTTCCGAAAATTCCCAGGCAACGTAATTACTCAGTTGGGTTATAAAAGTGTGACTGTTGTGAAAAATTACAAAGGATGTACAGTTTACTAAGGAGGGTGGAGCTAAGGCAAGCTTAATTTCCTGTGGAAATAAATAAGAGGAATTATGATATATAGTTAATTATTTGTCTTTTGAGAGGTTTAGTGACTCAGGAAAAAACCTAAAAACAACAACAACAACAACAAAAAACCTCAAACACCAAAAAACCAAAACACCTCAAACCCACTGCCAATGTTTTGGAACCAACTCATAGCTGACCCCCTGTGGGTTTTCTGAGGCTGTCAGTTGCATGGGAGGAGAATGTTCATCTTTCTCCTGAAGAGCAGCTGGGGGATTCAAACAAACATAGGTGTCACCTTTGGGTTAGCAGTGTCACTCCTCATGGACTCTGCCACCAGGGCTCCCCTAAAGAGAGAGGGGCCCTGAGAATATATGAACGTGGTGGTCAATTCAAACATAAAGCCTATAACTTAACAGGAATTATCTTTTTTTTTTAGAAATGGCCAACAAATTTTGGAACCATAAGAAGCATTTTCAATATTAAGTTATTTCCAGTTCTGTGCCATGTTGAACTTTCCCGTGCAATGCTGAACTAAACATCATATATGGATTATGCATAATGATGCTCTTATTGTTATGGTTTGGACCCATATTTGGACTGCTGGATGGAGCCTAAAAGTGTACCGTGCTAGGAGAAAAAAACACAGAGGGGGATCAAATGTCTGATGTGAACAGAAATTGGAACAGATGGCAAGCAAAAGAAATTGAAAGCTATATGGCAGGGGCGGGGGTGTTGGAGACCCCAGACTTTCTATGGGAGAAGGTTGAAGGTACGGGGATACAATATTATGTATCCTAAACACAAATGCTCAATCTAAAGCTACCACTTTCCAATGAAATTCAACATGAACCTTATACCTACCAAGATGACACAAACACCAAAATGTCTAAGTCGTTCACATGTTGTGAACCGTAGCGTCAGAACGGACCTAAAGCTGGCCCTTCAGCAGGTTTTTAGAGGCAGTTAATCACATGGTAGGAGATGGCCCATCCTTTTCCGCTGGAGTGACTGGTGGCCTTGAACCAGGTGCCTTCAGGTTTGCAGTGCACATTTTTGCCAATAGGCCACCAGAGCTCAAGTACTTCATACATTATTGAATGAAGATGATTTTATCTATAAATTCAAATACATCTACTGTGTTCTTTCATTAATTATAAGTTATTAAACACTTCAAATTATTTTAATTTCTTATGTGCATTCATTTAGTTATTAAAAAGATAATTAATATTAGTTCTGAAAAGATTAACTACATGGTTCTAATTAAATTTTATAAAAAAGAAGATCCTCAATGAGATGGCTTAACACAATGGCTGGAACAAAAGGGCTCAAACAGTAATCGTTCTGAAGATGGTCCTAAACCGAGCGCATTTCATTCTGTTGGATTCATTCATAGGATTACCAGGAGTTGAACCCAACTTGATCTGACAACAGTGACAACATAGGGAATAACCATGTTCTGTAAATAACTTCAAGAGTTATGATTATGCCTAATGACAATGCCTAATAAAGTTTTACTTTTTCTCAAGTAATTGTATATAATTTAATTTGGTCTTAATTATCCCTCTGATTTTTTTTTTTTTTTTACTTTAAAGAGAGCTATCAACATTTGACCTGCGAAGGATTCCCACACAGTCTTGCGGACTTCACGGTTACCTGTGAAGTGGGTGGGAGGTTTTAAGGCCCCTTAAGCTGTCCTGCTCTTCCGCCTGTGAAGATTTCTTTCTGCCCCTTCTCCACGACCTGCAAACGATTCCCGAGCGGTCTTGTGGACTTCACGGTTACCTAGTTCACAGCTTTAGTCTGCTTAGCTCCACAGTCAACACTCTTGGCACAAGTAGCCAGGAAATTAAAAGAGCATTGTGATGGGAAAGTGTGCTGTGAGTGACCTTTCCAAAGTTTTGAAGAGCAATAGTGTCTCTCTTCAGACTAAGGTGCATCTGATATAGGCCATGGTCTTTGCAATCACTTGTTATGCGTCAGAAAGTTGGACAATGACTAGGGAGGATAGAAGAAGAATTGATGCCTTTGAGCTCTGGTGCTGGGAAGAGTATTGACGGTACCATGGACTGCTAAGGAAACGAACAGATTCATCCTAGAGAGGGTTAAACCAGGATGCTCCTTAGAGGAAACGATCTTGAGGCTACGTCTGACATACTTTGGACATGTTGTAAGGAGGGACCGATCCTTGGAGAGGGACAGCACAGGAGAGGAAGGCCCTCTATGAGGTGGATTGATTCAGTGACTGGGGTAATCGGGGATGGCTGTATCGGAGACAGTGTGATTGACACAGGACAGAGCAGAGTTTAGGGCTATTGCACATAGGGTCGCGATGAGTCGCAAGCAACTCGACAGCACGTAACAACAACAACAACATCAACATTTAGTACATTAAACTCCAGTAGTGTGACCCAATAACTTAATTGTCTTGTTGAAAATAAGTTGGTATCAGTACCATTGTACCATCTAATCAACATTTTCATAGTTAAACCAAAGTTTCAAACCTATGTGCTCACCTGTGGGAATCAGTCTAGTTGGTTATTTGGCTAGTAAGCTATACTGACACTTTTCCAGAACAGACTCTTTTTCTGAAATCCATTCAGTTCAATTTTGCTTAGAGGATTAAGCATCTCTTTGGAGAACAAAACACCTAGATGAAAACTGACATTGCATTAAATTTACAGGGCGATGCTTTCTGGTTTGGTAGTTATGCTTTTATAATATTTTGTGGCAGTAACAACACACTGTTGCTGGATATTTTCCTTCTTCTTAGAAATTTTGAAAAGGAAGAGGAAGAAAGAAAAGTAAAGGAAAAGAAAAGCTTTTCTATAGCAAGGTCAAAGGAATTCAAGCACCAACTCAACCCTGTCCATTTCAATAGAAGGATAGTACTCAAGATATTTCTTTTTCATTTATCTATTTTTATGAAGAAGTGGATTGCTTTTAGTATTTATAGTTATACTCACTACTTCTACTTCTCTCTTACCAGCCTTTCTGTCTCTCTGTGAAATATGGCTTAAAAGCAGTAGTTACTGTGAGCTTTCTAATAATATGCCTAATGTATTCAGATTAACAGGCTATCTGACTACACTTACTCAGTTTTCAGAGTATTAAATTTCTCTGCCCCTCAATTAATTTACTCAAATACTAGAGAGTGGTGTAGGGAAAAGGTACCCAAACTCAAAGCAGATCCTTTATTTAATCTGTAAAGACAAAAGAAGTTATGACTATTGAATACTACATTAATGCAGGGTTTTTTAAAATACGAACCCCTATTCCTTCCTCCCATCTACACAGACTCTCATGAATATTTCCTTCCCCAATTTTCACAGCCAATTCTTCTCTCTCTCCCTACTAAAAAAAAAAGTGGAAATGAATATTGACAAAAGAGAAGAAATAAAGTCAAGTGTAGTTTTGTCATGAAATATAGGTACAATAACACATACTCAAATGTACTTTTTTCATAAATGAATCTTTGTTTAATTGGCGTGCATGTACATGTGTACTTACTAACTTGTACAGGAGGAAATTACTTACTCCTCCTTCCCCAGCAGAGCATCTGGTGGATTCAAACCGTGTATCTCTGGGATTGCACTGCAGCTTCTTGCCACTAGGCCACCAGAGCTTCCAGTAAAAGTACTTCTTGATCACTAGACAAAGTCATTGTGCATAGGGTTGCTATGAATTGTAGCCGACTCAACAGCACAGAACAATAGCAGTTGAAAGGCCGTCATTTGTTTTACGTAATCACTGGGCAAAATACAATGCCACTGTTTGTAAATACATTGCCAGTGTTCATTTTTTCCTTTCTTTGCTCACAAGATATGATATTCTTTTGGCTTTCCTTCTACCACTCTGATAAATTCTTCTTAGCCTTTCTTAATGTTGTTCTTCTGATGCACATCTCTTCAATCTTGTGTCCTTCTTATGTAAGACCTCTTCTATTCTCACTTTTCATCTTTTCTCACATTCTTAAATGTATTTTAAATACCAATGACTCTTAAATTTCCTTCTTCAGCACAATGGTATATTTCTACTATCTGCTCAATATCTCTTTTACTTTATCCCCCAATAATATAAACTGCATTTATTCCTTTATTTTCTACCTTAGTAAAAACATTGCTATCACGTTAGCTGCCTAAATCAAATAAGTGGGAGTTTTGGTTCTACGTTAGCTGCTCTTTCTATCCCATTTTCCATGCCTACTGATTCTTGAGATCCTTTCCATTCAGTCATCTTAAGTCTGCAGATCACTCCTCTCTTTGGTCACACTAAATTACGCACTACTGTATTATTTCAGCTGTTTATGTTTTAATACAACTTACAGCTCCCTAATGTATCTTTCGTGCTCTAAAAAAGCAATGATCCCGTACATGCACATGACATAATCTTTTATATTTCTTTCTCTAGTGTTACATACCTATGATACAAATGTAATCATACCTGTTTCTGTTGTGATGTGCCAACAAGCTGTCCATGACTCATAGCGGCCCTATGTGCAATAGTTCTGAAACCTGCCCTATTCTGAGCCAGTCACACTGACTCCAATGCACCTCCCTCCATTATCCCAGCTCCATCTTCTCTGGGCTTTTTCTCTTCTGAGGTGCCCCTCCACTTGTCAAAGAATGACGTCCTTCTGTAAGTATTGGTCCCTTCTTACCACATGCCCAAAGTATGTGAGACAGAGCTTCAAAATCCTTTCCTCCAAGGAGAAACTTGGCTTCAATCTATCTAAGATAGACCTATTTTTATTCTGCTGGTGGTCCTCTTCTCCAGCACCACAACTCAAAGACATTGCTTCTTTTTCTGTCATCTTTAGTCATTGTCCAGATCTCTAATGCTTAGCAAGTAATTGTAAAGACCATGGCCTGGATCAGGCCCACTTATAGTTTCTAGACTGATATTATTGCTCTTTAGCACTGTAGAGAGGCCCCTGACAACAGATTTCCCAATGCAGTTCGTCTTTTGATTTCCTAATTGCTGGTACCAAGACTCTTAGTTGTGGTGCCAAGCAAGCTTAAACTGTTAACAACCTCAGTATCTTCTCCAACTGTCATGATGCTGCCAATTGGCCCAGTGGTAAGAATCTTTATCTTCTTAATGTTGACCTTCAATCCATATTTTATAAATCCTGAACATATGTGTAAAAAAATGACTTCTTAAGCAATCAGGATGACAGAATTTTTTAACTCAATGGCCATATTTATCCACATACTTATTTAAACACAAAATAAAATACTCCCTTATTGAGCATATATCTTTGGCAGTAGATAACAGTCGTTATTCAGATACTACTTTATCTACTGAACATACTCTAGACTGGCTACTGAAATCACATAGGTTATAGGCAGTGAGACTCCAGCCTCCAAATTGCTGCTATAGTCATTCTTTGTGACTCTTTGTTCTGCCACAGACCTTTTGTATAGCTCTAACATGCCAAACAGAAATGGGCCAGGGATGTGAAGAGTAAGTAGACTCATGAAGAGCAATGTGATGGACTAACAAATTAAAGGGAGCATTATTAAATACAAGCTGCAGCAAAATGAAAGCCACTATAATTTGAATATTAGCAAGCTAGAATTGATGCCTTTGAGTTGTGGTGCTGGAGAAGGGTAGCGAATATCCCATGGACTGTCATAAGAAAAAATAGCCATGTCTTGGAAAGAGAGCAGTCAGATTGTTCCTTAGAGGCAAACATGGAGAAGCTTCTTCATACCCAGTTTGAACATGTAGGTAGGAGAGGCTATTCCTTAGAAAAGGACCTTATGCTCTTGGAGCAACAGAGGGTCAGTGAATGACAGGAAGACCCCCAATGAAATGGATTTACCCAGTGACTTCAACAATGGGCTCTGGTGTGCCAGAGACAATGAAGATGGCACAAGATGGGCAGGGTTCACGTCAATTATTCATAGGGCCACTATGAGTCTTAATCGATTCAACGGCACCTACAACAAAAACAATCCAAACAGCAGTGTACTTGAGCCCAAGAAGTTCAAATTACACTACATCAAAAAGGATGACCTATATAATGTAGTGATACACAGTCTGACATTGAAGGAATAGTTTCAGGCAAGGTTTCAATCTGTTGTACCCAGGGTCATGATAACTTAGGGGCAATGGTGCCTAACAACAACCACCTTTAAGGGGTTACCTGATTTTCAAAATATTTACTTCTAGGAAGAAAATCAAGTATCCTTTTATTCATGTTTGGCACCTGAATTGATTCCAGAAAGAATTGAGATAATTTCCATTCAAAAATAAATAAAATACTTATAATTATCTTAAATTCTTTTTAGGGCAATCTTGTAGCTACTATCTCAATTAACATTGATCACAGAAAACTAAGATTATTGAAGGATGTAGGATAATACACTGGGTTTAGGATATCTTAAAGGATTCCACCATTGGTTTAATGCTCAACTGTTTTGACATTTTAAAACTGTTTGAACAAGGGGCCCAATGTTTCAATTTAGGCTAAGACTCAAAATATATATCCAGTCTTCACTGATATAAATATTATAAGACTATCCAAGTTTCCTAAAAGCATAAGATTATAAATGCTGTTTTTGTAATGTGCCATCAGTATATTTTAACTCATAATGACCACAAGCAATACAGCAGAACAAGGTTGTGTAGACAGTGATCTTTATGAGAGCAGATTGCCAAGTGCTTGTCCTGCAGAGACGCTGGGTAGGCTCTAAGTGCCAACCTTTCAGTTATCAACTTAATACCTAAAAGTTGAATGAAAGAAAATCCAACTCATCTGTAAACATCCGTTTAAATAGCAATAAAAAAGTCAACAAAAAAGTTGTACCATCAGGGCTCCTTATCTTCTGCTTCAATAGGAAGTATCATTTTCATCATGCATCCAGATAGAAAGACCTTAAATGGCTCTGCACTGCTTACCAAGTAAATTCCAACTGGTTTAGTGTATCATTCAAGATGTTTCATAACATGATTTTCAATCTAAACTTAGATGACCTAATTTTATACGATACTCAAAGTATGTGAGACGAAGTCTCTCCATCAGTGCTTGTAAGGAACACCCTGGCTGCATCTCCTCTAAGACAGATTTGTTCCTTTGGCAGTCCAATAATCAACAAACAATATAGTTAAAACCACATGAAAGTAAAATACTGTTCGGGATTATTTTACAAATGGCCAGAACTATTTGTCTAGAACTCTTGTTCATTAACAGGGAAATTACAGAAATTCTAGTCGAATTTGGAAGAGGCCATGGGACAAGGGATATCATTGCTGGTGTCAGATGGATCCTGACTGAAAGCAGAGAATTCCAGATTATGTTTATATATGCTTTATTAACTATACAAAGGCATTTGACTGCAGCATAACAAATTATGACTAACATTAAGAAGAATGAGAATTCCAGCATACTCAGTTTGTTCATGCAAAACCTAGACACAGATCAAGACACAAGAAGCAGCTTTCCAAATATAACAAGGGAATACAGCCTAGTTTAAAATTAGGAAAGGTGTGCATCTGGGTTGTATTCTTCCTCAATACTTGCGAGGAGCTGGGCTATATGAAGAAGAATGTGGCAATAAGATTGGAGAAAGAGCCGCCTACAACTTTTGTTATACAGATAACACAACCCTGCTTGCAAAGAATGAAGAACACTTGAAACATTCGCTGCCTAAGATCAAAGGAGAAAAAAAACCCTAAAATGTAGATTGCATCTTAACATCCTCACTACTAGATGAATCCACATTATCATGATAGATGGAGAAAAGACTGAAGTTGTTAACAGTTTCATTTTACTTGGACCCACATCCACAGCCCTGGTAGAAGCCCTAGCTGGTAGCAGCAGTCAAGAAATCAAAAGACAAAATCATTGTTCCTGAGTACTGCATAGTATTCCATTGTGTGAATGTACCATATTTTCTCAGTCCATTTGTTTGTGATTGGACATTTGGGCTGTTTCCATGTTCTTGTAATGGTGAATAATGCTGCTTTGAACACTGGTGTACAAATCTCCCTTTGTGCCTCAGTTCTCATTTTCTCAGGGTTTATTCCAAGTACTGGAATAGGTGGGTCATATGGGATTTCTATATTCCACTTTTTTTGAGGAAGCGCCAAACTGCCTTCCAGAATGGTTGTACCATTTTACAATCCCACCAACAATGTAGAAGAGTTCCTTTCTTACCACATCCTCTCTAACATTTATTACTTTCTGCCTTGTTGAACTTTGCCACTGTTACTGGAGTGAGATGGTACCTCATTGTGGTTTTGATTTGCATCTCTCTTATTGCCAGTGACTTGGAACACTTCTTCATGTGTCTGTTTGCCATTCGAATATCTTCCTCTGTGAAAATTCTTTCCATGTCTTTTGTCCATTTTGTAATTGGGTTATCAGTCTTTTTCTTGTGGAGGCCCAGGAGTATTCTGTAAACTTTCGTTTGTTTTGACTCTTGTCTGACAGGCCATTACCAAATGTTTGTTCCCAGTCTGTTGGCAGTTAATCACATGGGAGGAGATTGCCCATCCTTCTCCTGTGGAGGAACTTAACGCCTTAGGGATTGCAGTGGAGCTTCTTGCCACTAGGCCACCAGAGCTCCTTTTATTTACACTAGGCATTTAAATATATTTCTGTACTCCTCTAAGTAGAGCAGTGAGTGTTTGGCATCCAGGCTTTCCCCCATTCAGTTTAATTTATTATTTCTTTTGAAGAAATCAGCACTTCCATTAACATATCTGCATTACTCATGAATATAGTGTTGGGAGATGAATGGCTAGGACAGGAAGGACTGCATATTACTTAGATAAAAAAAGAGACATCACTGTTGACTATATTCATAATGGATGGGTATTAACACATTCCTGCACACTTTTCAGTTGATTACCATGCTTAGAAACACTTCCTCCCCCCGCTCCCCGATGCATTATAGTCATTTGCAGCAATGTTTCAATATAACAGGGGAGAAAGATGGGCAATCTCCTCCTGGTTATTTGCAGCCTCCAAAAAAACTGCTGGAGGGCCGGTTTTAAGTTGGTTCCAAGTAAATGGCAAAGAGTTTGAGTTTTGATTACTGCTTCATCAAATTAACTTTGATAAAAGTCCTGGGGCGGGGGGGGGGGATGGTATCATCCATATTTTCTGAATCCTAAAGCTCAAAACTCAAAACTTGCTGTCGAGTCAGTTCTGATTCACGGAGACCTTCCAACATGTTTCCAAGGCTACAAATCACTAGAGGAGACTGCTCCACTGTTATAATTCTGGAGGACTGGTGGCCTGGTAGCAAGAAGCTGCACTGCAATCCCAAAGGCATATGGTTCAAATCCACCAACTGCTCTGCAGAAGAAGGATGGGTAATCTCCTCCTGTGCAATTAACTGCCTCTGAAAACCTGCTACAGTGTCAGCTCGACTCCATGATACACAGCAACAAATACAACAACAATTACCATTCTTAATAATCATTGCCATCAAGTCAGAGCCAATTGGACTATAAACTGCACAAGAAGAGACTGTCTATCTTTTCCCCCAGGATGCCACTGGTGGATCTGAACCACAGAGATGCACAGTCTTTGCATTAGAAGTACAACTTCCTATGGATACAATACCAGATCTCAACTGTAGAACATTCTCTCAACTGGTATAACTAGCTTATCAATCTGTCCTGCACCATATCACTTGCACATCTATACATATTTAATCATCAGATGGGTTTCTGTGTATTTACAGCCTCTGTACTTAAAATTGATGCTATTCCTAGTCACCATTATGTATGAGTACAGTTGTCAGAATGAATATAAACTCAATAGTGATTTCCATACTGCCCTGTGTGGATATTGTTTTTTGATTGGGCTACAGCTGGGCTTTTGAGAGGGAGTGAGAGTCTGCAACTCTCACTCTTAAATTAACAGTGAGCTTGCAAAGATTCTGTTCACAAGAGAACCCCAATTTTACTGCAGATCACGAAGCAACTTGTCACCCTGTGTCTGCCACTCTCTGGAAGCGCACAGGGAAGCTTTGTTGTCTGACATCTGACTGTTGCTGGTCCTTAAAGCTCCCCTTCTGACATAATTGTTGGTGGTTTCTTCACTCCAGGAGACTGTACAAACAGGGCTGTTATAAATAATCTCGTTATTCGCTTGTTGCAGTAAGACTTGAAATGAATACTGAAGACAGATCATCTAAAAGCCAATGGGTTTCCTCTTAGCAACTGCTTGGCAGTGTTCCCCATGGCTAATGAAATGATTTAAGTTGCTAAAGGGATAAGTGACGGGCCAGAGGTTGAAGCTGCAGTGCTTGATGGGACCTGTATCTTGAGAGGCAGCCCTGATACCCCACCTAAGAAACAGACCAATCCTGTTTCAAGAGAGGAGTCCTTGGGTGATATACATGATTTAATTATTTGGCTGCCTGTCAACATTTGAGTTCACACAGAGATATAAGGAAGAAAGTGCCAAAGACCTACTTCTGAAAATTCTGCCATAAAAGATCTTATGGAGCAGTTAGTGCCAACATACATGGGGTTGCTGTGAGTTGGAATCACCTCAATGCCTTTGACGACAGAAATTCAGCCTCAGTGATGAGACTGAAGAGATTGAGCCAACTTACCCTGTGAAGGACAGATCATTCTCCCACAGGTCATAATGTGCATTGTTGTGTACCATCGAGTTCTGTGGATTTTTAGAGGCTGGAGTCTCACTGGAGGAGACTGTCCAACCTTCTCCTGTAGGGCAACTGGTGGATTTGAACCACACGCCCTCAGGATTGCCGTGCAGCTTCTTACCACTAGGCCATAAGAGTTCCTTGTACATCACTGAGTCTTGTTTTATAAGTGATGGTTTTAGCAGCAGCAAACTTTCCACACAAAGTGCAAACATTTCTCCAGCAGGGGGCTCTCTTTCTATTTGCAAGGTTCACCTTGATCCCTGGAACTCTGGAGGATCGTGTCTGCTTCACCTAGGAATTTAATGAATGGAAATCCAAAATCTCTGTAAATGTTGATTAAAATTAATAAAATAAAATTTAAAAAAATAAATAAAGACTAGTAGGATCTACCAAGTGAGAAACCACATTTTAACAAGAATCCCCAGTAACTGGTGTGCACCTTGCAGTCTGAGAAGCAGTGATCTCCAGTGTCCACTGTCTAGCTCAGAAATAGCCACTGTGCATGTGCTCCTTGGTGATACTATAGATGAAAGAGGAAACTGGGAAGTCACACTGATCTCTCTCATAATGTTCTGATATCTCTGAGCAGAAAAGGACATGTGAGGTCAGGACGACCCAGAACAGCCAGAACATAGATGTTTCTGGGGGCAATCTGTTTTCCATGCGAACGAAAACAATAATCAGTTTCACTGGAATCAATTCTGATTTTTACTGATGCCATTTAGTTCAGACTAGATCTGTGCTCCATCCGAGTGTTTTGGGTTTTTTTGTTGTGTTGGGTTTTTTTGCTGTACTTTTCACAGAAGCAGACCACTAGACCTTCCTTCAGTGAACTCTTAAGCCAGTAGCCAACTATAAACTGTTTGTACCACCTGAGTATCAGGTCAGAATGCTAACAATGGCAAAGAGACTCCCCACATGGTCCTCTCTGGCTCAGCTGAGGACAATGTCACTGCTGGATGAATGAGTTATGTCTGCACACAGCGGGTGGGGAGGGCAGGTGCAGGGTCAAGGTGGGAAAGCAGAAACCACAGAGTGAGGAGCCCTGGCAAGAAAAAGCTGCATGATATATTGAGATGCCACCATGAGTACCTGCTTTATCAGGAAAGGGTAAACTTGAGGTGTGACTGAGACAACCAAGGTCAAGTCTAGAGGTATGATGTTGGCCCAGATAAAAGAGCCAAGGATTGACAGGAGGAAGGGGCTGCTTTCAGGAGAGAAGATGAGGAGGCCTTCTAGATTCTCTAAAAGGATCTAGGGGTGATACAGCTGGTGTTACAAGGAGTAATTTTGAGGGTTTATTCGTCCTGAATCTATGGTGGCTTCTGACATTTAGTGTATCTTCAAAGAGTACTTTAGTTACTTTTTCATGGCTAAATATATTCTTTATGTATTAAAGCACTCTATCACACTTTCTCTGGGTTCACATTTATGATCTCATCTTTTCTTATGTTTTCAGTTTAAATGGTGTTCCACACCACTCTGTGAGGAGGAAGAGGCAGAATTCATCTCTGATGGGCAGAAACGCCACGATCAGAGTGACACGGCACGACCTTTCTCACCTGAGGGAGCGTCCTCAATGACAGAGTTAAGCATAGAACACATCTTCATATTTCACCCCAGCACTTGTGCACATGACACCTAGTTGTTTACCATTCATGTCAAATGTGTGAAAGTTTATGAGACTAGCATCCTTAAGTTATGAAGCAGGGAAATAACATTTTCCCAAAGGATACGCTATTTTGAAAACTGTGATTTATTTTGGCCAACCCGGCATAAAGATGCTTTTCATCAGTTCATTTTCTTTTGTCTTTTATTATTTACTCAAAAGACCCAAACCCACAATCATATTATTCATTCAGAAACTCACAGAGACCTGAATGACTTTTTTGTACTTTTAAACTAAGACAAAATCTTAGAAAGGGAGTATTTTCAAGTTGATGAAAGTGACTTATAATTAGTATTTTAAAAGTAGCCTGTGGTGAAAGTGGTTGCATGTTCTTTGTAGAGTTGAGTAAAACGGCTTCCTTTTTCTGTCTGATAATGTGTGACTTTTATTTGGGTGCTAATTACCAGAAAGGATTCCCACCTCCCTGACACACTCTTCCCACCTGCCTCAGATACAAAGTCAGGTAGATGTGTCTTGATATTGACATTCTACTTGTCATGTATGCCTGAATTTCAGCAGCAACTTGTTAAATTCTAGGAGATCAAACACAGATAATACCATCTTCTGTTTCTAGTGTTGCAACAGAAGACAATTATTATTTTATGCTCTTGAATATACTGCTGAGGTTAAAGAGACACACGTCAAGATGTCACAGGTATACTATCATCAAAAAAGAGTAACGAAAATGATACATTGAAAGGAAAAGTTTCCCTGTTATGTACTTTTAAAATAATAGCAGGTTGGGTGGAGGGAAAGGAAAAAAATACATTGTTAATAATTGCAAAATAATGATTTTAAAAAGTGGAATGTAGAGACTGAGCAATCTGATAAATAATAGCCAAATATTTCCAAATTAGCGTAGCAATTACCTCTTTTACTACTGTATGGCACAATGTATAGGAGTTTGTATTTGGATGTTCTTTCTCTAATAAATTTTGTTGGTTGCAAAGAGCTACCCTGGGGGTCTGATGCTACTCACATTCCGTTTACAAACTTGTCGAGCCAGATATCAAACACAGTAAGTTTCCAGTACTCTACTGGCATCAAACTATCAAGCAATAAATTTCCAGGGCTATATCAGAGCAAAGTACTACGCATATACACACATACACAGGTGCACATGCTTACACCGAGAGTGAAGGAGAGAGAGGAGAGAGAAGAAAGAGGGGGGGGGGGAAGGAGAGGAAAGGGGAGAGGAGAGGAGTGTAGGAGAGTGGGGAAGAAAAGGAGGGGAGGAGAGGAGAGGAAAGAGTGAAGAGAGTGTACAACTTATTTCCAGAAGGATACCAAAACAGGGAAAATGACATAAATTTGGGGCTGCCAATTGGTTTTATTGAAAAGTACCATTCTGTCTATTAATTAGCCTGATTCAACATTGAGAAAATACGTCATACCTGACCCCAAACAGTATGACATTTGTACAAAATTTACTTCACTTTTCCATTTGTAGTTCACGTGTATTCAGTTTACGGGAACATGATAGCATGTAAATTAGATTGTACCAGGACCACTTTTTGTTTTCAAGGAAACAGAAACCCCAGGCGTCAAATACCTGCTGTGTACTGTCCTCTCAACACACAGACTTGTACACGGCTAAAACTTTGAATGTCTCCAAGCAGAGAGGGAAAATACTCGCTCTTCTCAAATGCACAGGCTGAGAGTGACTCAAATTGATGACAAACACCTGAAACACTTAAAGGTCAATCCAAATTCAACATTGCTTTTATAATCTATAAAAATAATTCACCAGATATCCGAATTCCAGGAGCAAATTGTTAAATCTGAGATCAAATATTAACACGTGCGCATTCGCCAGGCCCTCTTTGACCAAGTAGCTGATAAAAACGCAGTGCCCACGGAACTGAAATCGGAGTAGCCATTGGAGGTTGTCCTGCCATGGAAACATAATGTATCATGTCATTACCATTGTCCTCATGTCCTCAACTTCAAAGTATGCTGTATCCACGTAATCAATTATTGAATCTGATACTCTTCACATTTGAAGGGCTTTGGTAGACGGGGTCAGCTATCTTATTCAAAGGTGAAATTTCAAGAAAATAGACTTATTTGAAAAAGATTACATTCCTGAGAGTTTATGTAAACAAGATATAATTAGAATTTTTAGGCTCTCAAACAAAAAATGATTTGAAAAGCAATAACCCTGCTTTGCTTAAAGGGTCAACTTGCCTTTTGTTATATGTGTATATGTTATAAATATACATGTATGTATTTATGCATATAAACACACATATAAACGTGTGTGCACATTGTGTACCAATGAAGGAGTTTTTCTTTGGCTTTTCAAGGAGAGGAGCGAACTAGGGGTGGGGGTGGGGTGGGTGGGGAGAAAAGTGCAACAATGAATGAATGGAAGTCCAAAATCTCTGTAGATGTTCATTGAAATTAATAAAAAAGAAAGAAAGAAAGAAAAAAGGACATTCTGGTGGCACAGTTGGTAGAAGTCACTCTTTTAACACAAAGATTGTGCCCCTCTGGCAGTTCAAATCCACCAGCGGCCCCATGGGAGAAAGATGGGCAATATTCTCTTGTGCAATTTATAGTCTGAAGGCACATTGGAGGGTCATTTAAACAGCAATGAGCTTGAGTGTATATACACCAGCTACTGTCCATTCTGACTTGCAGGGCCATGTCGCACGTGCAACCATCTTTCATAGTATTTTCAATAGCTGTGATGTTTTAGAAATAAATCACCAAGTCTTTTTTTTTTAAAAAAACGAAAGTACCTGCTAATTTCTTTTGTTAGTAGCTGAGTGTTCATACCATGCAGGAATCATGTATATCTATCTCTCTCTACGTCTACCTAGATGAGCTCTGGTAGTCTAGTAGGTAAGGACCAACCCAAAGGCATGGATGGAAATCCAAAGGCAAGCAATTACAATGTATCTGCTGTCCTTGGAAGAAAGATGGACAGTCTCCTCTTGTGTGATTTACATTGTTGTTGTTATGTGCTGCCGAGCCGCCTGAGACTCATAGCAACTCTACGTACAACAGCCGTAAACTCTGCTCTATTCTGTGCCAATCTCACTGTCTTCGACACACCTACCCCCATTATCCCAGTCACTGAGTCCATCCATTTCACAGAGGTTCATCCTCTCCTGCACTGTCCCTCCACCCTCCCAAGCATGACGTCTTTCTCCAAGGACTGATCTCTTTTGCAACATGTCCAAAGTATGTGAGACAAAGCTTCAGAATCCTTGTCTCCAAGGAACTGCCTGGTTTAATTCTCTCCAGAACAAACCTGTTTGTTTTCTTAGCAGTCCCTGGTGTGATTTATAGCCTCTGAAAATCCTCTGGAGGATCAGCTATGAGTTGTTTTCCACTCTGTTGGACATAAGAACAACAACTTATCTAGCAACACCTCTATCTATCTATCTATCTATCTATCTATCTATCTATCTATCTATCTCTATCATCTATCTATTTATCTAAAGTATCCATCTAATCTATCTATCTATCTTACACACACATATAAACACAAAGATACACCCCCTTTGGGAGAAATCTGCTTTGCAGAACTCTCAATAATACCTTTCAAAATTATTATTATTTTTATTTCATACTGATTTATTTACAATGATTGAATACATTGGTTTTTACACCAGATCTTTCCCATTTCCTTCACCCCTCCCATAGGCTCACAATTATTTTCAAAAAGGAATACACTAAGATGTTGCAAAGCATCTGGCATATGACTAGTAAGTGAATCTCAGCATAAGTGTGGGCTGGTGTGACAATCCACATTGGCATATTAGCGATCTCAACGCCAGAGAGTTTAGAATGAACATAGCCAACCCCCAAGCAGTCCTGCATCTACTGAGTATGCCAAACCTGGTGTGTGTGTGTGTGTGTGTGTGTGTGTGTGTGTGTGTGTGTTAAAGGAACAAGCCCAAGGCATGCATCCTGTCTGTAGTTAACACAAGGAACCCCCTGCTTTCCTCAGCATGATTCCTTGGCATGATTCTGGGATCTTGTAAAGTTAATTCCATCCAAGATATGAACCTTTACTGTGAGTCTTGAATCTCATGCATCTCTAATCTATCATATAAGGTGTCTGTCAGAAAACTCATTGCAGAGGTTGTTAACATTTTCTCCCCATGAACTACATGTGCAGTGAAGGGGAAGGAGCTGACCAGGAAGGAAAACTGATCATTTAAACACAGATTTAGCCCTCTGAAGAGGTGATTTGTCAAATGGACTCCAATGGCTTTACACGAAATATAACTGCAACAATTGATTAGGAATTTTCATTCTATCAGAAGAGACAGCTCATCTCTGTTCTTATAAAGTGCATAAAATTCTGAATTTATAGCTTCCCATGGTTCATTTAACCCACCAAGCCAGAGTTTATTGACTCAGCATAGAAACTTGGAGACAATTTCTGTGGTAGCCAATGGTGGGTTTTTTCCCCCTCCTTTAACAATGTTTAAATAAACTTCATTGCTAGAAGAGAGAGGACATAATTACAATTTTAATTAGAACAGGAATTTTATAAATCTTTTAAAACCCCAAAGGGCTAAAATTATGATTTGCAGTCTTCAAACTCTTTTGGAATGTTTTAAGACTGAATCAAAAGATTCTAGCAGAGTTGAAGATATTCGATACTGTAATTTTCTTTCTTCTGTATGTTCACTTAGTTGACTTAAAAAAAAGGAGAACATAATTTTTTTTAGTGAAAAGGGAAAGAAATACTTTCTGTATCTGAATCTTCATCTTCAACAGCACTCAAAACAGCACTTAATAAATGCTTGTTGAACAAAAAAAGCTCTTAAAAAGAAAAGCATATTTCATAATAGATGACTGTGTGTGTGGGAAGGCCCTTGATTTGGATATTTTTGTTGCAGTTAAGAAATAAACTCCTTTCAGGATGGTAGAAGGGGCGATAAAATGATCAAATCAGTAGATGAATTACACATATGGATTCTGAATGCATAAATATGAATTGTGTATATATTTATTTTCATCTCTGAAATATAATACTGTGAAGAAATGGGCAACTCATTAAAAATAAATGAGAAAGCATATGACTGGCTCAGACCAAATTAAAGAGAAACATAGTACAAAATGGTAGAAAGGCCATGGCTTTCCTCCACCTTTGTGTCTATAACAGAAAAGCAAGCTAACAGTGTGTGATCCACAGAGGCTTGTATCATTAACACACAAGAGCAGTCTGCGTTATTTCTAACTGTGCTTTATTATGGGCCTCTTATGCCAAGTACTGCTCTAGAAGATTTCTAAGCAAAGGCCATTAAGGTTAGCATTCAATGCTAGGTGGCTCAGTTCAACACCAACAACAATGTTCTACAGAAGCTTCAGGTCTCTTGGAGATTTTTTTCACCCCCTCACTCCTGTGGGCTGCTAGACCTTATGAGTGCATTCTGAAGACCTTCCTGGAGCCCCCCTGCTGAAGGCAGCAGCAGTACTGGTATATTACAATTTCTTTCATTCCTCTTCTTCAACAAAACTTATCAAGAAGGGTTACTTTAGACTGAACATGAAATACTTTCTGCACTCTAAATTATGGACTTAAATCCAAAACCAGGATAGAGTTCTTTGATAACGTTAGTGAAAATTCAGAGGCTAAAAAGTGTACCCTGAAAGATGACTGGTTGAAGAAAGGGGCTTTATCAGAATAGTAGGAATTTCCCAATTACATTTCTCTCTAGTGCTCTTCAATGTCTAAAATTTGCATGATGAATAATTTTCATCTGATTAACTTTATCACATCAGCATGTTCTTGGGTGGTTAGGTTTTCTGTTTCTTACAAAAATATAATGTTTGATTATAAAAGTGTCATGTTAGTATGTAGAAAACAAAATTAGAAACAGCTACTAATGAAGTTCAAAGACTCTAGCCCTCAGCATGGGTCATACTACAATAGAAAGAACAGAAAGAAATAGTCACAAGTAAACAAGTAAACAGCATCTCTCAACTGAACAAAGCAACATCAGCTTGATAGAGACAGATTTAAAGTTATCAAAGATTTCATTGTATTGGATCCATCCATAACCAATGTCCATGTGTGCAGCAGTCGAGAAATAAGTGGCATAGTCCGGTGGGAAAGATCGGCTGCCGAGGACCAGTTTAATGGGTTAAAGATAGAGAATTCAATTTTAAAGATTAAGGTGTGCCTGTTCCAAGCCACAGTATTTGTAATAACTTTACATTATGAAAGTCGGAAAATTAATAAGGAGGATCTAAGAAGAATTAATGCCTTTGAATTATGATGTTGGTGAAGAATAATAAATACACAATGGACTGCCAAAAGAACGACTCAATCTGTCTAGGAAGAAGTAGAACCAGCATAGTACTTCAAGTGAAGGATGGGGAGCCTCTGTCTTACACACTATGGGCAAGCTGTCAGGAGCAGCCATTGTCAGGAAAAGGACATCATGTTTGGACAAATCAAGGATCCATGAAATAGATGAAAGTCTTCAACAAGAGGGAATGTCACAGAGACCAGAAAGCAGGGTTAAGTACAGTAGAGATTGTGAAGACGGCATAGGAGAGGCGGTGTTCTGTTCTGTTCTCCGGTGCACACAGTCACACAATGAGATGGATTCAACTCAACAGCACCAAACAACAAAAAGAGCTGGTGCTTTTGAATGGTGTTGCCGGTGAAGAGCATTGCATGGACCATGGACTTTTGCTAACAGAACAAACGTTGTCTTGGACTAAGTGCAGTGGGAATGTGTCTTAGCAGAAAATGGTTAAACTTTGGATTGGATACTTTGGGGTGTTAGCAACAGGAGTCCCGGCACTGGAGAAAGATGCTCATACTTCGCAGAGTCAGTGAATGAGAGTAAGAGCTCCAGTATGATGGGTTGACACGGGGATCCAAACAATGGCCTTCAGCACAGCCAAGATTGTGAGGACCGTGAAGGATTGCGCAAGTGTTTCACTCCCTTGCACACAATTTTGATACGATTCAATGGTACCTAATAATAAAAGTCTCAAAACACCATCAAGTCCCAACTGATTCATAGCTGACCCTTCAGTGGGTTTTCAGATGCTGTACATTGGTGAGAGGACATTGCATCCTTCTCCTGAGGAGCCACTGGTGGGTTTAAATCACCAGAGAAGGACCACCTTTGGGTTAGCAGTGCCATTCCCTGTAGACCCACTGACAAAGCTCCCTACCACCACATTAACATACAAAAAGGCATTCAAAATCACAGTATGAACTGGGAAAAAAATGTTCATGACTACAAAGCATTTCATTCATTTTCTACTATTGTTGTAACAAATTCTTACAAACTCAGAAGTTTAAAGCAACTAAAATCTGTCTTACGGTTCTAGTGGTTGCCAGAGCTAAGATACTTCTGGATGTTCAAAGATCTATTCCTTGTCTTTTCCACTTTCTAGAGAAGCTTCTCACAAGCCTGGGCTCCTTTCAATCTCCAAGGTCAGCAATCACGTTGTTCAAATCTCCCCTTCTATCTTCAGGTCTCCCTTCCTAATCCTGCCTCCCTTTGATAAGATTACATCGGGCCCACCTAAATAATCTAGAATATTATTTCCATCTCAAAGTCTTTCACTTAATCACCAATGCAAAATTCCCCCTTTTCAGGGATGGTGCCATTCATGTGTTCTAAAGTATTAGGACTTTAGGGTCCTTATCCTGCTTGCCACAAATGCATACAGGGGTTAAGTTCTGTGTTTAAAGACAAATGAGGTATAGTGCCTTCACAAAAAGTTTAACTGAAGGGGAAAGAGCTTCCAAGTCCTATAGGAGATTAGAGAATGAGGAGATGAGTGACTGATGGTCAAGTTCACCTGTTTCCACAAGGTGATTGCTACCTTTCTCTCTATTATTCTCCTCATCTGAAGATGTCATTTTCTGCCCCCTTCCCTCCAGGGAACTGCTCTCTGATCACAGGAGTAAGAATTATTAATTCCTTCTCTGAACCACAGGGAGCACTGGTAGCATAGTCCACATGGAGTCTGCATAGCTACTTACTGATGGTTCAAATCTATCACGGGCACAACAGAAGGAAATACAGACACAAAACCTGCTACAAGGTCATCTAAACAGCAATGAGGAAGTTTGTCAGTTTGTTTTTTCTGAACCACTAGAGGCCACAGAGTAGCATAAAAGCCTATCTTTGAGATCCTGGGTGTACATTTTCAGATAGCATCAATGTAGCAAAACATTGCTGGCAAGTGAATTATGGAAATTAGTGCACATAAAAAGTTATGTTCACACTACATTATAGTCTATTCAGTGTACAACAACATTATGAATGAGTTCAAAATGCTGTGAGAAGGATAAAAAAGTGACAGAGTGAGGAAGTGAACAGATGCTCCTGGAAGAATGGTGCCAACACACTCGGGGTTGCCACAAGGCATCAATGTATAAAAACATCTGCAGAGTACAATAAAAGAAAGCTCAATAAAACCAACATCTACTGTGCATTATTATTTTAGTATAGTATTTGCCTTTCTCTTCTCCTAAATAATAGGTCTATTATTCAGCCCCTTCTTGAGGGCAGGGGCTTTCTTTCATCTTTATGCATCTCAGGACTTGAACTCAGATCTTTGCTTTAAGCTGTGGTGTTGGAGAAGAGTACTAAATATCTCATGCAGATGCAAGGGCGGATTAATCACTGGGTTGTACAATTTGATGGGTGGGGGGCTGAGAGAAAGTGAAAGAATTTGTTCAAATTTGTATTAGAATTTTGTAAATAAACTAGTTGGAAATCCCCCCCCCAAAAAAAAACAAAACAAAAAAAAAAGGGGAAAAAAACCCCTCATGGACCACCAAAAGAACAAGCAAATACATCTTGGAGAAAGTGGAACCAGGGTGCATCTTGGAGGCCATGAAGATACAGCTTCATCTCGCATTTGGGCAGGTTGTTAGGAGAGCCAAGGCGTTAGAAAAAGAACATCTTGATTGGAAACGTGGTGGGCCAACAACAGAGAGGAAGACCCTCAACAAGACATTCCAGAAACAGTGACTATCACAATGTCCCCGACGGTGAGAACGACACGGGAGAGGGCAAGGCTCAGATTACTTTTTCATATGGTCATTGCAAGTCGTAGTCGTAGTCAGTGCATTCATCAATATAATAAGAAAATGAAAGAAATTCATTACTAAAACTCAGATGCTGTGGCATGCCCTTTCTTTAGCAAGTGGTTTCTCTGATAGTCACTGAATTGGAACTGACTCTTTGTTGACTCTCCACTGGGATCTTCAAGGCTGTAAATCAGTCAGTAGGAGACTGCCTGTCTTTCTTCCTGGGAGCCACTGGTAGAGTTAAACCACCAGAGAGAAGCTGCCTTTGTATTAGCAGCACAACTGCCTGCAGATGAAGCTATCAGAGCTTCCTCTTTTCTTAATGTTGTTGTTGCTGTTACGTGTTAGTGAGTCACCTGCTACTCACGGAGACCCTGTGTACAACAGCTCTGAAGTCTGCCCCGTGCTGAGCCAATCTCACCAACTCTGACACATCGACCCTCATTACTCCAGCTACTGTGTCAATCCACTCATGCGGCGTTTCCTCTCATGAGCTGCCCTCCACCCTTCCAAGCATGATGTCTGTCCTTCTCCGAGGATTTCTCCTAAAATATTACAGGGATGAAAAAGAAAAGAACTGTCTAAAACGAATATATGATTAGGCATTATAAGTACAACAGCAGCTCAGAATAAGTGTTACAACGTTGGGAAGAGGACTGGGGGTGGGGGGTATAGTTAATCATGCAACAATGACTGAATATTTTTTTTTAAGTTAACTGGGGGAGGGGGATGGGAGGGAGAGGCAGTTAAAAGGGCAATAATGAAGAAATAAATGAATGAAAATCTAACTTCTCTGTAAATGTTCATTAAAATTACAATTAAAAGAAAATTTTATTTAAAAAACATATATTACAGGGAGCTCAAAGAGTGCTGTGTTGTAGGTCAGAGGCTTCTCTGTCTTATTTGCAAAACGGAGCTGCAGAACACAAACACTGTGCCCCTCAACTGAAGCTTCCTGCTACATGATACCTCTCAGGTTCAGATAAAGGGCAGAAGCCTGCACTTAATTAAAAACATAAACAGGCGTTTTCTGTCTCCAAAGAGGAAATTTAATCCTCAAGCCACCTGTACCCAGCCGATCAGATTAGCAGGCCAAATACCCTCTCCTCCACCCCAGCGGTAATGGTCACTGAGAAGGCAATACCAGGAAAGGATTGTTCACAATTCCTCCAAAAGTGAACCTCAGAAAATAGAACTACAAATAAACATGACAGAGCAGAAACTCTAAAGACTCCAAACAAAGGATAATTAACTCACATACTTATTTAGGTCATGAAAAATTATTTAGATTATGAAATTATTTAGATCATGAAAATCTGCTTCTTAGAATAGTCATAAATTTTTTTTAGAAAATAAAAAGGTTCATATTTTATATGTACATATGAGATGAAGGGTGAATTATTAACTTTGATGAGTTTTCCTACTATTAGATTTAGTATCGTTTTAAAGAACCATACTATATAATATGTTGTTGCTATGTGCTGTTGCATATACTATAATATAAAAAAGATAGAAGTGTATAGATGACTATGTCCAAGCAAACACAAGCAAAGGAATGCCCAAACTTCCCAGGCCATTCTATGGCAATGGCCATCCATCCAACCGGCCCATGAACCTCTCTTTAGCCAAGTCTCCCATCCTACGTGAGTCAAGTCCTCTGCCTGATGTTATCACAAGTGTACACAATAATAAAAAAGAAAAAATATAATTAGTGGGTGAGATGCACTGCTGAGAAGGTGCATTAATTTTTCAAAGCAAGTCAATTTTGTAAGTAAAGCTTTTGGGCAAAAATTTCAAAAGCTTTTTCATAGCTGGTTCCCACTGTCATTTAGTTGAAGTTTCATCAATACACAGAGAAAGGACAATCTCAGGCATATTTCTGCCTGAGGGAGTGAAATGACAATGTAAGAGGAATACACTCCATGACTTTGATATGTCCAGTTGAAAGGGCACTCAAACTCTAGAAAATTTTCCAAATGCTTACTTTGTGTGCTATGCACATACAAAATATAGGCCCAAATCCCTACAGGAATGATGGGACTGTCACACATGAATGGATAATTTTTCAAGGTGTGAAAAGTCATGATTCTTTTCTAAGTATGTTGAATCTTATGTTAGAAATGGTATTAAATCATAGAATATCTATCATGGGCCAAATAAAAAAAAATAAAGATCAATAAAGAAATAGCTCAAGTATAAAAGGATGTTAGTAAGCAAAAGTGTGAGATTTAAATCAAAAGAGTGATAGACCTGTTTGTCAAATCTCATTCACCTTAATACTAAACTTGCTTAGATAAACATTGAGAAAGAATGCAGTGTTGAGAGGTGGTGATAGAGAGGAGTCTTGAACATACCATAGACAGCCAAGAAAACAAACAAGTCTGTCTTGGAGAGAGTGAAACCAAGTTTCTCCTTGGAGGGTAGGAATTTGAACTCTGTCTCACACACTTTGGACATATGGCCAGAAAGGCAGTCCTTGGAGAAGGACATCATGCTTGGAAGGTTGGACAGTGCAGGAGAGGAAAACCTTGTTTGATATGGATTGATACAGTAACTGGGGCAATGTGAGTAGGTGTGTCAGAGTCAGTGAGACTGGCTTAGGACAGAGCAGGCTTCAGACCTACTGTATGTAGAGTTACTATGAGTCACAATCCACTCAATGGCACATAACAACAAATCATATCTAGAACTGTGATAGTTTATGATGGGTTATTAATATTGAACATCAATTATTATTTATATTATCAGGAATTGTTCAGGGCACATTTTAAGGGATTTCCTAGTAAAAGAAGACTTTGGGGGGTATAAAAATATTTTTGTGTTACAAGGTTAAGGTACAGTGGTGGTGGTGTTGTCATGTGTTGTTGGGTTGGAACAGATTCACAGCTGGCCCTCCAGTGAGTTTTCAAAGGATGTAAATAGCCCAGGAGGAGGGTGACCATCTTTCTCCCCAGGAGCAGCTGGCCGATTTGAACTACATACCTTTGGACTGGTAGCACGACTTCTTATCATTTAGCTACCAGAGCTCCGTAATAAACATTATTGTTGTTGTGCACCATCAAGCAGGAACTGACTCATAGCTGACTATGGAGGAGACTGCCCATCTTTCCCCTGCAGAGATTCAAACCGCGTGCCTTCAACTATAAACTTCATTACGGAAAAGCTAGGAACAACACTAGAAGTCCTAATCCACAACATAAACAGTCTTCCCAGTATCCTGGAAAACCTACAACCAGGAGAAGATAACGTAGATGAATGGGATCTTCTAAGACTCAAATCCCTATGCACATCCAAAAACTTCTCCAACAGGGTAAAAAGGGAAACCACTGACTGGGAAAAAGTATTTGGTAATAACATATCAGATAAAGGACTTATATCCAGAATTTATGAAATATTTGAGCACCACAACAAGATAAAGGTAAGTAATCCAATAGAAAAATGGACACAGGATATGAACAGGCATTTCACTGAAGACGACATTCAGATGGCTAACAAGCACATGAAGAAATGCTCAAAATCCCTAGCCCTAAGAGAGATACAAATTAAAACAACTGTGAGATATCATCTCACCCTAGTCACAAAAGGATTGCAGTGAAGCTTCTTGCTGTTAGGCTGCTGAATATGCAGTTTAGAAGATAAATTTAAAATACAAATTCTTTCCTACGTGCCATAAAAATTGGTCTTAATCAGAATCCAAATCATGAAATGACCCATTTACCTAGAGAGAATATGAATCAAACAACAATTGATCAAGTTACCAATTTATCAATTAATTAAGATTTTCTGAAAGTTTTAAGTTTTTCTGCCTCATTTCTGACTGATTTACCAGTTAGACCTGAAGAAAAGTCCATTTAGAGTCTATTTTAAAATTCAAGTTTCTGGACCCTTTTCCTCTGGACAGCACCAGTGAATCAGTTCTGACTCGGCCCTCCATCTTAATGGGAGAGGAACGTTGCTTCTTCCCTGGACTGGCTGGTGGACTGGAACTGATAAATCTCCACCTTTCAGCCTACACCACCAGAGAATTTATACTATACCAAGAAGTCTGGAGAACAGCTACCTGGCCAAACAACTGGAAGAGAGTTATATTTGTGCCTTCTCTAAAAAAAAGAGGTGATCCAGTGGAGTGTAGGAATTATTGAACAATATTAATATCATAAACAAGTAAAATCCTCCTGAAGATTACTTAAAAATAGCTGGAACAGTATATAGGTGAGGAACTCCTAGAAAATCAAGTTCAACTCAGAGGAGGCTGTGAAACAAAGGCCATCATTACTGATACCAGATGGGTCTTGCCTGAGAGCAGAAAACAGCAGAAGGATGTTTTCTTGTCTTTCATTGACTATCCAAAGGCAACTGATTGAGTGGATCGTAAGAAACTAAAGAGATATCATCGAGAAGAATGGGAATCTCAGAACAGTTAGTCATACTAATGCAAAACCCGAGGATAGCCCAAGAAACAGCTGTACAAAAAGAGTAAGGCAATACTGCATGATTTAAAAGAAAAAAATTGTCCTTCTCCATACCTATTCAGTATGTATATATGCAAACCATTTGGGAAGCTAGATTATATGAAGAGGAGTGTGGCATTAGGATTGGAGGAAGACTCATCAATAATTTCCTTATGTAGATGACACACCCTTCCTTGCAAAAAGCAAAGAAAACTTGGGCACTTACTGCAAGATATCAAACACTCTGGTTCTCAGGAGGGAGCTCTGGTAGCCTTGTAGTAAGATGCTGCATGGCAATCCTCAAGGCAGAAGGTTCGAATCCACCAGCTGCTCTGTGGAAGTACGGTAGGCAATTTCTTTCCATGTGATTAACTGCCTCTGAAAACTCACTAGAGGGTCAGCTGTGGGTCTGTTTGTACTCAACGGGCAAACTGCATGCAAACAGCATAGCCTTCAATAGATTTACAAGCTCAACATCAAGAAAGCAAAACTCACAACTGGATAACAAGCAATATCATGACTGATGGAAGAAAGACTGAAGTTACAAATGATTTTATTTTACCTGAGTCAACAATTAACACCCACAGCAGAAACCTTCAAGAGATCAAAACATCTGTTGCAATGGGCAATTTGCATTCGAAGACTTCTTTAAAGTGCTAACTTTAGCAGATGTAACAGGCAGGAAATGAGTAAAGATTTAGTTGAACTGAACAGAACCATCAATCAACAGGATCTAATTAACATTTATAGAAGACTTTGTCTAACAACTGCAGAAAGCACATTCTTCTCATAGTCTCACGGAGCATTCGGTAAGATATTCCACATCCTAATACATGAAACACACCTTAACAAGTTTAAAAGAATAGAAAGTACACAAAGAGTGCCTGCAGACAACAAAAGAATTAAACTGAGAATTGTTGTTTTTGTTTTGTACTTCAGAGTCAGAACTGACCCACAGTTTACCCTCCAGCGGGTTTTCAGAGGCAGTTAATCACCTGGGAGGAGACTGCCCATCCTTCTCCAGCAGAGCTACTGGTGGCCTCGAATCCTGGGCCTTTGGGATTGCAGTGCAATTAGTAACAGAAGTATGGATGGCTAATCTCAAAATACTTGGAAATTACAGAGATTTCTAAATAACACAGAAGTGAAAAGAGGAGTAGCAAAAGGAGTTTAAAAATATTTTAAACACTATAAATGAAAATATAATTTGTCAAATAGTATAAACAGCAAAAACAGTATTCAGAGGGAAATTTATAGCATTAAATGCACCTATCAAAAAGTAAGAGAGATCTACAATCACTAGGCTAAGCTTCACCTTTGGAAACCTTATAAAAAAACAAATGTAACAAAAGCATAGGGAAGTAAACATTAAAAATCAGGGTAGGTGTGAGAACATATTATTAGTTTAAGTTTTAAAGATTATCTCAGGCAATAATTTCTAGGGTTCATCTGCCTCCATGGATCCAGAATATCTGAATTCTATGAGAATATGAAGTTATTTTCTGTAGCTTCCCCTTCTGATCAGAATTCTTCTTAGAATCTTTAATCAAAATTTTCTTAAACCAACCAATGTTTGTTGTTGTTGTTAGGTGTTGTCAGGTAGAGTACTCATAGCAACCCTAAGAACAGCTGACCTGAACTCTGTCCTCTTCTTTGTCATCCTCATCATTTCTGACACACCAGAGCCCACCGCTGAAGTCACCTTGTCGGTCTGTCTTATTAGAGGTCTCTCTCTTCCTTCACTGACCCTCCACCTTCCCAAGCGTCACATCTCTCCCAAGGAACAGCCTCCCCTAACTACATGTCCAAAGTATGAAAGATGAAGATTTGCCATCTTTGCTTCCAAGATGTACTCTGGATGCACTTTTTCCAAGTCATATCTGTTTTTTCCTCCTGGCAATCCATGAGATATTCAGCATTCTTCACCAACACCAACTCAAGGGCATCAATTTTTCTTCTGTCATCATTATTCATTGTCTAGCTCTCTGATAAACAGCCAGTGATTGACAAGATTATGTCCTGAATCACCTTAGTCATCAAACTGACATTATTGCTCTTCAGGATTATGGAGATGCCTTTGACAGTAGACTTGCCCAATGCAATACATCTAATTTCCTGACTGCTGGTACCTAGAAATAGTTTATCTTAACTATTAAAGACTACCTGCCTTGACTGAACATTGGGCTCCAAGAACCATCCTTAGGGATTAAATTCAAAAGTACAATGGGAAACAAAGGTGGCAATAAATTTATTTTCGTGAAAGAGGAACAATATTAAAAAGGAGGGTGGGACTTGTTGCACAACTCGAAGAACACTGTTGTAATGTGCCATTGAATCATTTGCAACTCATAGCAACCCTATGTACAAGATCTATGAATTCTGTCTTATCTTGAGCCAATTTCATTGTCTTTGACATACCAGTCCCTATTACCTCCATCTTTGTGCCAATCCATCTCATCCAAAGTCTTCCTCTCCTGACTTGTCCTCACACCCTTCCAAGAATGATGTCCTTCTCCAAGGACTGGTCCCTCTGGGCAACATGTCAAAAGTATGTGAGATGGAACTTCAAGGTCCTTCTCTCCAGAGTATAATAAGTTGGTTTCAATCCCTCTAGAATATCCCTGCTTGTTCTGGTACTCCATGGTATATTCAATACTCTTCTCCAGTACCACGGTTTAAAAGCATCATTTTTCTTTTGCCATCTTTATTCATTGTCCAGCTTTCTACCTGTGAAGTCCATGGCCTGGATCAGGTACACCTTAGTCTCTAGACATATCTTTACACTTCAGCACTGTGGAGAGTTCACTGACAGCAGACCTTCCTAATCTAATTAGTATTTTGATTTCCTGGCTGCTGGCTCCAAATGTGGACTCTAGACCCAAGTAATTGGAAAGTGTTGACAATCTCAATCTCTTTTCCATCTATCATGATGCTCCCAACTGGCTCAGGGGTGAGAATCTTTTATTTTTTTTAATTTTATTTTATTAATTTTAATGAACATTTACAGAGATTTTGGATTTTCATTCATTCATTGTTGCACTTT
>NW_006399905.1:3105061-3126615 GCF_000299155.1 Elephantulus edwardii | reverse complement strand
CCCAGTCTGTGGCTTCCCTTTTTACCCTTTTGGAGAAGTTTTAGATGTTAATAGGGATTTGATTCTTAGAAGGTCCCATTCATCTATTTTATCTTCTCCTGGTTGTAGGTATTTCTGGGTACTTGGAAGACTGTTTATGTTGTGGATTAGGACAACTAGGGATCGTCCAAGTTTTCTTTAATGAAGCTTATAGTCCTTGGTTAATCTTTCTTTTCTTGATATTGAGCTTCAATCCATATTGAAGAGTGCAGTCCTTAACTTTCTCTAAACGATGCTTCAGGTCCTTAGATTTAGCAAGCAAGGTTGTGTCATCTGCATAATGCAAGTCATTAGTAAGTCTTCCTCCCATTCTGATGCCACATTCCTCCTCATAAAGATCAGCCTCCCAAATGATCTGTTCCATATATAGACTGAAAAGGTATGGAGACAGGATGTATCCCTGATGCACTCCTTTCCTGATTTTGAACCATGTAGCGCTTCCTTGGTCTGTTGTGATGACGGCCTCCTGATCCAGCTCTAGGTTTCAAATGAGCACAGTCAGGTGTTCTGAGATTCATACCCTTCTTAAAGTTAGCCACAATTTGTTGTGATCCACACAGTCAAATATCTTTGCATAGTCAATGAAATACAGATATAAGTTCTTTTAGTACGCTCTGCTTTCAGGCAAGATCCACATCTGACATTGGCACTGAAATCCCTAGAGCCATGGCCTCTTCTAAACCCAGCTTGTACTTTCAGTAGTTCTCTTTTAATGGGCCGTTCCAGTTGTTTTTGGATAATCTTCAGGAAAATTTTTCTTGTGTGACTTATTAGTGATATTGCTCCATAATTTCTACACTCTGTTGGATCACAATTTTTTAGAATGAGGATAAATATTGATCTCTTCCAGTCAGCTGTCCAGGTGATTGTCCTCCAGATTTCTTGGCACAACTTGTTGAGCACATGCAGGGCAGCTAAATTGTACATGTGGAAACTATATAATTAGTATACATTCTACTCTGTATATTCTTAAGAACAAGGCATAAGTTAAATGAGAAATTAGTAAACATAACATCTTCTAAGTAAATTGTTGTTGTTGTTGTTATGTGCCATTGAGTCGCTTGCGACTCATAGCGACCCTATGTACAACAGCCCTAAACGCTGCTCTGTCCTGTGCCAATCGCACTGTCTCTGACACTCCCATCCCGATTATCCCAGTCACTGAATCAATCCACCTCATAGAGGGCCTTCCCTTCCTGCGCCGTCCCTCCACCCTCCCAAGCATGATGTCCTTCTCCAAGGACCTGTCTCTACTCACAACATGTCCAAAGTATGTTAGACAGAGCTTCAGAATCCTTGCCTCCAAGGAGCCACCCGGATTAACCCTTTCCAGGACAAATCTGTTTGTTTTCCTAGCAGTCCATGATACCCTCAATACTCTTCTCCAGCACCACAGCTCAAAGTAAATTAGAAAAGAAATAAAAACCAATGAAATTGAAAACTGGACCTTAATAGAGAAAAATCAATGTAACAAAAATTGGCTTTCTAATAAAATGAATGCTACTTTATGTAGAGAAACTAGAAGAAGACAGAAATTGTTAATATTAAGAGTGAGAGAACACTGGACCATTACAATTGATCACACGGACATTAAGAGAGAAAGTAAAGTGATACTATGAAAAATGCTAAGCCCGTCCACACCTTTGATAGCTTGGATGAAATAGATCAGTTAATTGAAGGCTAAAATTTTTCAAAACATGCATAAGGAAAAACAGATAATCTTTAAGTAAACCTTCGTGGAAGAAGACAGGCAATCTCCTTCCATGCAATTTACCGTCCTGAAAAGCCACTGGAAGGTTAACTTTGAATTGGTTCCGACTCGACAGTACACAACAAGAAGACATTAACAATTATTATGTTTGCACTAGGCATAGATGACTATATGTAATTATATGTATCTCTCTCTAATCTATCTATCTATCTATCATTTATCTATTAAGTTTCAGAGATAAAATACCTTACAAATATTCCACTGAATAAGATAAGATTCTAATCAATGCCTGTAAGTGTCTCTATGCAGTACAGAAAATTGTCAGAATATGAAACCAAAATGCCTTTTTAACCAGATTGTGGAGCTCCTTAATTTTCTAAACAAGTTTAAATGGAACAGAAAGCAGCCCCATGTACAGGGATTCATGCACAGTAGGATGACTTTTACGCACAGAGACATAAAGCAATAATTACATGTGGATTAGAATGCCTTCTAAGTCTTCTATAAAGAAGGAGAAGCCCATTATGTGCCTGATTATCTGGATCCAATTATCTAATAATACAACTGCAAAATTGTTACTGGGTATCTGAACGTTAACCTTCCTAGATTGTCCTTTTCCCCAGAGAATGTTCCAAAAATGTGCTATTATTGACATACAAAATGTGAGCAAGGGGTTGGTAAGAAAAACAGGGGTAAATACTTGAAAAAGGTGTCAGGAAGCTTGTTTCTGTCCTGTCATCTCCACTGTCAGGAGCTGTCATTTTCAGTGCTCATGTGGACCCAACATTAACAGGAACATTGGCAAAATCACCTGCTAACTTGAAAAACTGTGCCCTTTGTTGAGAATGCCTGCCCTTTTGGTTTTTAAGAGTAAGTCTCTCAACATTCATTCTTTCTCCTAATACTTTCTGAGTGCTTCCTCCTAATAAGGGAAGTGTACCAGTCATCTCTCATGTCAACATTCTCTACACATCCTGTCTTATGCATTCATAAGAATCTGCAGTGTGCAACACTATAACTCACAGCAACTAGATATTCATACAGGTTTGCTCCCAAGACCCTATTAAGGTCCATGGGCATTAACCATGAGTACATGATAATTTAGAGAGCTTAGTTATGGCGACTTAGGAGTTGTGTTGCCAACCCCAAGTTTCAAACCTACCACGTGCTATGCAGGAAAAAGACGGACAATCTGTTGCCAAAGACCCTCTCCGAAGTTCTAAAGAGCAAGTATGTCATTTTAGAGACCATGGTGCACTTGACGCAAGTTGTGGTATTTGCAGTTGCTTTGTTTACATCTGGAAGTTGGATAATGAATAAGAAACACTGAAGAATTCTGAATTGCGGTATTTGAATTGTGATATTTAAGTACAGTACAGAATATTCCACAGAATGCCAAAAAAAAAAAAAAACAAACAAATAAATCTGCCTTGAAGTTAGTGCAACCACAGTGCATCACACAGGCAAGGATGAAACTGTGTCTCTCTTACTTTGGGCATAATTTCAAGGGAAACAAGACCTTGAAGACACATCATGTGGGAAAAGGTAGAGGGACTGCGACTAAGAGGAAGATTACCCAAAAGATAGATTGACACAGTGACTTCAATAATGGGCTTGAGTATATCAGATACCACGAGGATGGGGCAAGAAAGGACAAGGGTCAGGTCTGTCATTCATAGGGTTCCTGTGAGTCATAGTTGATTTGATGGCACCTAACAACAACAATCACATATTATCATTATTCTTAAGCAAAGATGCTCACAGATTCCCTAAGGAATGGCACTTGGGAAGAGCATCTCTGAAATGGGAAATGGTGGCCTGCCATCTCTCTGAGGGTACCAGATCAAGCCCAAAGTGAATGAGCAATCTCCTGGCAATTTTAGGGAATCACAGAATAATCATGTTAGAGATTCTTCAATTCTTCCCACTTGGTGACTCTTAAAAGGACAAATATTCATCTTCAAAGACTTGGGAAGCTTCTGGAGACTTTCCTGTGTCCTTTAATATTACATTTCAAGTTCCAACTTTATAATGGAAATGTTTTCCTCACCATATCACAATAATGAGACATTCAGAATATGTCAGCAAGTTGCATAATAATATGTGCACAGTTTTGGACTCCACAGAAATGGCAGCAGGATGAATATACAGAAAAATTACATTAGCAATTAAAAGGCTGGAAAGAAATGAGTGCTGGGTGAAGTTAGAGAGCAGAGGATGCCTGAAAACAATCTTCCTTACATCAAACCAAATTGCATTTACCCCTAATTTACAACTTTGTCCCTGACCCATTAAATTGCCCATGTTCCTAAAATACTAGTCAAAATTATCTGTGCCACATTTACAGTTATTATCACTTTGTTGTTGTTGTTGCTGTAAATGCTTATATGCTAGGAAATTTTCCTTTGGGATAGACAGGGCGACACATTGCTGATAAATGTAATGTAGTCACTGAGCTGCACACATGGTTAGGGACAAGTGAAGGACAAGAAAGGATGGACAGGGCTTCACAAACCTGGCCTTGGCTTTGAATTCTCTTGCAGAATGCCCAGTACAATGAACTAGTCACTAGTTATTCACTGTTTGAGATGATAACAGGCTATTCTTCACTGTTTGAAGTGTCATTGTTTCATTTGATACATAAATATATCAAGAATGATATAATTTTCCATAATTTTCACATGATGCAATTTGCAACACTGCTATCAAGACTCCACCAAATTAGTAATGAAGACTGACACAAACTCAATTTCTTTTCTTCCTTTTGACTTTGGTTTTTCTAACCGGAAAGGTGGAGAAATGCTTTAATGATGCTCTTCAAACATAAAAATGGCTAGTGACATTAGTGTTCATTTTCACATGAAGACAGAACAAAGGGCAAAGAAACTTACCTTCTATCACACAGACTGTGCCATTGTTGTTGTGTACTGAGTTGAAACTGACTCACAGATGACCTTCCAGCAGGTTTTTAGAGGCAGTAAATTGCAGGGGAAGACACTGACCATTTTTAACTCCATGGAACAGCTCGTAGATTAGAACTGCATGTCTGTGAGTTGGCAGCACAACTCCTTACCACTAAGCCACAAGGGGTCCCTCATCTAGACTATAAGTTAAACATATATATAGGTGTTGTTTTCACAGCAGAAGATCTTAAGGATGCCAAGGAAACTAACATTTACACATTCATTTGGTATGTTTCAAGGTAAATAAATACATGCATTTGTACACACACACACACACACACACACACATACACACACACTCAGAGTGGGAAACTCTTTGCTATAGAAGACTATATGACTATATGACTATAGGAGTCACAGTCATGAAAGACTGAGTGTCTGATCATGCCACCCTCACACGTTTTGCTTGGAGGAGGATGGCGTGGGGGACAAATTATAACATTCGTGCCATGAGCTCAACAGCACACAGTCTGAATCCACCATCTGCTCCTCAAGAGAAAGGTGGGCCATCTCTTCCTACGTGATTTACATCCCCAGAGAACCCTTTGGTGGGACAATTATGAGGGTGTTCCAACAGCACTTAACAAGAAGTTCAAATAAAACAGGACATCTACAAATAACAAAGAAAACCATAATTCTAATTTGTGGGGGGTTTCCACATATGTATATAACAAATAAAAACTCTTCTTACATTTCCAGATTTATAACGTCGCTGTTGTGTGTGCCTTTGAATCAGAACTGGCCCACAGCTGACTCTTCAGTGGGTTTGCAGATACAGTAAATCATGATAGGAGATTGTCCATCCTTTTTCCGTGGAGAAGCTTCTAGATTTGAACCGTGTGCCTTTTGTGTTGCAGCACAGCTTCTTACCACTAGTTATTAGCATATATAAGCCTTATATACCACTTAATAACAGAAAACTCATACCACCAAAATGCTTGTGAAATTAAAAAGGATTAACAATGCCTTATAAAGTATAGCTATTTTTATATTGATATTGGTGTGCATTTATGTGTAAGAGTAACAATGCTATTTTATGCAGATGACATAACCCTGCTTGCTGAAACTGAAGAGGACCTGAAGCACCTGCTGCAGAGTGTCAAGGACTGCAGCCTTCAATATGGATTGAGGCTCAATATCAAGAAGACAAAGATTCTCACCACTGCACCAATTGGCAGCATCAGGATGGATGTGAAGAGATTGAGATTGTTAACAACTTTAGTCTGCTTGGCTCCACAGTCAACACTCTTGGCACCAGCAGCCAGGAAATTAAAAGATGTATTGCGATAGGAAAGTCTACTATTAGAGACCTCTCCAAAGTACTGAAGGGCAATGGTGTCACTCTGGAGACTAAGGTGCATCTGATACAGGCCATGGTCTTTGCAATCACTTGTTATGCATCAGAGAGTTGGAAAATGACTAGGGAGGATAGAAAGAGAATTGATGCCTTTGAGCTATGGTTCTGGAGAAGAGTACTGAGGGTACCATGGACTGCTAGGAAAACAAACTAATTCATTCAGGAGAGGGTTAAACCTAAACCGGGCTGCTCCTTGGAGGCAAGGATTCTGAGGCTTCATCTGACATACTTTGGACATGTTGTAAGGAGGGACTGGTTCTTGGAGAGGGACATCATGCTTGGGAGGTTGGAGGGACAGCACAGGAGGGGAAGACCCTCTATGAGGTAGATTGATTCAATGACTGGGGTAATCAGGATGGGTGTGTCGGAGGCAGTGCAATTGGCACAGGATAGAGCAGGGTTTAGGGCTCTTGTACATAGGGTCACTATGAGTCACAAGCGACTCGACGGCACATAAGAACAACAACAATTTTATGTTAAGTATGCCAGATACAGATGTGAGGGTGTCAGAAGTAAAGGGATGGGCAAAGGGATTTAATCAAGTGATATGTTCATACTGTGGACTAGTCACAAGCCTCAGGACATTTTCATTCCAATTAACATTCACAGCAACTTAAGAAAGACTATGGAGAGGTCTGGTGGAGAGTCTATAGATAGTTGTGCTGTTCATCCAAATATGGCACCTCTCTGGGGATTTGGATCCACAGCTCCAAGGGGGAAAGACAGGCAGTCTCCTCCTGTGCAGTTTACAGCCTAAGAACCCCAGTGGATTGGCTGTGACGCTGTTCTGATTTGGCAGCAATAAGAAAGTGAAAGACAAAAGTCCACTTATAAATTTATAAATGAGCACAATTGTCTCAGAGACATTAAGTGACTCACCAAAGGTCACACAGCTATTTCAGGATCCAATTCCAGTCACAACACCCATGATTGTCTCCAAAAACCACACTGCCCTTCTTTTTACAGATGAAATGACTCCACCACTGTCAGGCAACAGTTTGTCCAATTTCTATAGCACAACTGATACCCAGCTTTCCTATTTCCAAGATCTATGACCTATCCACTATATTTCTAGACAGAGTTGAGTTTGAATTATAAAATAGATTTTGGACAGATTCCCTTTAATGTGTGCAATATATTATATAATAAATCTTTTAACACAGGACTTTCAAGGGCATATCAAATATGCAAAGTCAGGTGTTCTACACTGAATAATTAGCCAGATGAGACGTTTTGACCAGGTTATTTTATATTTATGGTTATGAAGCATTAAACTACTCTCAAGGGAAAAGATAAATATGCTAATTTCCTCATGATTTTCAAATCTACCATGAATACCAATAAAATGAAAACTAAAACTAAGTTGGACAGCCTTCATTCACAGAGGCAATTCCTGCTTTGAATGCATGCTCCAGGGACAATAAAGGTGCAGTTATAGTCCTACCCAGAAACCAACTGCTCATCCAGACTCACTGCTGACGAACCTGACAAAACTTGAGTCAAACCTGACACATTCTGATTCCCCAGAAGGTTACTGGAGGTTATCAATTGCAAGGGAGGCTGCCTGCCTTTCCTCTCAGAGCTGCTGGTAGCTTTGAACTGGCCACATTTAGGTCAGCAGCACAACTCCCTACAGCCTATGTCATCAGAGCTCCCCAAGTATCTTCATCACAACTATCAAATTGAAATAGTTTCGGATACAATGAATAGGAAGGAATGATAAGAAGTGAGTCAGATCTATGTGATGATATCAATTAAGTCAGTCCTAGGAACTTTTTTAAATTTCAATTAACATTGCGAGTAACCCGAGAAATGCTATGGGGCATTCTGGTGGCCCGGCCCCCTAGGGAGCTGTGGCCTCTCAAGTGATCTAAATTCACCAACAGCTCTGCAGGAAAAGATGCAGTATCTTTCTCTGCGACAATTAATGTCTTAAATGACCTAAGTCATTAATTTTAAAAGCAACCAGCACTGTCAAACCCTTGGTATAATCTAGGATTTCCTGTAATTGTTTCTAGTGTCTCCTATCGGCTGGTGCAGAAGAGATGGTTGCTGTCGACCTTTATCAGCTGTGTCAGCCAGACTTTTCTATCTGCGAACAGCACTGTGGTGCTAACTCTCCGCCTCTCGTAAAGAGAACACACACGCTTGTCTGTAGAATTTGAGGAGCAGCTGGTCTCCAGGCCAGGTGAGCTCTTGTCCAACAGGTCCTAATCTCTCGTGATTTATTAGGGTACGAGCTTAAATCTCCAAAAACCTAAATAAAATTTATTTTCTTCGCTTTCAAGTCATTAGAAAACAGTAATCTCTCAATCTATGTTAAGTCCAAAGAACATGGCCGAATAGGATGGACCCATCCCACAAAGACCAGGAGTTCTTTAAAGTTCTATTTTGAGAAACATAAAAACAAATTATGGTTTTTAAAAGAAAGGGGCAAGATTGACTAAAAATATGTCTGTCTTTTTTTTTTTTTTTTTTGACACCCAGAATTCTTTTTGAATCCTATGGAGTTAAATCAGCATTTCTATACAGTGTTGTTAAGTGCTGTTGAGTTGACCAGTACTCATAGCAAATCTATGAAAAACAAATCTGAATCTTGCTCTTTCCTGCGCCATTCTTTTCATCTAATATGATCAAGGCCATGGCGACAATCACGTTGTCAGTCCATCTTGTTTCACGTTTTCCTCTTTCTCTTACCTCTCCCTCCACCTTCCCCATCATGACATCCTTTTCTAAGGACCAGCCCTTGACAACATGCCCTGAGTATGTGAGACAATGTTTCACTATCATCGCCTCTATGGGGCATCCTGGTCAGACTTCCTCCAAGACAGACTTTTGGCAGTCCCTGGGATATTCACTAACATTTCCACAGGCAGAAAAGAAAATGTTTTTCCTAGCTTTAAAAACTTCTTAAATGTCTGAGCTTCCATACACAGATAATAAGCACTATCAATCATATCTTTCCTGTCAAAACCATCCGAGGTACTCCGTGCGGTGCAAATGCTTTGATTTACCTTTCCAAAGAAACTACATATCCTGTGCTATTTCTAAATGACGTGAGGTGTGGATCTCCTTATAAAATATTATACAAAGTATTATATTAGGTACAAAATATTATTAATCTTCATGTCAAATCAAAATAGCTCCAAATTTCCAAATCACAAAGTGTCATTGTATTTAGATATCATGCTGTACAGCCTTTCATAATTATTTATTGATTAAATTAAAATCATGGGAAATCACAGGCTGTTTCATGAGCAAACTTCAATAAATCTCTGCTGAAAGGCACAGACAGTGAGTTGCAGCTTGGCTTATTCATCATTCATATTAACTGAGGTATTTTTCCATTGCTAAAGCTTGTCTCCATGTACATTTACAGAGCCAAGATTTCAGGCACACTTACCCCCAGGGGTTGAAGCACAAAGCTAACAGTTTTGTGAAGGCTCACTCAAAAAAATTCTGAAAACTCAGCTGAGGTAAAAGCAAACTCACTACTAGAAAAACATGTTGCAAACAATCTGTAGGAAAAGCTGGGATGGCAACCCCAAAGGCATAAGATCAAACACGAAACCCTGGAAGGAGAGTTCATCAAAACTCAGGCTGTCTTCTGGTATGCTCATTCCGAATCGATAGAATTGTTGAGGGGGAAAATATCTTGGATTCACTTCATGAGGATAGATAGGTGCCTTTGGCTAGTTAAGCCAAGCAGTCTTTTGTAGTATAGATTTCTTTAAATCATCATCTGCTGAACATTGACATCTCCAAGACAATTAATGAAGTGTAACAACGGACTCCACCATCAGAATTAAGGTTTCCCTTTCTTTCACGTGGCTGGTTATAAGCACTACTATAAACGGTACACAGAAGCCAGAGGCTTATTCTCTGAACACTGAGAAAAACATGATTTCTAGGATTTACTGATATAATACTAATCAACACAACCAAGGCAAGGGGATGGGAATTGAATTTATTTTAATAAATCTTAGATGTATATAATGTGAAATGTTCATTAAGCAATGCAACAAGGCTCTTTAAGAGTTCTTTTCATTGGACTTGGAATAACAATTAGTATAATTTTAAAACCCAAACAAGTGCTATGTCAATCACTACCACCAAATGCTCCAAAGAACACCAGGTCTCTAACACAAAAATACTTTATATGAGAGGTAATTAAAGTCACTCCCTTTCAATGAGGTCCTTTAAAGGACTTAAGTGACAAAGTCTAAAATATATATTTGAATGCCATTTTATGTTACACATCTGAGAACCAGACAATGTCTAAAGATGACAGAAGAAGAAACAATGCCTTTGAGTAGTGGTCCTGAAGAAGAATACTGAACACTGCCAGGAAAACAAACATGTCTGTCCTGGAGAGGGTGAAACCAGGTTGATCCTTGGAGGTAAGGATATCGAAACTCCATCTTACGCACTGTGGGTATGTTGTCAGAAGGCACCAGTCCTTGGAGAAGGACATTACGCTTGGAAAGGTGGGGGAATGGTGAAGAAGAGGAAGACTCAACCTGGTGTACTGACACTTTGATTAGAGCAGCGGGCTCACGTGTGTCAGAGATTACGATGATGTACAGGATAGGGCAGGGTTCAGATCTGTTGCTGTGGATCATACTCTATTTAAAAGCATCTAGCAACAATAATAACGTTCCTTTTCTTCTTCCTCTTCTTTTTTTTTAATTTTTTTTGTTGTTTTTTTTTTCTTCTTCTTCATCTTCTAAAATCACCCAACTTTTCTTAAGGAACTAATAAGCCAGGTTTTCTGGCTAAGTTTCCTCCTCTGACTTCTCTTTGAGAGGAGTTCCCCTGCTGCCTGATCTAGGAGCAGGCTTTTGGGATTTAGGTTCTGGGCAAAGGAACATAGGAGCTTACTATGCTGAGTCTCATAATACAGAACTGAGAGAAAGGAAGTTAACAAAAAAGTTACACAGGTTGTTCACTAGGAAAAAGTTCTTGGGCTCTGTACAACAAACTTCAAATAATCCCCAAACTACGAGAGAAGAGGGAGGATTGGGGAGAGAAGGAAAGACACTTTTAGAAGTATCATGATGAGTAATGACTTGGCACCTCTCTCACGTTTTTCAAAATACGCTATTTGATACTGGAATTCCACTTCATTTCTTAGCCTACTGTTTTGAATGTTATGCTGCTATCCAAATCGTAGTCCATATGCGAGCACCCATGAAGTTAGAGAAACATTTAAAAGTAGGATGATTTGGACTAGCAATGCGTTTTAATCCTCTGCCTCCTATGCATAAAGCAATCTGTTTTATTTTGTATTTTGTCCTCTAAATTTAAGATGCTTGTCAGAATGGACAATTTGAAGAAGGAGATATTAAGGATGGAAAGATATTTTTTCCAAACGTAGGAAAACTGTAAAACATCAATAAATGCAAATTATCAAAAGGTTGTTTTTTATTTGTTTTATTAGCAATATATACTTTCAATATATATTCCAAAATACTTTATAAACTCTTATCAGAGACCTCTCCAAAGTACTGAAGAGCAATGATGTCAGTCTGGAGACTACGGTGTGCCTGATACAGGCCATGGTCTTTGCAATTACTTGTTATGCGTCAGAAAGCTGGACAATGACAAGGGATGATAGAAGGAGAGTTGATGCTTTTGAGTTGTGGTGCTAGAGAAGAATATTGAATATACCATGGACTGCTAGGAGAACAAACAAGTTCATCCTGGAAAGGGTGAAACCACTCCTTGGAAGCAAGGATTCTGAAGCTTCATCTGACATTCTTTGGACATGTTGCAGAATCAGTCCTTGGAGAGAGATGTCATGCTTGGGAAGGTGGAGGGACAGTATAGGAGAGGAAGACCCTCAATGAGATGCATTGATTCCATCTATGGGGTAATGGGGATAGGTGTGTCAGAGACAGTAAGATTGGCAAGGGATAGAGTAGGGGCTGAGGGCTGTTGTACATAGGGTTGCTATGAGTCGCAGGCAACTCGATGGCAAACAACAACAACAACAGCAGCATCCAGTAGAAGCAAGCTCTTTCACTTATGAAACAAATAAATAAATTTGAATGTCTACATTAACAATTCAACTTAGATAGCTTGAAATTTAAATAAAGTTAATCAAATATCTTAAAGGCTCAATAAATGCAAAAACAATAACCAGTGCATAAACAGTCAACAAACTCAGGCATCACTCTAAATAATTAGCACCATTACTCAATGTATAGAATGAATTGTTTATATTTTCTGTGGGTTTAGTTTGCTTCACACCATGAGCAGGATTAGCAGAGTCTACGTTTTGAACCAATCATTAATTAAAGGTTCATTCTTCTTCATTTTCCATCTTAATGATTAGCTCCAATTGAAAACTAGCCCTCTAATTCTGTTAGTACTGTTATTGGAATTGGACAAATTCACCTACGAGCCAGAGTAATTTGTTATCATCTTAGTGTAATTATTGTCTTAGCAACAGCTTCTGATTCCCTGGGACTTTGCATACGACTTCAGGAAAGCCTGCTTACAACTTGTATGATAAAAATTTTCCCCTTCTACATTTTGCATATATAATAATTTCTTTCCAGCTCTGTTGAAATGGGAATTTATTTAATATTTATAGCTTAGTTTCTGGCTAATACTAAAGAACAAAACAAAAACACCCTGTAGAAATAATGCTTAAATTGAAGCAAGGTTTATTTGTATAACATGGCCTCTAATTTATGCAACAGCTCTGTCCAAAGCACAGATTTTCATTAATTTTAATAAATTTAATAGTTACCTACAGTGATTGATGTTTATCTAGTTATTTGTGATCCAGTTTCCATAATATTTTCCATATCTAAAGATTTTTATATACCTCAAAAGGAAAACACAGTAAAAAAAATATGAATCTTAGAACTTTAAACACACACACACACACACACACACACACACGCACGCACGCACACTCATGATAGTGTCTCCCTCATTCTGACTCTTGGCTGTTCTTCATTGGGTTTCCAAGGCCATAAATCTTAGGGATGGGCGACTGACCATATTTCTCCCTTGGAACACTTGGTGACTGGCATAGTGATTGCTATTTAATTGCTGCCACTGAGTGGGAATCAGCTCATAGCTGATCCTCCAGTATCTTGTTAGAGGTGATAAATAGCACTGGAGGCAACAGTCCATCTTTCCCCTGAGGAGTAACTGGTGGATTTGAACTGCCTGCCTTTGACTTGGCAGTGCAACTCCTTACCACTCAGCCATCAGACCTTTAGCTCAGCAGTCCCAAATGTAAACCACTACAGCACCAGGGCTTGTTAAAAAACTTATTTCCATAAAATAACCTTGTATAGTTCAAAAGACTAACAATAAAGAAGAATTTTAGGACACTGGCTACACTTCACTCACTCACTCCTTCACTCACTCATTCAGTGCCTTCAGGTCAGAAATGACTCAGAGCTGGCCTCCAGAGGGTTTTCAGGAGAGGGTGAAACCAGGCTGCTCCTTGGTGGCAAAGATTTTGAAGCTCCAACCCACATACTTTGGGCATGTTGCTCGGAAGGGTCGGTCCTTGGAGAAGGACATTATCCATGGAAGCATGGAGGGACAATGAAAGGGACAAAGACCCTGGATGAGATGAGTTGACTTAGTGACTGGGGTAAATGGGTAGGTGTGTTGGAGGCAATGAAATTGGCTCAAGATAGAGCAGGGTTCAGAGCTGTTGTATAAAGGGTTGCTATGAATTTCCAGAGACTCAACGGCACATAACAACTACCATATATCACATGAAAGGAAATGGATCATCTTTCTCCCTGAGAGCTGTTGGTGGATTTGAACCATCAGAGGGATGATTAACAGACAACTGCATGAGAGATCCTTCAGTTAAACCGAAACCTCTATTAAGTTATGTATATGGTGTGTGGATGGTCTATATTTGAAGATGATGCTGGACAACTGGTGACTGGTGAAACAAGAGATGACATTAAAAGATTAAGAGGAGTTTTATAAATGGGAAGAAAAGGTAGAAAAGTGTCAGAGTACATGAAATACTCAGAGAAAGTGGGACGCCCTTGAGAAAAGAAGCACACAGAATATAGGAGAATCATGGGAGTGGTTTTGAAAGGTAAGCAGTGGCCATCCTTTGACTTGTATTAAATATGTGGCTATGGAGTTGGAATTCCATTCTAGGCAATGGAGAATTACTAGCATTTTAGCCAGTGGTATGATGGGGGTTAATTATAGGAAAGTAATTTCTGTAGCTGTGTGAACAATGTTGTAGTAAAGGAGAGCTCTGCCAAGGTCCTCTGGGCTGTTGTTGGCCAGTTCCAGTTCAGCATAAAGCACTGTGGTTCGGGAACCATCTTCATCCCCAGCTTCCACATATCGGCAATAAGAGAGATTTTTACTGGGAATTTTCTAACTTCTCATTGTTTGTGAGTCCTTTTGGTATTCAGTGCTTTCTGGAACTACACAAGAAAAAAGCAACAACAGAACTTGTGGGTAAAAGTGATGGCTTCCACGCAGGTTTAGGTGATAAAACAGAGCTGGGATAAAAGACTAGTAAATTTCAGCTGTAGAGTGGCCTCGCTAACCAAGCATCTTTTACAAATCCTGCATGTCGTGGTCCTAACACCACCCTTCTCTCTCCCAGCAGTGCTCAAGAGTCCAGATGGCTCCTTTATCATCTCAGAGAAAATTCTACAGAGATAGCCGTAGCCTTTAAAGCTGTCATTTCACTATAAACTTCCCAGGAATTGATGAATATCTCTCGCTCTCTATTCTAATGGAGTGTTTTTCCCTTCCAATGGGCTGTGCTTCGGGTTTAGGAGTCTGGATGATGAGTAACTGCAGACACGTACACATGCCCACATGCTCGCACGTGCGCGCTCTCTCTCTCTCTCTCTCTCACACACACACACACACACACACACTGTACTGATTCTCCTCCACTTTTGATAGCCTGCATTTCTTCTTTATGTTCAAGTTACACTAAAATCTATTTCCATGTTATTATGCAGGGCTTGTTTCTATACTGGTTCTCAGAGATTAAACACCTCTTTTGCTCTTAGCAGTCCTTGGAAAGATCTTGATCCACCTACACACTATCTATTGCCTATAACAGATTCCTCTGTTGTTCTGCTCTATTGTTTTCTAGAATCCCCACCTTGTTAGACCAGTCTGGTGTCAGCTGACATGCCTGTAACGGTGATTCCATCCACCTATTTTAATTTCTCCCTCCGCCATGTCCAGTTACTTCTAAAAGCCCAGCCCTGTTAAGGCTTCATCCTTACTGACGCCGAGACCTGGAATTCTCTCAGCTGACATTTCCTATCTTGGTTGAGCCACAGCTTCCAGGAATTTCTGAATATAAAATTACGAAATATGAGTCAATGAACTTTTCTCTAGTGAATTCAAGTACTTAAATTACACGTGAATAAAATACTGGTTGATGCCTCACTTTGACAAACTTTTCTATGATAAAGACAGGCAACTCTTTTAAGTGACTGAACTTTGAAGTCACTGCATTCTGTAATAGGGAAGACACATTAGCATTCTTAGACATGGAATGAAAGAACAAGGATATATCTAAAAAGGAATGAGAAATTTTCTGACCAAGAGAGCCCTTTAATTTTCCAAGATAATGCTACTTCATTTTCTACCAACAAAAATCTGAAAGAAAAGGAAGGAATCAAGGCAACTGTAGAATAAATTTTATGTTATCACCTGTTCTCCGATCAAGAGCAAATAACCACTATCAGTTGTAATTGTGACATTAAGTTGTTAGACTTAATGATGTCTTCCATTGTACTATATAAATCTATTGTAATATATAAATATACAGTATTATTTTTTCAATTTTGATCTTTATGGAGGAATTCTGATTTATACACCAGAAATGCTATGTTTTCTCTTTGTTGTTATTATAAATGTCTCTCTATAATTTCCTTATTATGGAGGGCTTCATTGTCATAGAATTATGGACACACCAAGCCATTATCACCATTGGATGATAATTCTCAAGATATTAGGGAAGAAGTGGATGCTGAGGTCAGGAGTCTTGAGTGGTATCCAAGATTAGACACCAGCAGTGTTTCTAGAAAAAATCCCATTACACAGCAATTTTATGCCAAAAACAAACAAAGGAGGCAAAATATCACTAGTTATATTGCAAAACCAAGAATGTGTTCCAACACCTGGAGTGGCCTGAGGCCACCTGAGGGCTGAATCTCATTAAGTACTTAATTAAGGGCACTCCTGCCCTCTCGTTTGCCCACAAAGCACGGGACAAGGTCTGCTGGTTCCTGGGATTTACTGTCCCTACTTTACTCTGAATACTGGCACCTGGCCATTGCCCCAAGGAGCTGGGTCGTTTTAAGTTATGCTGAGGAGAGACTAATTTTTGTTTTGCATTTAGGCAACAAAAATACAGAGTGATGTATCGGCTGTCTTGAACCTACATGGAAACGAGCACGTGACCACAGCTGAAGATTGCTACAATGCCTTTGACGAACCTAACTGGGATCTATATTCTACATAATTGTTAGGTACCAAGGCAGTCAAGACAGCTTGTTTAGTCCAAGGGAGCTAGTGTCGTGTGCACAAACAGGCTCCACTCTGGCCAGACACTAATTGGTACCGACACCAGCGGCTAGACTCCCATCACCCTGGATCTAAACCAGCTCATCACTGTGACTTCATTTGTCTGACAGGAGTTCCTGGTGAATTTTAAAATAGATTCTGACAACAATTTTTTTTTTTTGGTAACCTCAAGGCGTGCCCCAGTTACCGAGGCGAGTTTGACAATTTGATGTTTCTCTTAATAATCAGGGATGGTCGGTTCAGGCAGGGCTCTGTGCACCTGGCGGCCTCTGCCCCTGATCCGCAGGAAGGAACAGAAAATCTTTGCTAAGTAGGGTAATGGGAAAGTTCAGCTTTCTTTATTTAGGTATAGGCATAGTTGAGGCATTTATTACCGGGGTGGTCTAGGAAGGCAGATGGGAGAAGACCGAGATTTTTGCCTTAGGGGTTAAGCACATTAAACCAAATCCTAAAGCAAAAGTGTACACATTCAGTGTTCAGTTCTTGTTAGCGATTTTAGCCTAGTTTCCTGTTTCTGCCACTTGAAGAAATTTTGTTATTGTTGTTAATTTGCTACTGGCCTCCATCTCCCTGCTATCTCACAATATATTAGATCTAATATGATATAAAAGGGAGTGCTGACGGCCTAGCGGTAAGAAGCTACACTAATCTCAAAGGAATGCTGTTCAAATCCACCAGCTGCTCCACAGATGAAGGATGGGCCTTCTCTTCCTATGTGATTTACTGCCTCTGACAACCTCCTGAAAAAGTCAGGTATAAATCAATTCCTACTCAACAGCACAGAACAACAATAACAATGTTCTCATGAACTACTTGTCTGTCAGTCTGTCTACAGTTGTGGCTTCCGTGTTGCTATGATGCTGGAAATTTTGCCACTGATACTTCCAAGGGTGGCAGGGTCATTTGTGGACAGTTGTCAGCTGAATGTCAGATGAAAACAGACTAGGAAGAAAGACCTGGCAATTCAACTCCCAAACCTAGGCAACAGAAATCCAATGGCTCACAACAGAACATGGAATAATCCACATGCTTTGGACACATAATCAGGATCAATCACTGCAAGAAGACATTATTTATGATGAAGTAGAGGCTAGCGAGGGTGAGGGTGACCCGTGGTGAGATGCACTGCTAAGAGTGGTGATGGTGACAGCCCCCAACACACTAGCAATCATGAAGGTGACACGAGCAGGCTGAGCAAGCCTCTGTTCCATTATACAAAAGGTCGTCACAAGTTGAATTGATTTGACAGCAGTTTATCTATCTTAAGTTTTAATATTTCTCTTGTGTGCCACTGTGTATTTAATACCTACTATGTCATTTTTCCTTTCTATTTAAGATCTTTGTTATCTTTATAATGTTTGTGATCCCCAACACCGATATGTGACTGTAAGAAACAGAAATCTCCATCTCAAACTACCTAAACAATCTCAGTCATTCACTCATTACCATCAAATCAGTTCTAATGCACACAGACAGGACACAGGTTTTTGAGGCTGTAAGTTTCAATAAGGAAGGGACTGCTCACCTCTCTCCTACAAAGCTGCTGCTAAATTTGAAACCCTACAGACATGTATGTAGCCTTTGGGTTAAGCAGCACAAATCGTTGCAAATATTTACATTTTCACATAAACAGAGATTCAGAATAAAGCAGGTGCCACATGTCATCAAGGACTTGAGTCCCTTGCTGTGTCCTACTCTACCATGTCAGCACTGGGTTCTTGATAAGGTTGTCGTCTCATTGTCACAGGACAGGGAGTTCAAACACATCCAGAAGCATAGTCTCAAAAGAAAAAGAGCAGCAAATATGGAGAGATCATTATTCATATGGAGGTAGACACCCTTTCACACCTGCAACCACAGACTTAGGTCACATGTCCATTCCTGTACCCATAAAAAGCTAGGATAATGGCTGACATAGGCCAATGCGTCTTACACCCGAGCCCCAAACGAGCAGCCACACGCATCAACTGGCAATGTAGGAGAAATGCAAATTCTCAGGCTGCACCACAGGCTTGTTGTTTTGTGTGACATGGAGTCAATCCTGACCTTACAGGACATAGGAGAACTACCCTGCAATGCTTGAGTTGTAATCTTTACAAGAACATCTCTCCACGTCTTTTCTCACATAGGTTCAAGCCAATGAACTATCAAGTAACAGGAGCACATTTAACTCTGGTATGAGGTCAAGCCAATGAACTATCAGTTACCAGCAGCACATTTACTTTAGGGTGAGGCCAACAATCTACGCTTTAAAAAGCCCTACAGGTGAATGAATATTATTAAGTTCAAGCTTGACTTTCAAGAATTGTTCATGATTGAATGGATTTTTGGAAAGTCTCCTAGTGGACTTGACAACAACCTGTGTTATGCAACTGGCACAACCTTGCCTGCTAAAAGTGAAGAAGACTTGAAGTACATCCTGTACAAGTTCAAAGACTATAGTCTTCAGTATGGACTGCATCTCAACATCAAAAAAATAAAAATCTTCACCACTGGACCAACAGGCAATATCATGATAGATGGAGGAAAGATGGATGTTGTCAAAGATTTCATTTTAATTCAATCTATAATCATCATCTATGGAAGCAGCAGTAAAGAATTTTTTTTAAAGTATTGCATTAGGGAACACATCTGCTGTCAGGACCTCTTTAAATGGCTGAAGAGGAATGATGTCAGTTTAAAGACTTATATGCACCTGATCCAAAAGATAATATTTTCTGTTGTTTTCTACACATATGAACTTAGACAATGAATAAGGAAGAACAAACAAGAACTGATGTCTTCAGACTGAAATACTGAAAAATACTGAATGGACTATTAAAAGAACAATCTATTCTGGGAGAAAGTTTAGTCAGAGTGCTCTTAGGTTAGCAGACTTAAGAAAGAAATCAGAGAGAACAAAAGAGAAAGCTTAAAGCAGCCTTATGGGTGGGGGCTCCTGGGTGAGGTTCCTTATTCTGAAGATGTAGACTGAGGAAGTCACTCTGTGAATTTATTAGGGAGGGTTTGGGTTTGTTTTTTTAAAATTTTATTTTATTAATTTTAATGAACATGTACAGAGATTTTGGATTTCCATTCATGTTGCACTTTTTCTCTACCCCTGCACCTCCAGAGGGTTTTTATAATAGAGTCTTTAGGGATGAAAAGAAGGGACATTCCATTGTGATTTATGGTTCATCCAGTTAGTTCAGCAGGTGGGCGGGCCCGTTCACTCTTCTTGTCTACGTGTGTATTCTTTGAATTCTTCAATCTCCCCCTTGGACCCCTGCCTGGACTAACAGGTGCTCCTGAGAGACAGGGTATTAATTACACATATTTATTTTAAAGGTCTTCAAAAATGTTAAACAGTGGGGGGGGGTGGGATCTAAAAGTTATAAAAAAATAAGACTCAAGATTTTGTTCCTTCATAGTAGAGAGTTGAGTGGAGTTGTTGACAATTAACAGATAAAGATCACATCTGGCAGGAACCTGTAGGCTTTCTAAACAGTCTCTTGGATAGTTAGAAGATGATACAATAACACTTGACATAAATATTCAGAGAGACAGAGGGGAGGGACGGTAGTTACTCTGCCACATGATGATCACCAAGGAGCCACAGAACACGGACCTTCTTTTAGCACCAACAGAAAGAAAGCATTCCTCTAGAGCTGGCCTCCTGAATTCTGCCTTCTAGCCCCCTAAACTGTGAGGAAATGATTCTTTATTACAGCAAAGAAGACAGAGAGAGAGAAAGAATGTGAGCAAGAGAGAGCGAGAGCGAGAGAGCGAGAGAGTGAGAGAGCGAGAGAGAGAGAGAGAGAGACGGAGAGAGAGGAGACCGAGACTCAGACTTAAAACTGTTCAAGATCACCCACTTACGTAAACTGAAGTGCTTACCGAATGCAAAACCACAGATGAGTCTTGAAATAAAACCCCAGTATTTCATAAAAATGAGAAGGCAGTCGGTCAATCCACTCAAGAATGAAAAATATGTCAGGTCACATCAATGATTAATTTTCAAAGGGATCACATTTTCCCCTGAGGCCTTCTTACAACCACTGTGAGCAGGTCCTATCCTCTTTCAGGCCATCTGCTGGTTACTTCTTTTTAAAAACAGCTCCTGACACCAATCAGTGCTATCACTTAACCTATTACCTTCCCTGATTCGCTGCCCTCCGTAACAGAAGGAGTTTAAATAATTTATTTCAGTCAAATAGCTCCTACTCATCATTTCCTGTTCTAACCCAGGGACACACTCAAATGTTATTTTCATTCCTCAGTATGCAGTTTTCTACTTTAAAGAATCAGAAACTATTAATGCGCCCCATTTCCTAATCTTTTTGATAAACTGTTCGTGCTCAGGAGTCAAGTTTAAGGTGCTTAAGCCCAAATTGTGTATGAAAAGTGGTTCTTAGTGACTCTAAGTGAAGGATTTGCAGAACATTAGAATTTTACAAATAGAAAAAGACATTTCAGTGAGTTTGTCAAGCAAGTTTTATGAGAATTTGTATGTGATGGGTGACTATGATACAGATTAACTTGTCTACACCATTGATTTCAGCATCATAGTGCATTTAACCCAAGTAGTACTAATCTTACACCCAGCTTTTAAGTAAAAAACAAAACAAAACAAAAAAACCCTCCAGAATTCAACTGCTGCAAGCTTGAGATTCACCCTCAGACAGGTAGGTCCCAACCAACTTTTTTTTTTTTTAATTTTTTTTTTCCAACTTTTAAATACAAAGGTTTACCTCAACCAGGCCCAGATTGTGTGTATAAGAGGACAATGAATAAGGATGACGGAAGAAGAATTAAGGCCTTTGAGCTGTGGGTTTTTTTTCTTTTTCTTTTTTTTTTAAATTAATTTAGTTTGTTTATTTTTCATTTCAATGAACATCTACAGAGATTTTGGAATTCCATTCATTCATTGTTGCACCCTTCT
>NW_006399905.1:3074852-3104826 GCF_000299155.1 Elephantulus edwardii | reverse complement strand
CCGTAAACATATTTCATCCAGTTTTTCTCAGTCTTACCCCCACCCCAATGCCAGCCTCATTCTACAACAGTGGCACCATATAGCATTTGTCCCTTTGAGCTGTGGTTTTGAGAAGAGCACTGACCATACTATGGAATGCCAGGAGAACAAATGGGTAAGTCTTGGAGAGGGTGCAGCGGGAGTGTTCTTTGGAGGCAAGAATGATGAGGCACTGCCTTGCATACTTCCGGCATATTGTAAGAAGGGGCTATTCCTTGCAGAAGGACACGATGCTGGAGGGTGGAGCACTGGCAAAGGAGAGGAAGACCCTCAGCCAGGTAGATTGAGACAGTGACTACTGCAATGGGCTCTTATGTGTCAGGAAGTGTGAGGATGGCGCAAGATACAGTAGGGTTCAGATCTTTTGTTCACAGGGTCGCTATGAGTCATAATTGACTCAATAGCACCTAACAACAACAAGTACTAATCTATGCCCCGCCCTCCCGAAAGTTTATGTAAATTCAACAGAGCATAGATAGGGACAAACCAGCAATGTGTAAGATCACTTTGAGATAAAGTTGAAAAATGAGTGAAGCTCTTTGCTGCAATATCATATGTGATACACTGTGGTTGTTAGATGCCATCAAGTTGATTATATAACTCATGTCAACCCTATGAACACCACATCTGAACCTTGCCCTATCCTCACCATCCTCACCATATCTGAAATGCCTGAGCCCATTGTTACAGTCACTGTATCAATCCACCTTGTTGAGTTTTCCTCTCTTTCTCTGACCCTCCACCTTTCCCTGGATGATCCTCTCCTGTTTGAGGACTACCCCAAGTCACCGTAAGGCAATCCTACAGGTTGAAGAAACATCAGGTAGCATCAATGTTCAGTCTTCTTTCCCAGCATGAGCTTTCTAGATGGAACGAAGCCATAGCTTACCTTCCAGCAGATCTTGAGAAGCTGTAAATCACACAGGAGGAAACTACCTATCTTTCTCCCCAAAGAGCAGTTGGTGGATTTGAACCTTGTGTCTTTGCATTGGCAACACAACTCCTTATGCTACTTTTTGCTGCTGTGCACTGTGGAGTCAGAGCTAACTCATAGCCGACCCTCCAGCTGACCCTCTAACCCTTTCAGAGTCAGTTAATCGCATGGGAGTTGACTGCCTATCCTCCCTTGGAAGAGTCGGTGGTTTCAAACCCTGTGCCTTTGGAATTGCAGCGCAGTTTCTTACCTACTAGGCCACTGGAGCTCACTTTCTTAATACAGGATTATTCTATACACAAGAGAAATGTTATTCGATGTTCTTTTTAATGTCTGTTTGAGAATTCCAATCACCTTCTGCAGATTTCAAAGTTTCAGGGTTAAAAACATTTAGTCAAGAAACTGTTCCTTAGATAATCAAGTCCTTCCAGACTTAATTTTTCTTATAACTGCTTTATAGAGAAATAAATCAGATAGTATACAATTAGCCTATATGAAGAATATCCATTCAGTGGGTTTTGACATATTTAAAAAATTATGTAATCATTACCACTACCAATTCTAGAACATTTTCATTATCTCCAAAAGAAACTCTCAAAGTTAGTAGGAGCCCTCACTTCTTCCCATGCAGCCACTAATCCGTTTTCTGTCTCTATGGATCTGCCAATTCTTAACGTCTCACATAAATAAAATCATTGCAAGATATATGGTTTTTGTGGCTCACCCTTGACAGGGTACAGACCTAACACTTTCCTGTCACTCTCTATTACCGGAAAATGTTTTAGTTTTCCTTTTTCAACAAGTTTCTGCCTTTCATTGGTTCCAGCTTTTACATGTTTTACTTACATTTAATTCACCTTTTCTCTTTCATTAATAACACGGACTTACGATCCCCCTGAGTGAATATGAATGGTAGCAATTGCAAAGGACTTTTGTTTTCTGTTAAGTCACTCAGTGGCACTACAGGGAAATGTGTAATATTGTCTCGCTTGTGGCAGTTCTGAAAATAGCTTAAGAGTTGTAAGTCTGAGCCTTATTGGACCAGTGATATTAAAAGTCGCCTTCTTGTAACATTTTATGAAAAGAAATAACAGCAAAATGCACCCAAGAACATTTCTTCCAGCTTTGCTGTAATTAGCTCCTCATTTCTCTGGCTAATGGCCTGATTATTTGCCCTTTTCTAGTGGGTCCTTTGCTATTTTCACAGCTGAAGGCTCTGTTTGCTTATTTCTATTCTTAGATTGCAGGTGATAATTGTCTCCTTATCAGGCTTTGCTACTTGCTCTCCAAGGCTTTTCTAAGTTTTTCTTAGCTTTTCTTTCTTCACTGTTTTTCTTTTTTGGTGACTCCAAATTCCATTGAGCAGGACATCCCATTGACTTAACTACAGGTGTCCATGCTTTCTTAAAGGAATTTATCTTAACAGAGAATAAGCAGTTAAGATGTGTCAAGGCACGGTGAAACACCCTGACAACAGAGCAGTAAATGGTATGAATATGGCCACGAGGTCATAGTGCAGTGTGGGAAATCAATCGTAAACTACTAATCAGCTATACAAGTAAATGAATACTTGAAAATTATGATAACTGCTATGAAGGAAAGTTACAGGAGACTATGAGCAAGTAAATCCAGGAACCTTGGAGAGATAAGGAGATCGAGAAGGTCGCCTGGAGGTGGTGACAGGGAATCTAAAGGTAGGAGGTAGTTTGGAGATGTGCGAGATTATTTTAAGGAGAAGACCTAGCATTTAGAATCCCCTGAGGTATTAAACAGTTCATATTAATAAAAATAATAACTGGGTTAGCAAAAATAAAACATGTAGTGTCTTCACTATTGCTGTTAGAAGCAGCTATTGGAGAGCTTTCGATTGACGTATAAAACAAACAAACCCACAGCTGTCGAGTTGATCCCAACTCATAGTGACCCAGCAGCACAGACGAGAACTGCTTCGTATTATTCCCAAGGCTGTGAATCTACATGGAAGCAAACCACCACATCCTTCTCCTGTGGAGTGGCTGGTGAACTTGATCACTGACCGGGCGACAAGCAACTGAGTTCTTTAACTCACCAGAGACAATGTCTGATAAAGGCACAACTAATATGGTGTCTAAAGAATCATTTAACTGCCTGTTGTAAGATCACAGCCTTGAAAATCCAATGGAGCGACTAATTTGGCAACAGAGTGTTTTCGTGGTTACTTGTCAGACACCCAAAAGTCCTTTGCCATTCTGTTTCCCTATCTCTCAAGTTCCCAAGCCAGGTTGCTTACCAGAACAGCCTTGGCCATCTTTGAAAACGTACGGTCTGCGGCTCAATTTCTGAATGACTGGATTGGAATAACTCAGAGGGAGACTGAGGTGATCCACGTTAGGGGACAAAATCAAAAGCTTGCCAGGTTGATTATGAGAGTGTTAGGAAAACAGCTTAATTTACTCATAAGAAAACAAACAACTGCACTTTTCTCTAACAGTGTTGGCGGCAATGTGTGATTTACAGTGAATGAAAGAGGACGGATGGAATTAGACCAGTCTGAGCAAAATGTCCATGTCCACTTTCAAGCTCAATGAGATTCTGCTCAAAATAAGGTGGACTGTCTACTCTTTCATCAGATTTTCACCAAGAACACCAGGCATCAACATCAAGAGGAGGCTTGATAATCCAGAAAAATATGTAATTACAACTTGTGTACAAGGGTAAATTGAGAGCTTAAAGAAGATATTTCTAAAGGGGAAATAGGGAAACTAGCTACCTGTGCTTTAAATTTGGGGACTGAGAGACTTCCACTCAACTTTGAAGTAAGCCCGGAGTAAATGAGTCCATGGAAAAATGGCTAATGGATAAGCTTTAACAGTCTCTCAGGAGAACTCCCTGAACCTGCTTTACCTAAGGACTGAACGTGGTATTAGTAGAGCACATCTTTCTATCAGTCACTTGTGAAATTTGAATACTACATAAGAAACAGAAAAGCTACTAACACATTTGTGCTTTAAGTCGCACATGTTCACCATTTGGATATTTCACACATGGCATATTTAAGGGTAAATTTATGAAGATCAAGACCATCAGTTAAAAAAGGCTTCCCCAAGTCCTACCATGAATTTTAGAATCTCTGGGCACACAAGATGTCCTAGGGGTAGGGCGTATTATGTTGCACTGTTAAACAAAAGATTGGCAGTTCAAATCTGCCAGGCTCTCCGAGGGAGGTCGACGGGCAGTTGTTATAGTTTGGAAGCCCAATGGAGGAATGTTAGGAGGCAGAATTGACGGCAGTGGATTTGAGTAATGGAAATGGTTCATGTGCTTGGCAGCCATTTTAAAGGTTGGAAGTTCAAGTCCATGCAGAGTAGCAGTATACTGAAAAATCCATCATTTGTGTCCTCTCTGGAGGACAGCTCTCCTCCGACACAGATGGGGCGGCCAGAACACAGATCTAGGTGTATAATCAGTGTACTACTGAAAGTACTGCAGGATGATCAAGTACTAGAGTAGCAATGAGTCTAATTATGGTGAGACAATGAGCCAACGGCCCTTATCAGGCCCCTAGGCACTTTCAGCTCTCACCCAGTACTGAACAGTGTGTGATCTGTGCCCTACAACCTCTCCATTAGAGTCTTTACCCTGTCACTGAGCAAAAGGTGTTTTGCAATATGCCTAAATCTATGTCAAAATCTTGCAATGGTTTACCAGCAAGATACTGTCAGCCATTACTGCAGTCATTAAAACTCTTCAGGACATTCTCCACCAACATTTCCAACTTCATCACCCACTGAGTATCCTTGGTTCCCCACATTCTGGGTTTCTAAATTCTCATAGTCCCCTCAGTAACTCTGACAGTCTGTCAGTTCCTCTGAGATCTTGCTGTTAACTTCTTTTGATTACCTCTCTCTTTTCTGCCTAGCTAATGCTTACATCCTCCAGGGTAAATTAAAATGTGACTACGTTAACCGTGAAACTTCCCAAGCCTCTCTCATAAGAAGCACATGGTTACCGGGACACACATCTCCCACTCCTTTTGACAGTTTTGGTGCAGGACTCCACCCTACTCAGCTCTTTCTTTCACAGGGCTGACTCCTCCCACAAAGACTCAACAGCCTTGGAATCCAATGAAAGGTCACTATTATTCAGAGTCTACTAGACACCAGTGGCTTTGTTTGGTTTATTTAACACACAATAAAAAGTCAACATGGATAAGTACAACAAAAACAGCCGCTTCTGAAACATTTTTTTTCATAACTTTTTTTTTTAACTTTAAGACTGTTCTCCAGTTTGAATGATCACAATCCTTAGCCCCAGAGACTCCACAATGAACATGCCATGCGAGTTTTCTTAGCTCAGTAAAACCTCGGGACTGTCTTCCAGGAAGGACCTGGCCTGTGCTGCCACAACTACTGTCATCATCTGGCTGCAGGAATTATTTTGTTTAAAAGTTTTACAAGCCATTATTTGAAGAATGAAAGCTTTAAGGGTTAAATCAATGTCATTCCATCTTAGTTTACTTGCTTTATCAATGAAGTAGAAAGCTGCAAACACACCTTATTCTCTAAATGAGAAAAATATTTCAAGACTAAGCACATGGGAATGACTTGTAATCAAACCCAGAGACTCAACAGGTGATAGTAAGAGTACTAAAAGGAGAGTAAAGTAGTCAAGTGAGTATTTACTGGATGAAAAGAGCTATGCTGCTCAAATACGTAAATTTCATATACATATACATAAACGTACACATAAACGGAAGTGTTGCTGAGCACATGTACAGCACAGCTGCTAAGACTGACAGCCCAATAATCTGATTGCTGTTGTTTTTGTTGTTGATTGCCTTCAAGTTGAGCAGGACTCACAGAGATCCCAAGAACAAAAGGCCTGAAGCTCCTCCACAAATATTGACATTTATCCAAGTTCATAGTTTCTGGAGGCATGTTATTTAGGAAGTAGATGCCACTCCTGCTTCTAAGACAATCTGATTACCTGGGTTCAAAACCAGCTCCACTGCCATCTCTGTGTGCAGTTCCTTACCTTTCTGTTACTAAGCTTCTTTGTAAAATAAGAGCCTTACAGAGACCTGCACTATGGGATTGTTGTCAGCATCAAAACAGGTTGTTGTTGCTGTGAAGTCTAGTTTGTTTCAACTCATTGTGACCCCATATAGGCCAAGTAAAACCGTTTTACAGAATTTTCAAGGCTAGACTTTTCCAATGTAGATTGCTGGCCTGTTTCCCAAGATGTCTCTGGGAGGTTCAAACCTCCAACCTAGAGGCTGGGAATCAAGTGCTTAATTTTTAAGCCACTCAAGGACTCCATTCTAAAAGGTAAATAATCCTTTCAAAAGGCTAAAAACCATGTGTACTATAAAGTCAGGTTTCAGAAACGTTAGGTTATGTTTGTATTATTAATAATAGGCACGTCCTCCAACAGTAAAGCTTCATCCTCTTAGATAAGACCACCACCAAATATGCTGTACTAATATTTTTGCTGCTCTCAATGTTTCTATAATTTATGTGGTTCTTGCATATGTTTCTTACAAAAGTTTCCTTGGATAAATTTCAGTTTGTTCAGAATAATTTTTAAGGCTAATAAAAAGCAATATTGGTGAAGGTGAAGACAGTGTTTACTTTGTTTAATTTTATTATTGCGTGGAGTTTCCAGCTCCATATCCCCCATCAACAGGTGTGTCAGAGTCACTGAGACTGGCTCAGGATGGAGCAGGCTTCAGAGCTGTTGTACATAGGGTCACTATGAGTTGCAGGCAACTCAACAGCACATAACAACAATATCCTTGAATGTGGGTGCCCCTTAAACACTTTCCTGGTCCTCTTTTCCCTCCTCTCGCTTGACTTCCGAAGGCTCTCATTCCTCTCATAAATGCAGTATTATCTATATGGAGATGATTTCTTCATCTGATCTCTAGCTTCAGTTTTTCTCTTGAACTCCAAGACATGGTATTCAACCGTAAATGGACATTTTCCTGCACATGTCTGTCCCAGGCACAAATATCTTACTTCTCACATTTTTTTTCGTGCACATTATCATCATCCCTGTCCTGTTCTTCCCAAACCTGAATCACCTTTTATCTTCCTCATGTTAATGAGGAGCCACTCGGGTCTACAATTTCTCTTCATCTCTCCCCATCCAGCAAGTCTTTTCCATCCTGTGTCATTACAATCACATGAATCCAGCTCTCCTTCACTGCCACGGTCTCAGATTAGTGTGGCCTCCATTATACCTCACTTGGACCATTGTAAGTGCCACTATCTGTTCCCTCAATTTCTAGTCTTTCCCCATTCACTTTGTGGTAGAGAGATCTTCTGAAAAGATAAATTTTATCATAAATCCTCACTTTATTGAAATTCTTTTTATTGGTTACCCTTTAAGTAATAACAAAATGCATTTAAGTAGTAACAAAATTCATCAGAGCCTACAAAACTCTCCATGACTCACCACCGGTGCAGCTGTCCAGCTTGTGTCCCTCTTGTCAGCTCTCTCTTCCTAGCTACTCACAGTCACTTGTGGTTCTCTGCATTTGCTATCAGCACTCATATCTTTCTCACTCAGTCACACTGTTTCATTTTCTGGGAGATTGCATCCAATTTACCCTTTAAGAGACAATTCAGATGGTGCCATCTCACTTCCTGCTTTCCGGTGGTAAAATACCACATTATAATGTAAAATACCATATAATGCCATGATGTTTTATGGATTCCTTGATTACAAAACTGTAATATCATGCTGTCACATATCTTAACTATTTGTCCTCTTCTTAAGAAAGGAGACTATACTTTATTCTGATTAGACATAATCTCCTAGTGCCTGGCATCATAACTGGCATAAAGTGATCACTTGAAAAATGTTTGTTGAAAGAATGAACATTTTGTTCTGTAAGACTATAAACCTCAGGTAGTTCCTTTGAAAAACTTTGACAACAGTTTTTGGTGGCAGCTCTAGGGAAGGGGTGGTGGGCTCCATGTCCAGCCATGAAGGCTGCAAGAACACGACCCTAAAACAACCCAAGAAGCAGGCCAAGGAAATGGATGGGAAAGGTAAAGCTTTCAAGAAGAAACAAAAAGAAGAACTGAATAAACCTGAGGAACTAAATAGAAGGTTGAGAGTAAAGGACCGCGACCATGGGTGGAATTAACAAACTTCGCAAAAAAAAATTGTTCTTTGTGACTGAGGAAATGATGAGCCTTACTTCTGTTCCTAATTAAAACATCTGGACTCTTTGATATCACATCTGTTGTCACCTAAAGTCAGAATGAGGTGTTGTCTTGGAGTTTGTTGTTTTGGTTTGGTGTGGTTTTTTTCTTTGTTTTATTTTTAAGAATAAACCTTTATAAAATAATGAAGGAAAAGAAACTATATTATGGTCCACCACCTCTTCAGTTCTCACTCAGCCATTCCAATCTTAGTTGGGCAGTCAACGTACACGTAGTGCAGAATCCTGGCAGAACCTGCTCTTTACTCTTTGTTTTGCCCAGAATTCCATACCATCTGAGGTGAAACCAACTCATTTGAAATGATAATTTAAAAATAACCCCCAAAAAACCAACCCCAAACCCACACAACTGATAACTAAGAGATCTAGGGTTTTAAGTTGAAAAGTAAGTCAAAGGATATTGCTATGAACCATCAGATTATCTATTTAATTTAGAAAGGTGTATCATAGTCATCTATATTTCAAAGTTTGCTTAAATACATATGTGATTCTGTAAGACCACTATATAAGGCCACCATCTTACAAGTGACTATCAGAAATTAGACATAAGTAAAACTTTGTAGAGAAAGTTATTTTCTAAGAAGGAATTACTTTAAAGAGGTGAAAATGAGGCTTAAAGAAAAATAAGAATTTAGCATTCACTTTCTTATATATTAAATATTAAGTGTGTATTATTTGCCTGACATGTTTTACCCAAGCCAAAGTATTCTCAGTTGCTACATGTGCATGTGAAAACTGAGCATTGAATAAAGAAGATGGCAGAATTGATGCTTTTAAATTGTGATGTTGGCAAAAAATAGTGAATATACCATGAATATTGAATATAATGCCAAAAAGAATAAATATGTGGCGGCTGAGCCTCCATCCCATTTACTTGAGCATGTTATCACGAGAGGTGTGTCTCTGGAGAAGACATCCTACTTGGTAAAATATAAGGTCAACAAAAGAGAGGAAGAAGTGCTGGGTAATAGGGATACAGTCATCAGAAGAACCGGTACAGTTAATAACAGTCTGAGCATTAGGTAGCCAACATATGCCTGACGAAAATGGTCACTTTCAGGGATTTTATAAACTCAGCGTTACCCCAAAAGAAGAGCTCTTATTGAGACATTTCCCCTTCTGATTTCTAAGGTAACTGTGTGAACTAGTTCAGAAAACGGAAAATTCCACCATTACAGAACTAAATATGTTCTATAGCCATCAACCCTACTTTGAAACCTTCCTTCTTACTTTTTTTTCAGAGTGTTTTTTCTCATCTCTTGATTTGTATAGTTATTAACTGGCAGACTATAATTTCTGTAAAACATGGAAGGACCTTTCATTCAGGTGGGCCAATCAGAATAACCCTACTAGGATGACTTAACAGTTCACTGTCAGTTATAGGTGTCAGGAAGGAAAGTCTCAGCTTTGTAATCATAGTCAATGGTAAAGTGCTTAAGTGTCCTGTGGGAATTTTCACCATCAGATGCTGAGGATAACATTGTGCAAAGACAGCAAAGTCACAAGGTGACACTAGCAAAGGAGGAAGAGTCCTGAAGATGCCATTGGTTGCCTATCTATTTCTGAGACTGCTAGGGGCTTTGCAGGGACAGAAAGTGCAAAGGGTTAAAATGTGGAACACAGTTCTCTTTTGACACACACAGAGTTGCCAGTAAGTCAAAGTTGACCTGATGGCAACTGGTTTTTCTTATCGGATGATCTATCTCTGTTTTCATGTATTTATATATTAATCTATTGCCTTCCACTATTTGGAGATGGATTTCTGTCACTAAGAACTCAGAATGCTAGACAATACACTATGTGCTGTTCTGACATGTTTGTAGTTGAACTGTTTGTTCTAAAGCATTGTGAAGTTGTATTTAGAACTCAGAGAACTTCTAAGATCTTTGTCTTCAAACAATTGCTCAGTGAAATAAGAATGGAAGTAGAGGTAAGGGATGGACATAAGGCTTTCATTGCTGCCATACCAAAGACACGATGGGCAATCTCCTCCAGTGCAATGTATAGCCTCTGAAAATTCTCTAGAGGGGTAGCTATAAGTCAACTGTCACTGGGCAATGGAACATAACGACAGCTTAAGCTATCTATTACAATTACAGCAGAGTTAATGCCCAGATAATAGGGAGCTGCTGTGCTAACTTAAATACCATGGCTCTCCGACAGAGCAAATCTACCAGCTTCTTTGCAGAACAAAGATGAGCAGTCTCCTTCCATGCAATTTACAGCCTCTGAAACCCAATGGAAGGTCAGCTATGGGTTGATTCTGACTGTAGGGCAGTCAGTTTGAATATTTTAGAATGTGTAAACAAATGCTTCTTGCTCTTCATTGCCATCAAATCAACTCTGACTCATGAGGCCTCCATAAGACTCGCTAGGCTGCTGTCTTTAAAGGAGCAGACTGTCTGCCGTATTTTCTGAGGTACCTCTGCGTGTGTTTGAACCAGCAACTTGTGGTCAAGTAGTTCAGTGCTTAATCATATATGGTACCCACAGGCTTTTAAATATATGCGGAAGGAGTGAGACAGAGAAATTTATTATAAAATGTTTAAAAATTGATACAACATCTTGAACTGCTCCCAGTTTCTTTTCTTGTTTACTCCCTGCCTTCACCCACCAAACTCTGCAACTTTGTGCTTTCCCGCCCCTCCCCACCCTCAGTTCCCCTGTCCTCCTTCTCTTCTGCCTTTGGACTTTTATAAACATCTGCTTAGTTATCTTTATATTTTTATAATAATAGTCTATGCAGTATTTGTTCTTATGAAATTGAATTCATTTGTGCAGCGTAATGTTCTCCAGCCTCTCCCATGTTATATAGTATTTTACAAAATCATTATTCCATAGTAGAATTCCTTTGTGTGAATGTACCACAATTCCTCAATCCATTCATTTGTTGATGGACATTTGTGCTGTTTCCATTTTCTTGTGATTAACGCTACTATGAAGCTCATTGTACAAACCTCCCTTAGTGGCTCAGTTCTATTTTCCTTAGGGTAAACTGTTTTCCAAAGTGGTTGTACCATATTACAATGCCACCAGCAGTATATGAGAGTTCCCATCTCTCCACATCCTCTCCAACATTTATTGCTTGCTATCATGTTAAACCTTGCCACTACTACTAGGGTGAGATGGTATCTCATGGTTTTCAGTGGCATATCTCTTATTGCCAGTGATTTGGAGCATTTCTTCATGTGTTTGTTGCCCATCTGAATGTCTTCCTCTGTGAAAGATCTTTCCATGTCTTTTGTCCATTTAGTAATTGAGTTATCAGTCTTTTCCTTGTGGAGGCCCTGTAGTATTGTGTAAACTTTCATTGTAAGACCCTTGTTTGAGATGGCATTGCCAAGTGTTATTTTCTCAGTCAGTAGGTTTTCTTTTCACCCTACTGGAAAAAGTTTTTGACGCATACAGGGACTTAATCTTTAGAAGGTCTCATTTATCAATGTTATCCTCTCCTGTTTGTACATTTCTGGCTATATTTTTCAGCCTATTTATACTGTAATAACTTGCCTCCGGAAACCCTATGAACCTGGAGAAAGGATGAAAGAAACCCAAGCGTTGAGGACTCTCCTTCATAGGGTTGCTATGAGTTCGCCTGCCACTCGAAGGCACTTAACAACAATAACATCAACATAGAGAGAGAGATCAGCTGGCCCAGTGGACAGAAAGCGATGCTAGTGGGTGACTTTTAATCCATGGCCCTCAGGCTTATCTTTCATTGTTTTTGTTCAGACATTCCTCTAGGTCATATAGCCCTGGTGTACAAGTTGCGGTACCGCGGTCACTTGTGGTTGCTGTGAGGCTGAACACTGTGACACTGATGTGTCAAATGCATTCATGGTAGGTTACCCAATGTGGACAGAGAGTGAGGTGGAGCTCCCTGATTAAAACAAGCTTGGAAGGAGGAGTGGCATCCACTTCCATAATAGCTTGCCTCCAGAAACCCTATGAACCTGGAGAGAGAATGAAAGACACCCAAGCATTCGGGCCTCTCCTTCATAGTGTCGCTATGAGTCACCTATGACTTGATAGCACTTAACAACAACAAAAACAACACTTATACTGTACACTAAAGCTTCTAAATTTGGTCCCATTTTGTCTTTTATTGTCTTTATGGTTTTGGGTTTTATCCCCATGTCTCTGATCCACTTTGAGTAAGTTTTTGAGTATGGTGTGAGGTATGGATCCTGCTTTGGCTTTCTGCAGGTAGAAGTCCAGTTTTGTCAGCACGATTTGTTGACTTTTCTTTTTTTTATTGTTAATACATGATTTAAGCTTTATATGTGCTGGACCCTTTTTTAAAACAAAATAATCTTAATAAAAATGCCATTCTTATAACTTTAGTAAGAACTTCTGTCTTATATTAAATCTGTACAATATTGTGTTTTTTTGTGACTAGCTATATTGAACAAGAGCTGGCATGGAGTTACAAAGAACATTAAAAGTTAATGAAAAATCAGCCCTGTATATGCAGAACCACCAAAAAAACAAGTTAAAGGGGGGGAAAGTAATTACGTTGTGCTAGTTCCAGTTAAGACTTAGGTAATTATTCTGTATTTGAAATTTAGATCACTTTCTTCCCTGGATGCAATTACCCATTAGACTTAGTAATTCACATTTTTCATGTCAGGCTAGCAAGGACTCCAAAATGCAGGAGTAAGCCTAGAAGAGTATGAAAAGAAAAAAAAATTAAATAAATTTGATGCATGTGGAAGCAAAAGAATGTATGAAAACATCAGCTTTTATTGTACACTCTAAACACTGGCTGGAATATCAAGGCTCTCTAAATTTAGATATAATACAAAAAAGAGATAGGTATGAACTCAATGCATCCCTAGGAGCTCTGATGGCCTAGTAGTGAGACGTACAGCTGCCTGAAGACACATGGTTTGGATTCGCTAGATGCTCAGCATGAGAAAGATGAGCAGTCTCCTCTTAATGTGATTTACTCTCTCTGAAAACCTACCGGAGGGTCAGCTAGGAGTCAGTTCTGACTTGAGAGTAAATAACAACAACACGCCTCCACTTTGACTTCTACTAAAGGGAAAAATACTGAAAGAAAAGAGGTGTAGGTAAATGAAAGTGAAAGCATTTCCAGAATCAGAAGGAAACCTGAAGAACTTTTGTCATACCGTTTTCATGGTCAAGGTCTGGAAACATATCTAGGTGAGCTGAGGGCTTTGGCTAAGGCAATATAGCTACGTAATGGGAGTTCCCTTGATGTTAATCATGTGTTAATTTCCTATTCCAAAATATATAACAAGTGACATTAAAAGCAATTTATATCATAAGGAGATGATCAATATATTATCAAAAGGGACAGCACAGAGAGGTATAGAATTATCAGTGGAAACTAGAATTATGGGGAGGAAGTGAGGAAAGTGTGATTACGTTATTGTTGTTTGTTGTTGTTATGTACCGTCAAGTCGCCGCGACTCATAGCGGCCCTATATACAACAGTCCTAAACTCTGCTCTGTCCTGTGCCAATCGCACTGTCTCTGACACTCCCATCCTGATTATTCCAGTCACTGAATCAATCCACCTTATAGAGGGTCTTTCCCTCCTGCACTGTCCCTCCACCCTCCCAAGCATGATGTCCTTCTCCAAGGACCGGTCCCTCCTTACAACATGTCCAAAGTATGTTAGACGGAGCCTCAGAATCCTTGCCTCCAAGGAGCCACCCGGTTTAACCCTTTCCAGGACGAATCTGTTTATTTTCCAAGAAGTCCATGGTATTCTCAATACTCTTCTCCAGCACCACAGCTCAAAGGCATCAATTCTCCTTCTATCCTCCTTGGTCATTATCCAACTCTCTGATACATAACAAATGATTGTGAAGACCATGGCCTGTATCAAACGCACCTTAGTCTCCAGAGAGACACCATTGCTCTTCAGTACTTTGGAGAGGTCCCTAACAGCAGACTTTCCCATGGCAATGCGCCTTTTAATTTCCTGGCTGCTGGTGCCAAGACTGTTGACTGCGGAGCCAAGCAAACTAAAGCTGTGCACAATCTCAATCTCTTCACCATCCATCCAGATGCTGCCAATTGGTCCAGTGGTGAGAATCTTTGTCTTCCTGACATTGAGCCTCAATCCATATTGGAGGCTACAGTCCTTGCCACTCTGCAGCAGGCACTTCAGGTCCTCTTCAGTTTCAGCAAGCAGGGTTGTGTCATCTGCATAACGCAGATTGTTGATAAATCATCCACCAATCTAGACCCCACATTTCTCCTCATAGAGCCCAGCCTCCCGGATAATCTGTTCTGCATATAGGTTGAAAAGAGATAGGATGCATCCCTGGCGTACGCCCTTCCCAATTTTGAACCATGCAGTGTTCCCTTGCTCTGTTCTGACGACTGCTTCCTGGTCCAAGTATAGGTTTCGCATTAGCACGATCAAGTGTTCTGGGATTACGTTATAGATCTTAAAAATTAAGCTTTAGAACAAAGTGTGTATGAATGGTTGAATGAAGAAATAGTTTTGCTTTGTAAATTATCACTCAGTTCCCAATTAAGCAGGAAAAAAGCAAAATAAATTTACCAAATATGATATAAAAAATTTGTACCTTTCTAATAAAAATACATTTAATCAGAAATAAGCATACATATAAGCAAAATTACATCATATACCTTTTCCCAATAGTTTAAGCTCTTATATGGCATCTTAAGCCTAATCAGGAGCCTCAGAGTAAGTAATTTGGAATTAGATACTTTCCATTTTTAATAGACATTGGATCATGTAGAGAAAAAAAGAGATTTTTGTTTTATAATCCTATAAATAAAGCATGTCACAAGTTTGGTTGAGTTAGTTTTTACCAGAGCAAAGTAAAAAGAGTAAAAAAGTCTGGAGAGACCTACAAAAGAATAGCGAGGAATGGTGAAAACAAGGGAAGATTTACTCAATTTCCCTTGACACCTTATTAGTTCTTGGAATTGCTGGTGAGCAGCGTGCCCCAAAGCAGGCATAAATACTGTGGTAATAGAAGAAACTGTTTTTTATGGACTAATGTCAGAGCATGATCCACTAGGATGTGAAGAAATGGTCAATGTCTGGAAAAAAGGCTACTCCGGTAACTGCTACCTCCACCTTAATAGGAAACTGGGTATCTGGACAGTCAGAGTGGACCAAGCAGAAGGAATACTGTCACATCCTCGTACACTCCCTCTCAGAGGAATCCTCTCTGTTCTCAGTGGTCCCTGGTCATCATTGGTTGACTAAATTAATGACGATCTGGAGAATATACCACCGACAGATGTGTGCCCTGCATTAAATTATAGGAAGAGACCCAGTGAGATGGCAACACCACGGTTTGAAGCTAAGATGACAATTTACATAGTAGTGCTATTTACTGAAGATTAAAATGTGTGTACGTACGTGTGTGTGTGTGTGTGTGTACATATGCAATCCTGAAAAGCATGAAGTTCAAAGCTACCAGCTGCTCTGCGAGGGAAAGATAGGCAATCGCCTCTTGTGCAATTAACTGCCTCTGAAAACCCACTGGAGGGTCAACTATGTGTCAGTTCTGACTCTATGCTACACATATATAAATACATCTATATGTTGTTGTTTTCTTTCATTATTATTGGCTCCTGTTCAAACAGTACTTCCTGAAATTTTTTCTATGTCAATTCATTCTTTCTGGTTCAGCGACTGTGTATTCCCTCCATCTTTTGATGCTTTCTGGGTCATTCAGTATATTGCCCATTGTATCGTTCAACATTACGACACGAAGCTTAAATTTGTTTTTCAGTTCTTTCAGCTTGAGAAATGCAAAGCCAGCCTTCAGTTTAGGTTGCGTCTCAATATCAAGAAGACAATGATTCTTATCATTGGACCAATACGCAGTGTCATGATGAATGAAGAGGAGACTGAAACTGTCAAAAGCTTCATCTTGCTTGGATCCACAATTAACACCCTTGGTACAGCAGTCAGGAAATAAGGAGATGCACTGCACTGGGAAAATCTGCAGTTAGGGACATTTCCAAATTATTCAGGAGTAGTGATGTCAGTTTGAGGACTAAAGTACGTATGATTCAGGCCATAGTCTTTCCTATTACCAGCTATGCATTCAAGACCTAGACAGTGAATAAGGATGACAGAAGAACTGATGCCTTTGAGCTGTGGTTCTGGAGAAGATCACTGGACGGCCAAGAAAACAAATAGATATGTCTTGGAGAAGGTGCAGCCAGAGTGTCCTTTGGAGGCAAGAATGATGAGGCTTCATCCCACATACTGTGAATATATTGCTAGGAGATGCTGCTGCTTTGAGAGGGACATGATGTTGGGGAGGTTGGAGGGTCAGCAAAGGAGAGGAAGACCCTCAACCAGATGAATTGACATGGTGACTGCTGCATTGGGCTCTTGTGTGTCAGGAAGTGTGAGGATGGTGCAGGACCAGACTAGGTTCAGGTCTCACAGGGTCACTATGAGGCCTACTCAACTCGATGGCACCTAACAACAACGTTTTTGTTATTTGCCGTCAAGTCAGAACTGTCCCTTAGCTGACCCTCTGGCAAGTTTTCAGAAGCAGTTAATCACATAAGAGGAGACTGCCCATCCTTCTCCTGTGGAGCAGCTGGTGGCCTAGAACTATGTGACTTCAGGATTGCAGTACAGCTTCTTGACACTAGGCCACCAGAGCTCCTCTACATACAAATATACACATCTATATACACATGTATCTTTATCAATTTATCTATCTATGTACACACATACACATATCTAAAACAACCCAATGGGTCTTCAACATCCAAATTGAATAAATTAATATTTAAGAATTGCAGATGCTAAAAATACTCCTGAGAGCTCATTTTCTTCTTAATCAAAAATTGCTTCAGGAAAGAAGGCCTCTTTGCCTTCTGGAATCCAACATAAGCCAAGTTAACTTGGCATCTTGGCAAAAATCAAGGGTAACCTAACTCTTGCCAATTGAAAACACAAAGCGTGAAATTTAAATGTAAAAGATACAGAGGGGAGATAAAAACATAAACAAACCCACATTTCCCATTATTGTGAATTTTAAAAAAAGAAAGAAAAGACATTCCTAATGCTATTTAAATTTACATTTCAATGAACTGTCCCTCAGTATAATGTGAATTCCTTTGGAATTTTTCAAGGACACAGCTGCCATCCCAAGCACAATTTGTTTGATGTAAAAACATTTCAGGACAGCAAGAAACAGAGTTAAAAAGCTATTAAATTTGTTCATTACTACTAGTTTTCCAGTGAAGGTGATAATCATTTCCTCGTCTCCTTTCGATTTTGCATAGCTCTTGAAAGCTCTTCCAAAACATAACAGCACCTTGCTTTTGGGGTATGAGATTGGAGGGTGCAGCAATGCCATTTTCCTTAGCCTGACATTATCAGCTACATCTTTGATCCAAAGTAAAAGGGGAGTCTCCACCTCATTTTCTGCCCGTGGTTCAGTAAATGGATGGCTGATTTCTGGTGATTATTGAATTGCTTCTGAGGATGGATCTGAAATGCAGGCACTGACCCTTAATGTCAGTCATAAAATTCTGCATCCAAAATTCAGAGGCAATTTTATTGTTTACAGTATATTTCTGGCAGTGTGATAATAAGCTAGTCCGATCTCTTTATGGATTTATCTCTCTCCCAAGCAAACTTAAAAGAAGGCTTAGTAAAACCTCCACTGGGTTATTGAATGCATGAAAGCCGACTGCTACTCTCGTATTCTCCTGTTATTAGGCAGTCTTCAGCTCTGTGCATCTGAAGTAAGTTTTAAAACGAAAGAATTTTTTCTTAGTGCTACTGCTGTGTCTTAGTAATCATTATGCAATGGAGCATGTAGCCACCAATGAGAATTCTCACCATAAAAAAGCATTCATAGTTTAGAAATATAAAATTATACATGCCTAATTTAATAAGGAACATAAAATATACGTGCCTAACTTAAACAAACTAGCAATGTGTAATAAAATGGTTTTAAAGTAGAGTTGGACAGCTGTTCCTAGGGCGCTGAAATACATAACTATTCCTGTCTATTGTTTTTTTTCTTTACAAACAACTATTAAATGAGGCTTCGCCCACCTGGCTGCTAATAAGCATGTGAACTTTTGTATTTACCATTGTGACGTTTTCATTAAGAGCATACTTAGGCATTTTCCCCAAGCACAGTGCTCAGCCCTTGGCTGAATCATGGAAAACCATTTCACCTTTGTTTATGCTCCCAGCCTGAATAATCCGAAGCATTCTTAAGGGCAATTTCTGGCCTTCCCAATCTTTGAAAAATTAATAAGGAACATTTTCTCCCCATCAGGATTCTTTACAAAATATGTAGCCAGCAGCCACCCACATAACAGTTAAATATCATTTTAAAGTTAAAAAAAATTGGCATCTGCACAGGAAAGATTTTGCTTTTCCTGAGATGGTTCCAAGGAGATGTGAAGCTTCCTGAGAGTGATAGCTGTGCATCTGACTTTTGTAAATCTGCACCCGCCGTCTTCTTTACCAGGGGTGGGCAACAGCTCAAAGGCTTAGTAACTCACCGCTGTGGAGTCAAATCAGAGCTTACCCTCCATTCGGTTTCTAAGGCTGTAAATCATACAGGAGGAGAGTGCACATCTTTTTCCCACGGAGTTGTTGGTAACTACCAGCACTCACTTGGGAGCTTTGGTGGTCTAGTGGCAAGAAGCTGTGTTGCATTCCCAAAGTCACAAGTTTCAAATCCACCAGCTGCTCCATAGTAGAAAGGCAATTTCCTCCCTTGCAATTGTCTCTGAAAACCCGCTGGAGAGTCAGCTATGGGTCGGTGTGACTTGACAGTACACAACAAGCAGAACTCCCTAGTACTTAACTACTAACCACAAAGTTGATTAGTCTGAACTTAACACTGATGCCACAGACTTGAGGCCTGTGGTCTGTGTTTGCCTTGAAAACCCTCCATAGCATACATAGCCCAGTTTCACTCTCTCCAGGATGAAGCTGTTCTCCTAGCAGTCCATGATATAGTTAACACTCTTCTCCAACACCACATCATCAATCCTCTATCATCCCCAGTCAATGTCCAGCTCTCTGATGCATAGCACGCAATTGCAAAGACTATGGCTGGGATCAGGAGCACCTTAGTCTCCAGACTGACGCTGTTGTTCTTCAGTACTTTGAACAGGTCCCTAACAGCTGACATTCCCAATGCAACTCGTCTCTTGATTTCCTGGCTGCTGGTACCAAGAGTGTTGATTGTGGAACCAAGCAAACTAAAGCAACTGTTAACAATCTCAATCTCTTCACCATCCATGCTGATGCTGCCAATTGGCCCAGTGGTGAGAATCTTTGTTTTCTTGATGTTGAGCTTCAATCCACATTGAAGGCTGCAGTCCTTGACCTTCTGCAGCAAGCGCTTCCGGTTCTCCTCAGTTTGAGCAAGCAGGGTTGTGTCATCTGCATAATGCAGGTTTTTGATGAATCTTCCTCAAATCCTGATGCCACATTCCTCCTTGTACAGCCCAACATCTTGGATGATCTGTTCTGCATACAGATTGAAAAGGTATGGAGACAAAATACAACCCTCGGGGACACCCTTCCTGATTTTGAACTATGCAGTGTCTCCTTGCTCTGTTCTGACAATTACCTCTTGGTTCAAGTATAGGTTCTGCACAAGCACAATCAAATGTTCTGGGATTCCCATTCTTCCCAGAGTTAACCACATTTTGTTGTGATCCACACAGTCAAAAGCCTTTGCATAATCAACGAAACACAGACATTCTTCTGGTCCTTTCTGCCAAGATCCATCCAACATTAGTTATACTATCCTTAGTACCAAAGCCACTTCTAAACCCAGCCTGCACTCTGTTGACATGTCGCTCCAGGCATCTTTGGATAATTTCAGCATAATCTTGCTTGCATGTGATACTAATGATATTGTTCGATGATTTCCGCACACTGCCAGGTCATCCTTCTTTGGAATGGGAACAAATATTGATTTCTTCCATCAGTTGGTCAGCTGGCTGTTCTCCAGATTTCTTGGCATAACTTAGTAAGCACATCCAGGGAAGCATCTGTTTGTTGAAATATGTCAGTTGCTTTGCTGTCAACTCCTGGAGCCTTGTGATACTGTTTGATAATATCCATGCTCTGTTAGATCACTTTTTTTTAAAATGGGAATAAATATGGAACTCTTCCAGTCAGTTGGCCAGGTAGTTGTCCTCCAGATTTATTGGCATAAAATGGCGAGCACTTCCAGGGCAATATCTGTTTAAATATGTCAATTGGTATTCCCTCAATTCCTAGGGCCTTGATTTTAGCCAATTTCTTCAGAGAAACTTGAACTTCCTCTTTTATCACATTTCACTCAATTTTAATGACACTATTACAAAAATACTGCAGGATAAATAAGTTTTGTAAAAGAAATTAATATCATAATATTGCTTAAACATACTTTTCTCAACATACAATTAGAAGTGAGGAATGTACCATGATAGTCTATTTGCTGTGCTAAATCAACCTGAGAATATTGAATTGGAAGTCTCCTAAAAGAGATACATCTATCATCTATCTATCTGTCTATCTATCTATCTGTCTATCTATCTATCTATCTATCTATCTATCTATCATCTATCTATCTATCTATCTATCTATCTATCTATCTATCATATATATACTTTACTAATGTATAAAACATTCATGCATTTCCCTCCCTTTTATCTTAGATATGTCAACTTTCTAACTCCTGTAAATATGAAATGAATGTTTGTGTCAGGACATAACACTGACTGAGTGCCTTGTGAGCCTGTCTCTGTAATGTTGTCCTTGTAAGGACCTCCAAGTAAAGTTGTACTCATAGCAACACTATGAACAACTGATCTGAGCCCTGTCTTATCCTTTGCCATCCTCATCGTATCTGACACATTTGAGGCCATTGCTGCAGTCACTGTGTCAATCCTTTTTATTAGGGATCTTTTGCTGACACTTCACCTTTCAAAGCATGATGTCCCTTTCCAGTTAAATAGCCTCTTCTAACAACATACCCAAAGTATGTGAGGCGAAGCTTTGCTATTAATGAAGGAAGAATATGGCAACTGCCCCACCACCTGCAAGCTTGTTCACTTCCTGAGAAACTTGATAACACCCAAACTGGTCATATCAAAGACCAGACAATGAATGGATCCTGGTAAGAGTCTGAACTTGATTAAAAATAGTTAAAACCTAACTTAATTAACATGCCAAATTCTGAGAAGTACCATCTTAGTCCTCCCCAGGACTCCTACAAAAAGAAAACCCCCAAACTACCAGAGCACCATTTTGATCCTGTCCACATGCCATGCGGCCAGGTCACTTGGTGTCCCTCTCAGACCATGCAGTAAAGGCCTGTTCGTTTCTTGGGACCAATTTCTTTCATTTCTCTCCCTCCCGTCCTCACTCCCTTGCATTTTTCTTTTCTTTTTCTTTTATATTTTTTTCTATGAGATGGATTGATTCAGTGACTGGGGTAATCGGGATGGGTGTGTCAGAGGCAGTGCGGTTGGCGCAGGATAGAGCAGGGTTTAGGGCTGTTGTGCATAGGGTTGCTATGAGTCACAAAAGACTCAACGGCACATAACAACAACAACAATACCTAACAATTATTACTTACAAGGAGCAATCTATTTGCATTTTTTCCAAGACATACCTGTTTGCTGCTTCGGCAGTACATGGGATATTCAGTCATCTTCTCCAACGCCATGGCTCAAAGGCATCAATTCTTTTTCTGTCATCTTTAGTCACTGTCCAGCTCTCAGGTGCACAGCAAGTGATGAAGAAGACCGCATCCTCAATCAGCCACACCTCCATTTCTTCTATTAAATTCTTTAATTTAAGTCTCCTGTGTTCAGGCACTAAGATGCTAACTTTCAGTAAGTTGCCAAGGGGAAAGTCAGGCAAGAAAGCAAGTGTTGACGGCCCAAGATGACTCATTAAATAAGGAACATGGCAGTGTTTGAGAAATAGTAAAGGGGAAACAAGTGATTAATTATATCAGTGGATTAGCACAAAAATATTTATACTTTCAATCCCATTGATTGTTGTTGTTGTTTGGTGCTGTTGTGTACAAGCATTTGGGTTGAAAATGGAATCTTTTTAGTTACTCTTCTATAAAAGGTAGTGGAGACTAGAAGATGCTTTGGCATTTAAAGGAGTTTATCTCTATTAGGAAAATTAGAGGTTCAGACCAGGTGATACTGCACACTAAATCAATACTGGGTAATAGGAGTTAACTCCCCTATTACCATGAATTATTTAGTAAATGTGGTCTTTACATTCATACTCTAAGTCCACACTAATGACCTGGTAATTATTTTAATCAATTCTCAATGAACTGCTAACTACACTATTAGCATACCAATAAAGTAAGAAGCACTGAGCAGAGTTTCTGTGTCTGTTATTTCTTTTTCTGCTTTTATTTCTGAATGGAAATCTGTATACCTAAATGATAAGTATATATGTGTACACTGTACAAAAATTATCGTTGAATATTTTCAACTTTTTAAGAAATCCAAATTTTGGTTCATGTTAGAATGAATGATAAAATATTGGAGTTGTAGAAGCTCAAAGCTAATAAAATTTTGGAGAACATGGACTCTATCATATAAAAGCACATGTTTGGATAAGATTACACAAAAATGTATTTAGCTGATATATAAATGATAAAAAAATAATTCCTGTAAATAAGTTCATTAACAACTGACTAGATTACAGCATAGTAACATAATGTTATTATACAGGAGTTAGATAAATGAGTTAGAACTACATGTATCAATACAAATGAATCTCAAAAACATAATGTCTAATGAAAACATAATTTGCAAAAGGATAAATGCATAAAAAAATACACATCTTCCTCTGGTTTCCCTGAGTCATTTTTCACAATATATCATATGCTTGGGAACAAAATAAAGTATGAGAAATTTAAAAAATTAAAATTATATACCATATCTTCTCTGATGCCAGAGATAATATTATAAATAAATAGCACAAGCAAAACTAAAATGCATACAAATTCATGAAAATTAAATAATGCTTTACTTAAAGCCATGAGATCAAGAATGACATCAAGATTAAAATAATACTGTTTGAAGAGAAATGAAAAAGAAAACACAACATACGAAAATTTATAGGGTAAACAGAAGATAGCCTCAGAAGATATTCTTAGTAAAAATGGCTACATTTATTAAGTAATTATAAAAAGAAAAAAAGGAAAAGATCTCAAAAAAAATAGAACTCTTCTATACCTATTTAACTTAAGCAGCTAAAAAAATTGCAAATGAAACCTAAATCTACAAGGAAAAAATAGTAAATATCAGGACAAAAATAAATATAATAGAAAAACAATAAATCAAGAAATTCAGACGTTAATTATCTGGAAAGTTCAATAAAATTGGCAATTCTTTATACCTATGGTGACAAAGAAGCAAGATGCAAATAACTAAAACAGGAAGTGAAAGTTTCTGTTATTGTTGTTGTTGCTAGGCGCCATCAAGTAAAGCACTACTCATTGCAAGCCTATGAACAAAAGATCTGAACGCTATCTGTCCTGCACTATCCTCACACTTCCTGACACACAAATGCTCACTGCTGCAGTCACCATGTCTCCCTCTTCCAACCCTCCATCCTTCCCAGCATCATTTCCCTCTCCAAGGAATAGCACCTCCTAGTAACATGACTAAAGTATGTGAGGTGAAGCCTCATCATTCTTGCCTCCAAAGAGCACTCTGGCTGCACCCTCTCCAAGACATATTTGTTAGTTCTCTTGGCCGTCCATGGAATGTTCAGTGCTTTCAGGGCTCTTCTCTAACACCACAGCTCAAAGCTGTCAATTATTTTTCTATCCTTCTGTCACTGTCCAGCTCTCAAATGCTTAGCTAGTAATTGGAAAGACTATGGATGCACCTTAGTCTTCAAAGTGACATCACTACTCCTCAATAATTTGGGAAGGTCCTTAACTGCAGATTTTCCCAGTGCAATGTATTAATTCCTGACTGCTGGTACCAATGGTGTTAATTGTGGATCCAAGCAAAATGAAGCTGAAATCTTTGTTTTCCTGACACTGAAATGAAATCCATACTGAAGACTGTATTCATTGATCCTCTGCAACAAATGCTTCAAGCCCTCCTCACTTTCAGCCAGCAAGGTTGTGTTATCTGCATAACTCAGCTTATTGATGAGTCTCCCTCCAATCCTGATGCCGCACACTCTTCCTCATAGAGTCCAGCTTCTTGGATAATTTGCTCAGCATACAGAACGAATAGATATGGAGAAAGAAGACAGCTCTAGTGAACTCCCTTTTCAATCCAAACCATTCAGTGCTCCCTGTTCTGTTCGCACAACAGCCTCCTGGTCCAGGTGTAGATTCTGCATGAGTATAATCAAGTACTCTGGGATTTCTAATCTTCTCAGTGTGAGTCACAACTCATCATAATCCGCACATTCAATAAAGCATGAACAGACATTCTTCTGCCCTTCCTTACTTAGGGGTATTACAATTGATAGAATTTAAATAAAAAGCACTGTAATATACTATCAACAATTATGTTGTTGTGGTGGTGGTTGTTATGTGCTGTAAAGTCGCTTGCAACTCATAGCAAACATATGTACACCAACACTATACCCTGCTATATCCTGTGCCAATCTTATTGTCTCTGACACTCCTACCCCCATTACCCTAGTCACTGATTCAATCCATCTCATCGAGGGTCTTTTTTTTTCTTGCACTGTTTCTCCACCCTCCCAAGCAATTATACTCCAACAAAATCAATAACTCTGATAAATGGACAACTTTCAGGAGCATATTTTACTTAAACTGACTCAAAAGGAAGTAGAAAACCTCAAAAGACCTGTAATAGATAATTAAGAGATTTAATCACATTGACTTACTAAAGGAAAAAAATGTCAGTACCATCTATCCAATCTATCTATATAATGCAATCTTGATTAAAAGCTCAAGAGCATGCTTTACAAAAATGGGGAGAAATATGTTCAATTATATATGGAAAGACAAGCAATCTTGTAAAATGAAAGCTATTTCAAAGAAGAATAAAAAAAGAATACCTCATATTTCACTTCAAAACATACTACACAGCTCTAGGAATTGAAAGAGGGAGATCTATTGGCCTAGTGGTAAAAGCGTGCTGCAGTCCCAAAGGCACAGAGTTCAAATCCACAGGAGAAAGATGAGCAATCTCTTTCTAAATGATTAATTGTACCACTGGTGGATCAGCTATGAATTAGTTCTGAATCAATGGCACACAACAACAACAATAATAGAGTTTCACTGCCAATTCAAAGACATCTATATGCAAATCCAACATTTGCTCCATACCAGAAAGACAGGCCATCTCCTCCCTTGAGATTTACTGCCTCTGTCTACCTCTGGGAGGGATTAAAGTCAACTATGGGTTGGTTCTGACTCAGTGGTGGTGGTGGTGGTTGTTATGTGCCAGTGAGTCACCTGAGGCCTATAGCGACCCTACATACAGCAGCTCTGAACCCTGCCCTGTCCTGAGCCAGTCTCACTAATCCTGACATACCAACTCAGTTGGACATTCCCCAGTCCCAGTTTCTGTATCAATCCATTTTATCTGGGGTCTTCCTCTCCTGTGCTGTCCCTCCACCCTTCTGAGCATGAAGTCCTTCTTCAAGGATTGGTCTTTTCTGGCCATGTGCCCAAATGATGTGAGATGGAGCTTCAAAATCCTAGCCTCCAAGGAGAAACTTGGTTTCACTCTAAGACAAACCTATAGCATCAATTCCTATTCCATCATCCTTAGTCATTGTCCAACTCTCTGAAGCATGACAAGTAATTGTGAAGACCATGGCCTGGATTAGGTGCACTTTAGTCTCTGACATCATTACTCTTCAGCATTCTGGAGAGGTCTCTGACAGCAGATTTTCCCAATGCAATTAATCTTTTAATTTCTTGACTGCTGGTATTAAGAGTGTTGATTGTGGAGCCGAGCAAGCTGTAATTGTTAACAACCTCAATCTCTTCTTCATCTAATATGGTTTTGCCAATTGGCCCAGTGGTGAGAATGTTTGTCTTCTTGATGTTGAGCTTCAATACATATTGAAGACAACAGCCATTGATCTTCTGCAGCAAGTTCTTCATGTGTTTTTCAGTTTCAGAAAGCAAGGTTGTGTCTCTTCACAACGTAGGTTCTTGACGAGTCTTCCTCCAAACCTAATGCCAGATTCCTCCTCATAAAGCCTGTTTCCCAAATGATCTGTTCCGCATATAGATTGAAAAGTTATGGCTACAGAATGCATGACTATGGTATACAACAACAATAAACACATAAACTAAGGGAATAGAACTGAAAGACCATAAATAAAGGTAAACATCTACACTTTATTTTTTACAATGGGCAATTTTCATTCAATGAAGAAGAAACAATGGTTTTGGTGTTAGCAAAACTAGATTTTTAGATGCATAAAAATGAAGCAAGATTCATCCTTCACTCTTTTCATAAAAGCTAAATCAAGTTATAAATGTTAAATATAAAATCATATAGTTCTTTAAAAAAATGCAAGTGCAAAGCTTCGGGTCCTCATTTTTTCCAACGATAGATTATCAAACACAGCAATGAATACAGAAGCAGACAAAAACAAAATAAGTACCTGTGACCTTATAAAATAGTCTAAACTCTTGGTTTACCAAGTTTATCAAGGATAAAAAGACCAACTACAGAATAGTGGAGAGGCAGGGGCACACAATATTCAGGAACAACACAACCAAATTAGTGTTTGATTCCTAGCGTGTACATACAACCATATATTTTAGTTTTATTTGGCTTCACTTTACTGCACTTCCCAGATTCTGCGATCTTGCATATTTTACAAATTGAAGGTTTGTGGCAGCGCTGTATTTAGTAGATCTGTGGATGCCATTTTTCCAACCACATTTGCTCACTGCACACGTATCTATGCTAGTTTGATCATTCTTACAATATTCTAAGCATTTTTGTAATGTCATACACTGAATAAACTATAATATAAACATAACCTTTTTTGTCTATATATTTTATTCTCTTTATTTATCTTACATACTGTTTTGATTTTTTCCTTTTTTATTTTTCTACTAGTATATGCACTGAGAAATAAAAAAAAATAATATGCCTTTATTGCAGTGGGGTGACACTGAATATATACTATCTTGAAGGTATGCTTGGACAGCCTACAACTCAACGTTACATATTATATATATATACATCCATATATTAATATTACATATCCCTATGTTTAATCATGCATACATTTATTATCCCCATGCATATAAGCTAGTATTAACTTTCCTTGCTAGAGCCCTATTCAGTTACATTGATCTCTTAATCAACCTAACATTCACCCTTATCCTTCAAACCATGCTTATCATCACCCTTATCTTTCCATAACTACCATGCTTCGAGAAACCAGCAACACTTCCACTTTATACCTCTCTGCTCGCTCGGTACCCTCTTAATTTTCTGAGCCTCATGAGTTTTCTGCCTAGCGCAGGGTACAGCCTTACCACTTTTCTATCACTCATTTTAAGTGGAAAATACTTGAGTTTTCCTTCTTTAACAACTTTCTGTGGCATATATTCTCAATCTATATGCATAATGGATTAGCTGGGAGGCTGGGCTCTATCGATGAGGAGAAGGGTGGCATCGTGATTTGAGGAAGACTCATCAACAATCTGCATTATGCAGATGATACAACCTTGCATGCTGAACCTGAGGTGGACCTGAAGCACTTGCTGAAGAGGATCAAGCACTGTAGTTTTCAATATGGATTGAAGCTCAAGGTCAAGAAGACAAAGATTCTGACCACTAGGTTGATTGGCAGTATCATGATAGGTGGTGAAGAGATTGAGATGGTTAACAGATTCAGTTAGCTTGGTTCCACAATCAACACTCTTGGTACCAGAAGCCAGGAAATTAAAAGACAAATTGCATAGGGAAAAGCTGCTGTCAGAGACCTCTCCAGAGTACTGAAGAGCAATGATGTCAGTCTCAAGACTAAGGTGCACCTGATCCTGGTCATAGTCTTTGCAATTACTTGCTTTGGGCAGAAATCAGGACAATGACTAGGGGTGATAGAAAGAGAACAGCTGATTTTGAGCTGTGGTGTTGGAGAAGAATATTGAATATACCATGGACTGCTAGATGAACAAAAAGGTAGGTCCTAGAGAGGGTGAGACCAGGCTGCTCCTTAGAGGCAAGGATTCTGAAGCTCTGTCTGACCTACTTTGGGTATGTTGGAAGGAGGGACCAGTCCTCGGAGAGAGACATTATGTTTGGGAGGCTGGAGGGACAGCTCAAGAGAGGAAGACTCTTGATGAGATGGATTGATTCAGTGACTGGGGTACTGGGGGAAGGTGTGCTGCAGACAATAAGACTGGCACAGAATAGAGCAGGGTTTAGAGCTGTTGTACATAGGGTTGCCATGACTCACAGGCAATTCGACAGCACTTAACAATTTTCTATTTTACCAAGGCTCTAGATTCTACAGGTTTATAGTATAAAACTTTTCCAGTTTAGCAGCACAAACACTCAATTAAAAATGTCAAAAGACATGAAGAAACCAAACAAGTTATTTTAATAGCTGCCAAGTATATACAAAGGAACTCTGGCAGCCTAGTGGTAAAAACGTGTGCTTCAATCCCAAAGGCACATGGTTCAAATCTACCAGCTGCTCCATGAGAGAAGGATGGGCAAACCCCGTCCATGTGATTTACTGACTTTACAAACCCACAGGAGGGTTAGCTATGTGAAAGATCTGATTCTACAGCACGAAACAACAACAACTAGTCTCGTGGGATCTGGAACAAAAGAGAAAGAAGGAAACCTGAGATTCTTTGAAGAGACCAGAATACATGAATCACTGCTGCTTCTTTTTTTTTTAAATTTATTTTTATATGCTTTAGTTGTACCATCAAGTCGCTTGCAACTCACAGCTACCCTATTGTACAAGAGCACTAAATGCCGTTCTATCCTATGTCAACCTTGCTGTCTCAAACACACTCATTCCCTCCACTCCACTCACAAAACTGATCCATCTCATTGAGGGTCTTCCTATCCCGTGCCATCCCTCCACTTTTCCAAACATGATGTCCCTCTGCAAGGACGAGTCCCTCCTTGCAACATGCCCAAAGTATGTCAGACGAAGCTTCAGAATCCTTGACTCCAGGGAACATTCTGGCTTCACTCTCTCCAGAACAAACCTATTTGTTCTCATAGCAGTTCATGGTATAGTCAACACTCTTCTCCAGCACCACAACTCAAAAACATCAATTATCTTTCTATCATCCCTAATCACTGTCCAACTCTCCGATACATAGCATGTAATTGCAAAGACTATAGCCTGGATCAGGTGCACCTCAGTCCCAGCCTGATGTCGTTGCACTTCAGTACTCTTGAGAGGTCCCTCACAGCTGACTTTCCCAATGCACTTTGTCTCCTGATTTCCTGGCTGCTGTTATCAAGAGTGTTGACTGTGGAACCAAGTAAACGAAAACTGTTAACTATCTTAATCTCTTCACCATCCATACTGATGCTGCCAATTGGCCCAGTGGTAAGAATCTTTCTTTTCTTGATATTGAGCTTCAATTCATATTGAGGACTGCAGTCCTTGACCTTCTGTAGCAAGCGCTTCAGGTCCTCCTGAGTTTCAGCAAGCAGGGTTGTGTCATCTGCATAACACAGGTTGTTGATGATTCTTCCACAAATCCTGATGCCACATTCTTCCTCGTACAGCCCAGAGACTCGGATGATCTGTTCTGCATACAGATTGAAAAGGTATGGAGACAAAATACATCCCTGACAGA
>NW_006399905.1:3068556-3074471 GCF_000299155.1 Elephantulus edwardii | reverse complement strand
AGAATCTTGCTTGCATGTGATATCAATGATATTGTTCGATAATTTCTACACTCTGTTGGGTCACCTTTCTTTGGAATGGGAACAAATATCGATCTCTTCCAGTTAGTCAGTCGGCCAGCTGGCTGTCCTCCAGATTTCCTGGCACAACTTAGTGAGCACATCCAGGGCAGCACCTGTTAGTTGAAATAAATCAATTGGTATGCCGTCAACTCCTGGAGCCTTGTTCTTTGCCAGTTCCTTCATAGCAACTTGAACTTCCTCCTTCGTCACCATAGGCTATTGCTCATATGTTATTTCACGAAATTTCTGTCAGCCAATTCCTTCTGATACAGTGACTCTATGTACTCCTTCCATCTTCTTTTGATACTTCCTGGATCATTCAACATTCTACCCAAACTATCGTTAAGTATTGCCACCCGTGGCTTGAATTTGTTTTTCAACTCCTTCAGCTTAAAAAATGCTGTGCAAGTCTGGCCCTTTTGATTTTCTGACTCCAGCTCTCTCCACATTTCATTATAGTATCTTGCTTTGTCATCCCAAGCTGCCTTTTGAAATTTTCTGTTCAGCTCTTCGATTTCTTGATTTCTTCCTTTAGCTTTGGCTTCTCGGCGCTCTAATGCAATACTCAGAGTCTCATCTGACATCCATCTTGGTCTTTTTTTCTTCTTTAGCCTTTGTAATGATCTTTTGATTCTTCATGGACGATTTTCTTTATATCCTCCCAGAGCTCATTTGGTCTACGCTCATTGGTGCTCAAGGCCTCAAACCTGTTCCTGAGATGGTTTTGAAATTCAAGTGGGACAGACTTAAGATCAAATCTTGGTTCCTGTGGACTTGACTTAATTTTCCTCAACTTCAGCTTGAATTTGCATATTAGATGGTGACCAATTACTACTACCAACCTTTCTGATAGGGGTGATGCGGATAAGTTAAAATTCTTCAAGAATCCAGATTTACTGTAGCTGAAGGAGTCCCTAAGACTACTGTTATGTGCCTTAGATTTGGAACTAACTCAAAGGTGATCCTTAGTGGGTTTTCAGAGGCTGTAAATCACACAGGAATTGACTGCCCATCTTTCTCCCACAGAACAGCAGGTAAACATGAACCACATAACTTCATTAGAAGTACAATTCCTTAAAACTAAGCCTGGTGCCATCAAATCACCTCAGACTCTTGGCAACCCCAATAGACAGCAGGTAGACCCCTTGCCCATCTTGCACCAGCCTCACAACTCCTCTCCACTCAAGACATAGTTGCAGTCACTATCATTACTCATCACTCATTCCCACCAAGCTGGAACTGACTTACAGCTGTAAATCACACGAGAGGAAAATGACCATTTTTCTCCCATGGAGCAGCTGGTAGAATCAAACTATCCACCTTCAGGTTGGCTGTGCAACTCCCTACCCATTAGGCCACCATACCTCTCAGTTATTTTTCAAAATCTTGATTTTAAAGTATCTGTAAAGTCAGCTCTGAACATAGTAATACTTTAGCTAAAAAAGTAATAAATAGCTCAAAAACTAAAGACTACACCAATGAGTACATTCTTTTAAGAAACAAACTCTGGTGGTATAATCTAGAGGGCATGGCGTTGATAAGTGAAAAATCATCCCTCTCTGGTGGTTTAACCCACCACAGATCTACAGGAGAAAGACGGACAATCCCCTCTCACTAAGTTTACAGCCTCAGAATCCCAGTGTAAGGTTAGCTATAAGTTGATTCTTGTTCAAGTATGATAGCTAAATAATAGTCTCTTCTATGCTGACACCAAGTTGTGGTTGTTGTGTACTGTGAAGTCAAAGATGACCCAAAACTGACCCTCTATCAGGTTTTCAGAAACAGTAAATCTCACAGGAAGAGAATGCACATCTTTCCTCCATGGAGCAACTGGTGGATCTGAACCACACACCTGTTTCTTGGGAGTACAGCTACTTACCACTAAGCCATAAGAGCTCCCTGAAACCAAAGTAAGTACCTGGTTTTCAAATACCACTACCACACAAGATAGGTGGAAAAGAAAGGGAGAAAAATGTGAAGCAGAACTTCAAATGCTCAATACCCCTGGACTTACTGAGCACATTGAGACTGGAGACATTTCCAAGATTATTCCTCTGTGAAACTCTTTAAACCTTGAGCCAAAGTTATTCCCTGAAGTCACTTTTATGCTAAATAGCAGGTTAGTTCATAAAGTAATGAATATCACCCTGGAGTACTCTGCTCCTTTAAAAAACCACCCATGTTAGATCAAATGGTCAGCAATTACTCTGAAGCACTGATGGAAAGGTTAGGACTGTGAGACTAGGTTAATGTGAAGGTAATAACTAGAACAGAAATCACTAGCATGTTGGCACAAAGTAAAAATGTCACCAAGGTCGCTGAACAATATGTGTAGAGATTGTTGAATGGGAACTTGTTTTGCTGTACAGATATTAGCCAAAAATATAACAAAGCATTGTACAAGAAAGATTTTGCGTAAGACCAAACGGACTGTGTGTATTATAAAGCAAAGACGAGAAGGTTAGAGGGCTGGGAGCTTAGGGTAAAGGGAGCGAAACTACTAGAAGTGAGGACAATGCTGGTACATTGTAAGGAACAGAACCAATGTCACATATTCATATATTATTTTTGTCCCATATTAATAATTTCTTTTGAGTTCTAGTGACCTGGTCTGTAGGAAATTGTGCTCCTAACCCAAAACCTGGAAGGTTGAATCCACCAGCAGCTTCAAGCAAGAAAGATGGAGAACCTCCTCCCGTGTGACTTACAGTGTGGGAAACCCGCTGGAGTATCAGTTATGAGTTAGTTCTGATTCAATGGGGTGAGGGGAGGGAAGGAGGAATGGAGGGAGGGGTGAGGAGAGAGAGAGAAGAACACATGCACTGGTCTCTGGTGGCCTAATGGTAAGGAGCTGCACTGCAACCCCAAAGGCACATGGTTCAAATCCACCAGCTGCTTCATAGGAGAAGGAGGGACAATCTCCTCCCATTTGATTTACTGTGGAGGGTCAGCTCTGATTCACCAGTACCCAACAACAACATAAACAAATAAAGGGAGCTCTGGTGATCTTGTGGTAAGGAGTTGCTCTGCCAAACCAAAGGCACAGAGTTTGAATCCACAATCCACTTTCACGGTGAGAGATGGGAAATCTCCTTCCAGGCCATCTACAGTCTCTAAAAACCCACTATGAGTTGGTTCAGATTTGACTATAACAATATTACACATACAAATAAACCGACCAGTTGTGAACTAGTGGAGTTTTTACTTATGGAGACCTCATGTACTTTGGAATAGGACAGGACTGCATAGGGACTTTGATGGCTATGATGTTTTGAAAGAAGCTTGAGTGTTTCTTGGAGGCAAAGATGGCAATGCTACATCACTCCTACTTCGGACAAGTCGCTAGGAGAATCTATTCCTTGGATAGTGACATCATTCTTGGAAAGAAGGAGGGCCCGTGAAAGAGGGGAAGGGCCCCAACAAGAGATTGACACAGTGAGACACAGTGACTGTTGCAGTGGGCTCATGTGTATCAAAGAAAATGAGGATGGTACAGGATAGGACAGGATTTATATCTGTTTTCCATGAGTACTCAATTTCATGCCAATTCTCACAACAACAGCATTAGGCCTTTCTTCTAAAGGCACCTCTATACAGGTCTGAAGAACTACCAATATTCTAACTAGTAATTCTTTATTTTCCCATTGTGTGAGCTAAAATCTGATAAAAATAATACTTGCTATCAGGAACATATAGTTTTAAAAATTACAGAGACACTCAGAGTAACATGATGAGAAATAGCAAATTTGGAAATCATGGTTCTCTAAGTTGAGAAAGCAGCGAGGTACAGAAATAGAAGAACAGAAACTAGAACATGAGAAATAGTAATCAATTCGTTGATTAACAGGTTAGAAGCTGGTAGTCAGAGGTCACTCCTTTCCACTACAAATAACACAACGTAGGAAGTCTATCAAACTACTTCTGCTTGTCAATCTGCTTAATATTTCTTCTGGACACCAACTTATAGACACATGATGGTCACCATGATGAGGGTCCTTACAGTAGCTCATTCAGTTACTGACTTTCACTTGCAAAATAGCTGTTAAATGATGATCAAGCCTCTGTTAAAAAAAAAAAATAAAATGAAACAAAAAAATGCAAAAGGAAGACAAACAAAAACCCCAAACCTCATTAAGTAACACAATATTTATCTGCAAGAAAATATTTCAAAACATCCCTGGAGAAAATTTTCTCCAAATCTACCACTTTAACTTCTGAAAGGTCAAGAGTTAAGGACCAGCCTCACTGATTTTCCTTGGTGGAATTTTACTTACAGTGTAGATTCACTCACTGAACAAGATTAAAGAGCAAATACTATTTGTTAGGCATTGTTCTAGGTACTAGGCATAGAGGTGAAATAGACAGTACATTCAAGTAAGAATTGATTATAGTGAAGAGAAACTGTTCCCCGACGCCTAAGTACCTCTTTATACATTCTGTTTTAAAAGATAAATGAAATTAATGGGGTCTTTTATAAGGCTGGTCCAAACTCTAACAACTCCTCTTACAGAGAGATAGCTACACACTTAAGGTGGCAAAGAAGATTAATAGATGAGAGAAACTCTGTATTTTTTAAAGAATATTTGGGCTGTTGGTGATAAAATCCCAATTTAAGCCAACTTAACTCAAGGAAGTCTGGTGGAGTTCTGGTCTTGAGGTAAGAAGCATAAGAATCGAATCCACTTGCTGCCCTGGAGGAGAAGGATGGGCAATCTGCACGATTCACTGCTTCTGAAAGCCCACTGGAGAATCAGTTATGGGTGAGTTCCAACTCGACAGCACACAGCAACAACAACTCAAAGGACAAAAAATAATATTGGCCTTTAGAAAGAGCTGATGTAGCTCAGGGAACTTCACTGATAACCCGAAGGCTGAGATTTCTGAATCCACTAGCAGCTCCTCCGTGGAAGAAAGAGGCACAACCTCCTCCTCTGTGATTTACAGCCTTGGAAATCCAGTGGACGGTCAGCTTTGAGCTGATTCCAACTCAACAGCAATGAGTCTTGCGTTGAGTTGTTAGGAGTTCATCCGAGGAAGTAATTCAATTCAGTGACTTAAAAGAAAATCTCTTTTCACAAGCTGAAGTCTTTCCATGTTAAAAATGACATTGGTCCTGAATGCAGGGTAACGGCAATAAGTTCACGTCCAGAATCAAAGGACAATTAAGGGCCATCATCATGTTGCTCCCACCAGTCTGTATCAGGCCAGTAAGGCTGATTGTTTTTATGAATTCTTTTTTATGTACTTCACAAAAGTTTTATTTTTTTACAATAATTCTTTTACATTAGGTTTCATTAATGTACATTGTATTTTATACAATTTTTCATTTACGTTGTGTTTCGTACAATCATTTACATACATTCTATTTTATATGATTTTTTTCTTTACACTTTTTTATTTTAATTTATACTGGTTTATTTACAAATCTCGTATACATTGTTTTTCACATTGGATCTTGTCCATTTCCTTCACACCTGTCTTCCTCCACCCATCAAACTGTGCAACGCTATGATTATAGCCTGCACCCCTGTCCATCCTCAGCTCTGTACTTCCATCCTCCCCCCACCCTTGGATCCTCATGCTCGTTCTACAAAATTAAGGCCCCAGGAATAGATGGTATATACCAATTGACATATTTCAGCTAACAGATGCTGCCCTAGGTATGCTCACCAAGCTGTGACAAGAAATCTGGAGAATAATCACTTGGCCAACCGACTGGAAGAGATCTAGATTTGTTCCTATCCCAAAGAAAGGTGACCCAACAGAGAGTGGAAACTACAGAACAATCTCACTGGTTTCACATGCAAGCAAGATTTTACTGAAGATTATGCAAAACGATTGGAGCAGCACATCAG